>NC_141065.1:760000-1360000 GCF_041138505.1 Cibotium barometz | reverse complement strand
AGAGTCGAAATGTTCAGACAAATGCTTGATGATATGGACCAGAAAATGCAATCAATCTATAAAGATATAAAGACAGCCCAAGATAGGCAAAAACAATATACAGATAAAAAGAGATCAAAGAGAGAGTTTGATGAATCATATATGGTCTTCATTCGAGTACGACCAAAGAGAAGTTCCTTATCTTTAGGGAAGTACAAGAAGCTCTCTCCTAGATACTATGGGTCGTATACTGTTATAAAGAAAGTGGGCGATCTAGCCTACAAACTTCTTCTGCCTCCCCATCTCAAGGTACATAATGCATTCCATGTCAGTTTGCTTAAGAAGTAGATACCCAGCCCGAGTCACGTGCTTGATGATGATGATGAACAATTTATTTCTCCAACTCAAGGCCAGATGGTACTCCAACCTAAAGAAATCCTTGACGTTCGGAAGAAGATTCTCAGGAGCAGAGTCCTCAGAGAATTTTTAGTAAAGTGGAAGTTCTTCCCTCTAGAAGACACCAACTGGGAGAAAGAAGAAGAGCTGGCAAAAGATTACCCCCACTTTGCGAGATGAGAACATCTCACGTTTTTCAAGTGGAAGAGGATGTAAGATTCCTCCTCAGCCTAAATAATGAATAAGCTTTACTTCAATCCCCTATAATCATTCTCTATTTTTTAATACCAGAAAATATTATTTTTTCTTGTTTTTGTTTAGAGAGAAGAAAAATTCTAGAGAGTGATAATTCAATATTGAGATATTTTTGGATAAACAAATTCTCCTAATATCAAAAATATGTTTCCTTGAAAAAAAAATTCAAAATAAATTTTCCAAGGTGCATTAGGAATCAATTAAAAATGATTTAAAAGACCTTAGCCTAAGGGTCAAGATTTTTGAAAATTTTAGATTATGGTCCAATTAAGGTTCCTATGGGTCAATAAGATTAATCCAAGTGTTGATATGAGATAAATCCAATGAATAAAATAAAATACCCAAAAATGAGTAAATGCTCACATAAGATGAAGAGTTGATTGAGTACAAGGTTTATTAGTTAAAAACCATGAGATATTTTGGTATAATGATACATTTTTCACACCTTGGTAAGGAGAGGGGGAGACTTTAAGGAGGCACCTATTTCACACATGTGGATGAGTTTTTAATTTCAAAATATAAAGATATTTTTATCTCTCCTCTCTCATGAATCAAACTAGATCAAAATGGGAGCTAAACTGGTCCAAATCTTATCCAAATTCAGTCAAACTGAACCTGGAAAATTCTAGAACTTAGTTGGACTCAGTTAGTGGCCTCCCTCACCTATAAATAGACCCTCATTCTTTTGTATTCTTATCTGTGAACTAGACCATGCCAGTATTACATTAAAATAAGCATATTTTCTATTATCTCCTAAAAATCCTCTAAAAATTTGGAGAGATTGGAGCTTCTCTCTCTCTTCAACCTTCCTTGGAGCTTTCCTCTCAACATACTAACCAATTGATTGCTTGGGGGCTTCCTCTAAAAATAGATAAGCAAGCAAATCAAGAGGTAAGATGTGATTTTATGGTTTTTTCTCTAATATTCTCAATGTTTTCACTTCTCAACTCCTCTCAAGCTGGAGAAGTTTCAAATGAACGGTTTTTCAATGCAAATTAGGCTTTCTAAAGAATTTTAATGAATAATCACAAAAAGTTTACATTTATGCTTATTTAGGATGTTTTTTTAAGTATATCTCTCTCTCCCCCAAAGAATGGTTATTCCTATGACCAATTCTCTATTCAAATGATGCTTCTCATGGAGCAATTCTTAATTCTAAAATCAAACTCTATGCTAGTTAAGCTAGAGGCTAAAGAAATAGCTTTTTAATACTTTTATGTTACATAAATTATGATGAACTTATGATTTAGATCCACAAATCATATTTAGATCTATTGATAGTAGTTAATCTATCATAATTTTATTACTAAGTTTTATTCTTTTCAGAATTATTAAAAATTATCAGTAATAGCAGAGTGGAGCTATGGCAAAAATTTTAGAAGTTAATACATAAGTCATTTTTATGCATAATGTGAAAAGAGAACTTCCTATAATATTCTAAGATTAGTCATCCAATGCTAAAAGAATAATTCTCATCACATCCACTGGAAATTTAATTTTTAATATTTATGCATAAATAATTAATTAGAGAAAAAAAGAAATTTTTAGTAAATTCATTCTTATAAAAAAAAGAGGAATTCCCATGATAATAAGGATCCATGTATTTCAATGGAGAAAGAGAAAAATAGGTATATTAAAATAATTAATATTTTTATTTAAAATTAAAGAGAAATTTTAGATAAATTATTTTTATGCATGAATAAATTTAAATGATGAAAGAGGAATTTCCATCATATTTGGAATTCAATCATTTAAATGAGAAAAGTGAAATTCTTAGTATAATGAAATTAATGGATATTTTTATTTAATTTTGAGAGAAATTTTAGTTAAATCCATCTTTATGCATGAGAAAAATTTAAATGATAAAAGAGAAATTTTCATCATATTTGGAATTGAATCATTTAGATAGTAAAAGTGAAATTCTTGGTATATTTGGAATATTGAATATTTTTATTTAATTTAAAGAGAAAATTTAGATAGATTTATTTTATGATAAAAGAGGAATTCCCATGACATTTGGATTGTACTCATTAAATGAGAAAAAGAGGAATTTGAAACTTCTTCAAAAAAATGGATATTGGTATTTAGTTAAAAGAAGAATTTTTATGATATTTAAGTAAAAAAAGATTTGAATTAATTTTTGGTATCAAAGAGGGATTTTCACCATTATTCCATCTAGGGAATAAAGGTTGAGAAATTAAATGGTAGAAAGAATATCTTTAAATATTTTATGTGGTTAAATCACCAAATTGGTATTTACCCAAAAATAGATCAGAGTACCAAGGTAAGCAATTCAAGCTTTTGATTGATTCAGGAAGTACTCATTCTTTTATTTCCCCAGGATGTTTGCGTAAATTAGTCCTAAATAAAAAAATCAGGGAAACCTATACAAGTGGAATCGGCTAATGGAAAGATTCTTTTCATACACCTTGAGATAAGCCTTATTCAGTTTAGCCTAGATGGGAACGTAACAGAGTGCCAGTTCAGAGTCCTACCCTCGGGAGTCTATGATGGAATCCTTGGAATGGATTGGCTCCATAAAAATCAAGCTGATATTCGTTGTCACAAAGGAACCATCTCTTTCCTTGACCTTCACGGGAATAAAGTTCAAGGAACTGAATTTACAGATCCCCAGTGCTACAATTAGTCAAGGCTTCCAAATTATTAAAAGGGCTCAAAAAGAGGCAAGCTATTTATGTCATTAAGATGAATACAGTGGACATAAAATACAAGGCTAAAGAACCATAGTGGTTAAGTGAGTATGCAGATGTGTTTCCTAAAGAGCTGACTGAGATGCCTCCGTCTCGTGAAGTAGATCATGAGATCGAGTTAACCCCCGGAAATTAGCCAGTGGCTCAGCATGCATACAAAATGCCAGTCCCTGAAGCTATAGAACTTAAGGAGCAGTTAAGACAACTGTTAGAGCAAGGATTCGTCAGACCCAGTGTCTCACCTTGGGGTACGCCCATTCTCTTTCAAAAGAAGAAAGATGGAACGTTAAGACTTTGACTACAGAGGATTGAATCAATTAACAATTAAAAAAAAGTATCATATTCCTAGGATTGATGAACTTCTAGATCGGTTAAGTGGGACCCAAATGTTCACAAAGATAGATCTCAAATCTAGGTACTACCAGATCAGAATCAAGGAGCAGGACATCCCAAAGATATCATTCAATACTCGCTATGGGCATTATGAGTTCACAATCATGCCGTTTGGATTGACTAATACTCCGATGACATTTAATCGTCTTATGTAGGATATTCTCAGAGAATACTTGGATGATTTTGTTCTTGTCTTCTTTGATGATATCTTGGTATACTCAAAGAATGCTGTAGATCATGAAGATCATGTGGGCAAGGTCCTAGAAATCCTAAGGAAACACCAACTCTTTGCAAAAAAGAGCAAGTGTTCTTTCTCTGTTAACTAGGTGGAATACTTTGAAAAGATGTAGGGGGGAAGAGAGCTTGAGCTCTTGCAAGCACACACACACTCACAAAACCCTAATAGAGAACACACAAGGTGAGAGGCTGAAAATCTTCTTCTCTTCACTCAACACTCAACACACCATATACAAGATAAGAGTACTCATAATATGAAAGGTACTCAACCAATACATACGAGGGTTCTCTATAGTGTGAACCCAACTAAATGAGCTGGCGCTATAACTATGCCAGTCTCTAGAATGACTGTCACACAGCCTGTCATCCCACTGGCCGCATATCACCCATGATCTCACCAACCATGCCAGTGGTGTAAGTGTGGGGCCTATCCCCCAGGTGGGTCATCAGTGTCCACCGCCTCACTAGACGAGCTCGATATCTCAACACTCCTCCTCGATCTCAACTCCATCTCATGTACACCAAGCGAAGCCTTGAATCTACGGAGCTTCTCTGTACCCAATGCTTTGGTGAAGATGTCAGCAACCTGATCCTCTGTGGTGCTGACATAAACAAGGTCAAGGTCTCCTGCCAAGACCTTCTCTCTGACAAAGTGGTAGTGGACCTCTATATGCTTCGTACGAGCATGAAATACTGGGTTCCTGGCCAACTGTATACTGCTAATGTTGTCACAGAAAATGACAACTTGTCTATCCACTGATAGACCCAAATCTCCAAGTAGCTTTCTCAACCAAGCTACCTCACATGCTGCCATAGCAGCTCCTCTGTACTCGGCCTCTGTACTGGATAGAGCAACCGTAGGCTGCTTCTTGCTGCTCCAAGTCGCAGCAGCACTCCCCAAAGAAAACATGAAGCCACTGGTAGATCTTCTATTTGAGATACTGAGAGCCCAATCAGCATCTGTGTACCCATGTACACATATCTCTGTCCCAGTCTCATAGAATAGTCCACAATGCAAAGTAGACCTCACATACCTTAGTATGCGTCTCAATGCATCCAAATGCGGTTTCTGTGGAGCCTGCATAAACTGACTCACCAATCTAACAGCATAGCTCAAATCTGGCCTGGTGATCGTCATGTATATTAAGCTTCCTACTATGCGCCTATACATAGTAGGATCCTCCAAGATCTCTCCTGAATCTACACTCAACTTGCCATTCTGATCCAATGGCACAGAAATAGGCTTACAGCCTATCATACCATACTTGGACAAAATGTCCAAGCCATACTGTCTCTACAGTAATCCAATACCATGTGGTGACGTAATCACCTCAATGCCCAAGAAATATCTGAGCTCCCCCAGATCCTTTATCTCAAACTTCTGTCTAAGCAAGATCTTTACATCAAAGATCTCTGCATCATGGTCCCCCGTAATGATCAAGTCATCTACATAGATGACAACAAGCACAACCCCTCTATCACCATGTCTCACATACAGCGAGAAATCTGCATTGGCTACATGAAAGCCAATAGTGACAAGATATTCAGAAATCTTGTGAGACCATGCTCTTGGTGCTTGTTTTAAGCCATACAAGGCTTTCTTCAACCTGCAAACATGCTCGAGGTGACCCACATCCTCATAACCAGGTGGCTGCAACATATACACCTCTTCTTGCAAATCCCCATGCAAGAATGCATTCTTTACATCCATCTGCTGATGTAAAGACCATTGCTTTGACGCAACCACTGCTATCACAACTCTCACTATTGCCATCTTGGCAACTGGGCTGAAAGTTTTCTCATAATCAATGCCATATGTTTGCGCATATCCTTTGGCTACCAATCTAGCCTTGTACCTGTTTATGCTTCCATCACTGTTATGTTTTACTTTGTACATCCACTTGCATCCTATGGCTTTCTTGCCTTTAGGCAATTGCACTGTCCCAAGTTTCATTTCCATATTGTGCATACATCTCCTCATCCATAGCTTTCTCCCAACACACATTTCCAACAGCCTCATCAATGCATGTGGGCTCAACAACCTGCACAACCTTTGCCATATATGCATAGTGATGTGCCACATAACCATCATAGGTAAATCTCTGCACAGGATTTTTCACTCTCCCAGATCTTCGCAACTTTTCATTCATGGCTTCCATAGCCTTCTTTACACCAGGTGTTCTCATAGCTGGGATCCCAAGCTCCTCATCAAGACTCATATCTGAGCCACTAGACTCTCCATCAACATGAGAATGCCCTGCAGAAATGTCAGGCATACCAAGGGGCTCAACCACTTTCTCTTTTCCTTTACGTGATGTACTAATCACATTTGCAAGACTGGTATTATGACGCAACCTGCCACTCCATGGTCTATCAACAGACGTACTAGATGAGGACTCTCCTGGTCCACTCAAAGACTGTGATTGCTGACCTGCATTTTGTGCAACCACACTCAGCCCCAACAGCTTTTTTTCCAGTAGCATACCAGCTGCTCATCTCATCAAAGACAACATCCCTGCTTACCCTCAACTCACATGTAGTAGGGTTATAAACATGTATCCCTTTTTCTCAAGGGAATATCCAATAAACACACATTTTTCAGCTTTCAGATCCAGCTTAGTTCTCAGCTCATCTGGCACATGCACATATGCAATGCATCCAAAGACTTTCAGATGAGACAAATCTGGTTTTCTGCCAGTAAACCTCTCCTCTGGAGTTACATCATGTATGGCTGCAGTTGGAGTCCTGTTCATGATGTATACTGCTGTAGAAACAGCCTCAGTCCAATAGCTATGCGACATATTTTTCTCTTCCATCAATGCTCGCGCAATCTCAGCAATGTGCCTGTTTTTTCGCTCAGCAACTCCATTTTGCTGCGGAGTGTATCTGCATGTAAACTATCTCCGAATACCATTCTTCTTCAAAAATTCAGAGAACTCATTGGAGAAGTACTCTCCCCCTCCATCTGACCTTAGGCACTTTAGATATTTCCCTGTTTGCTTTTCAACCAAAACTCTGAAATTCTGAAAGTGAGTGAACACCTCACTCTTCTCCTTCATGAAATATACCCACACTTTCCTTGTGTGGTCATCAATGAATGTCACATAATACCTGCAGCCTCCCATAGACATGGTCTTCATAGGACCCCATACATCTGAATGCACAACATCTAGTGTATTTCTGCTTACATATCTATTACGTGAAAATACATGCTTTGTTTGCTTTCCAAATTGGCATGCTTCACATATTCTCTGCATACCTTCCACTTTAAACTTTGGCAGCCCTGTCACAATTCCTTTAGTCTGCATAGACTTCATTCTCTGCACATTCAGATGTCCAATTCTTTTATACCAAATGTATGTGTCTGCAACAATTCCTGAACCATTTGCAAACATCGCAGCACTCATTTCAGGCATGTCTACATCCAACGTAAATATTCTGCCCACTCTGTTGCCTTTTGCAACCAACCTGCACTTGTCTTTAAAATCTTCAACATAACACCCATCAGGGTTAAACCGAACCTGCAAACCCTGCTCAATCATCTGGCCAACTGAAACCAGATTCTTTGTTATGTTCGGAACATGAAGTACATCTGCAAGGTACTTCACTTTGCCATCCTGCATAGACAATGGCACATCTCCAACATGGGCAATTGGATGAGCAGTGTCATCCCCTGTTTCCACAAAACCTGGTCTTTCCGGGTTTTTCATCTCCTTGAACCACTCTCCATGACTTGCCATGTGGTTCGAAGCACCTGAATCCACATACCATACATCATCTTTTTGTGCTGCATCAACATTTTCGGACATAGCATTCACGACATGCTGCATAACAAATAACCTTTCATTATCCTCATTATTTCTGCTTGAGGATGCATAGTTGTTTTGCTGCACTTTTCCATTTTGCATGTCAGCCTGCTTCTTATAACATTCTGACTGCACATGTCCAGGCTTACCATAATAATAGCATTCACGTGCATCATTATACTGCCTTTGCCAATTTCCACGACCTCTTTGACTCCCCCTACCTCTGAATTTTTCTCTTCCACCTGCGTGTTGTTGTTGTTGTTGTTGTGTATTCTGGGACTGTTGTTGCTGCTGCTGCTGTCCATAATTCTGATTACCTGTTTGGCCTGTTGCTCTGAACTGTTTTTGTTTTGTGAAGACTGTTGGTCTTCACCCAAGCTCTTCTCTTCTATAATCAGCATAGACACCAAATCTGTAAAGTTGGGAATGTTTTTCCAAGTCTGAATAGACATCTAGAACGCTTTGTATTGTGGCCCGAGACCACGTAGACAGACCTCCACCTTATCATCATCATCTACTGATACACCAATAGATGCAAGGGATTCCACAATACCCTTTATCTTCAACACATAGTCATTCACAGACATGCTCTTTTCCTCCACAGTATGAAGTCCATTCTTCAATTGTATCTTGCGTGCCTTGGTATTTGTTTCATAGAGCTTTACCAAGGTGTCCCACGCCTCTTTGGGAGACTTGGCATCCTGAATGTGTCCAATCATGGTGTCCTGTATACTAATGGAGAGCCAATACATAACTTTCCTGGCTCCTTGGTTCCAGTCTTTAAACTCTTTCACATCTGTAGAGCAGTCGGGTATCTCCGGTGCCTCTTCATGCTCACCTTCTATGTAGTCCCAATAGCCCTTTCCCATTAGGAAATTCGTCAACCTGAACCTCCAAGCATGGAAGTTATTCTTATCAAGCTTCTCAGCCACAATCTGGGTTATCCCATCATTTGACATCTTGCCAAACACACAATTTTACTAGAAACAGCACTCTGGTTTGTCCTGCACAAATCACTGTATTACTGCACAGCGGTACTGTAGTACTCTCAAATGTCACAACTAGTGACTTCAATGTGCATACATACACCCAATGGTGGCAACTGTTGACCTCTATGCAGCACCCACAATGTCTACACAGTCAATCTGTCTTCCTCCAGTTCTTAAAACAGAGTTCTGCAGAGAATCGATGACTTACCCGTAGTGCTCAAAATTGCCTGCTTTCTGAAAAACGAAGCTCCAGACGCGCCCGAAACGCGTTTTCGGCCCAAAAAATGACGTCCAATAAGACAATATAGTTGCCCTATAGCTTTACTCCCGCGAAGAAAGCTCCTCAATCAGAGATCGTTTGCCGGTGTCTCTCGTAGAGCTCTCGACAAGGGTATAGTCATCACCAACACAAATAGGAAAGAGTAGTTGAAGCTCTTACCCTCGTACTGCTTCCTGTGGTTCTCTTGCTTTTGCAGCTTAGCCCTTAGCACGAACCAGGCTCTGATACCATGAAAAGATGCAGGGGGGAAGAGAGTTTGAGCTCTTGCAAGCACACACACACTCACAAAACCCTAATAGAGAACACACAAGGTGAGAGGCTGAAAATCTTCTTCTCTTCACTCAACACTCAACACACCATATACAAGATAAGAGTACTCATAATATGAAAGGTACTCAACCAATACATACGAGGGTTCTCTATACTGTGAACCCAACTAAATGAGCTGGCGCTATAACTATGCCAGTCTCTAGAATGGCTGTCACACAGCCTGTCATCCCACTGGCCGCATATCACCCATGATCTCACCAACCATGCCAGTGGTGTAAGTGTGGGGCCTATCCCCCAGGCGGGTCATCAGTGTCCACCGCCTCACTAGACGAGCTCGATATCTCAACATACTTGGTATTCATAGTATCAAAGGATGGGATTTCTCCTGACTCCGCAAAGATCCAAGCAGTCGTAGAATGGCCAGAACCCAAGATGGTAAAAGAAGTCAGAGGATTCTTAGGCATAACCTATAGGATCTTTATACCAGCAGGTAAAAGAAGTCAGAGGATTCCTAGGATTAACCGGATGGTATAGGATCTTTATACCAGGTATGCTCAGATAGCATCTCCTTTAACTAACCTTCTCAAGAAGAGTACACTTTTTCAGTGGACTGCAATGTGTTAGAGTGCCTTTGATAAGCTGAAGACAGCCGTAACCAACCGTGTCCTTAAGTTGCCAGATTTTACCAAACCCTTTGAGGTAGTTACTGATGCCAGTGGGTTTGCCTTAGGCGGTGCTCTTATGCAAGAAGGTCATGCAATGGCTATGAATCTAGAAAACTCAGAACACAGGAGAGAAATTATGGCGTCCATGACTTGGAGTTACTCTCAGTAGTGTATGCTCTGAAGTTGTGGAGACATTATCTTTTGGGACAAAGGTTCACCTTGATGACAGATCATCAAAGTCTGAAGTGGATCTTCACCCAAAGGGATCTCAACATGCGTCAAAGGAGATGGATGCAGACCCTGCAGGAATTCAATTTTGAAATTAAGTATCGACCGGGGAAAGAAAATGTGGTGGCAAATGCGCATCAGCAGAAAAGCCTCCTTGCTTGCAATTTCAGGGGTGTCAAATCCATTGATCAGTGAAGCAAAGGAGAGAATCATGCACGACAAATTCTTTGCCCCTATTGCTACCCTTCTAATGCAGGAACAAGACAAATGAGTCGAGTTGGGTACAAATTAGATGAAGGATGCATGTATTCTAATAATCGGCTATGTATTCCCAATGATGAGAAAATAAAGGGAATAATTCTGAGAGAAGCCCATGATAGCCTAATAGTTGGACATCTAGGGTTTATAAAAACCTATATGTCTGTGAAGAAAAGCTTCTTCTGGCCAGGACTCAAAAAGGATGTACTTGATCATGTGTAGAAATGTTTAATGTGTCAGAGAGTCAAGGCAGAGAGTCAAGATGCCATGGAAATTACAGCCTCTAGACATTCCACAAATGAAGTGAGAAGGTATCAATATGGACTTTGTCACTAGATTACCTTCAATACAATCAGGTTACAACTCCATTTTTGTGGTAGTTGACAGGCTAACCAAAGTTGCCCATCTGATTCCAGTGAAAGAAACATACATTGTAGTGGATGTTGCCAGAGTTTTCCTTAAAGAGATCTTCAGATTGCATGGCTTACCCAAGAGGATAGTAAGTGACAAAGATCCCAAATTCATATCAAAATTCTCGACTGCATTCTTCGAAGCAGTAGGAACTTTCTTGGATCTCAGCACAGCCTATCACCCCAAAACAGATGGCCAGACTGAGAGAGTGAACCAAGGTAATAGAAGATATCCTTCAGTCATGCTGCGGCAGGGAACCCAAGAAGTGGTTAAGCCATTTGCATCTGGTTGAATTTGCTTACAATGCTTCTTATCATCGAAGCATTGGGATGAGTCAATTTAGTGAACTAGACCATGCCAGTATTACATTAAAATAAGCATATTTTCTATTATCTCCTAAAAATCCTCTACAAATTTGGAGAGCTTCTCTCTCTCTTCAACCTTCCTAGGAGATTTCCTCTCAACATACTAACCAATTGATTGGTTGGTGGCTTCCTCTAAGAATAGAGAAGCAAGCAAATCAAGAGGTAAGATATAATTTTATGGTTTTTTCTCTAATATTCTCAATGTTTTCACTTCTCAACCCCTCTCAAGCTTGAGAAGTTTCAAATGAATGGTTTTTCAATGCAAATTAGGCTTTCTAAAGAGTTTTAATGAATAATCACAAAAAGTTTACATTTATGCTTATTTAGGATGTTTTTTTTAAGTATATCTCTCTCTCCCCCAAAGAATGGTCATTCCAATGACCAATTCTCTATTCAAATGATGCTTCTCATGGAGCAATTCTTAATTCTAAAATCAAACTCTATGCTAGTTAAGCTAGAGGCTAAAGAAATAGCTTTTTAATGCTTTTATGTTACATAAATTATGATGAACTTATGATTTAGATCTACAAATTGGATTTAGATCTATTGATAGTTAATCTATCATAATTGTATTACTAAGTTTTATTCTTTTCAAAATTATTAAAAATTATCAGTAATAGCAGTGGAGCTATGACAAAATTTTTAAAAATTAATACATAAGTCATTTTTATGCATAATGTGAAAAGAGGACTTCCTACAATATTCTAGGATTAGTCATCCTATGCTAAAAGAATAATTCTCATCACATCCATGGAAAATTAATTTTTAATATTTATGCAAATAAATAATTATTTAGAGAAAAAAAAGAAATTTTTAGTAAATTCATTCTTTTGAAAAAATAAAAAATCCCATGATAATGGAGATCCATGTATTTCAATGGAGAAAGAGAAAAAAATGTATATTAAAATAATAAATATTTTTATTTAAAATTAAAGAGAAATTTAAAAAAAATATGCATGAATCAATTTAAATAATGAAAGAGAAATTTCCATCAAACTAGAAATTCAAATGAGAAAAGTGACATTCTTAGTATAATAGAATTAATTGATATTTTTATTTAGTTTTGAGAGAAATTTTAGTTAAATTTATCTTTATGCATGAGAAAAATTTAAATGATAAAAGAGGAATTTCCATCATATTTGGAATTCAATCATTTAAATAGTAAAAATGAAATTCTAGGTATATTTGGAATATTGAATATTTTTATTTAATTTAAAGAAAAAATTTAGATAGATTTATTTTATGATAAAAGAGGAATTCCCATGACATTCGGATTGCACTCATTAAATGAGAAAAAGAGGATTTTTAAACTTATTCAAAAAAATGGATATTGGTATTTGTTAACAGAAGAATTTTTATGATATTTAAGTAAAGAAAGATTTGAATTAATTTTTGGTGTCAAAGAGGGATTTTCACCATAGTTCCACCTAGGGAAATAAGGTTGAGAAATTAAATGGTAGAAAGAATTTATGTGGTTAAATCACCAAATTGGTATTTACCCAAAAATAGATTAAATGGAAGAAGAGTATCTTCATTAAAACCCAATATTCTCTAATAAAACCATTTCTTAATCTACTATGAAAAAGAAAGAATGAAATTCACAAAGTTGGAATTTCCTTACGATTAGAAGTTCAGTAGTTGTTTATTTGAGAAAATCTTTGTTAGAATTAAACCGAATGATTTTGGTTAGACACTACGAGAGGGTCGTCCATCCTCGCCCATTGTACCGAAAGCGTACCATTTTAACCATACCGAGGCTGGTCAAGACCTCGGCACGTTTTGCCGCGAGCGACGTCCCTCCTTAAACTAGTTTTCCTTTGACCAAAATCACCAAGAATCTAGTTGGACAACCAGTCAAATGATGGGTAGATTACCCTGATGAGAGATCAAGGATTCTCATTATGAAACTAGGAACTAAGGAAAAAGGGGTTTTGTGGAACCAATCTCAAACTAGGAATTTTACTTGCATAGAATCTCTGTTTTTCATTTAAAGGATTGTTTACGCTAGAATGCTGGAGGAAGCATTTGGCATGTGTTTTACTAAGAGGAGGTTCGTTGTTGCAAAAGAGTTGGTGGGGAGTCATCGAGGGATGTCGCTCGCGACAAAGCCTGCTGAGGTCTTGACCAGCCTCGGTACGGTTAAAATGGTGCACTTCCGGTACGATGGGTGAGGACCGATGAAGCGGTCCCTGAGTGAAGTGCTAGGATACCTAATAAGTAGGATCCTAGAGGGTTCTGACCAGGTGATGCATGGGCTCGCGGTTGCTAGGATACCCATGCCTGCGTCGAGGAAGATTCACATGGACTAAGAAGAATGACTTTTGTGAATCAAATTTTGATATTCGATCTCGTTGGTTGGCAAGCTGGTCTTTAACGGAGAGTCCAGAGGACACATTTTGTAATACAATGGACTCAAAATTTTGGAGGATGATGATCAGTAATATTATGATATGCGACATACATAGACAAACATTTACCCTCCCTCCTTAATGGAGACACACACATGCATCACTTACCCTACATCATTTATGGATAGAGGTGATTACATCCTCATGAACATACATAGGTATAACTACACATTTCCAACTTGTCTCACTCACAATGAGCTCAAAGGTTGGCATACATCAACCATACATTGTGATACCACCATGTCATGGCACCACCATCATAAACATCATAGACATGGACATAGACATAGACATCATCACATCCACAAACATATAGTCACATCTTGACCAAGGGTTGCCAAATCCCAAGGGTGACATAGACATCAACATAAGACATGACATGAAACATCATCTCATACATCATTATACTTAGAAAAGATGTTCTTGTGGAGCATCCTCTCATAAGTTGCTTCCCCCATCAAGTTGCTTTGTTACTTCTCCTTTGAGACAAGAAATTCTTCTCAAGGTGGCCTACCTTGCCACATACATCACATACAAAACTTGGGCTTGTTTCAAAGATGAAATTGGGCCATTACATGCCCCATCATTGCCCACAATAGTTACATTTGACATTGGATTTGTTAAAGAATGCAGTCTCCCTAGTGTTTGTTGAGCTTTATTATGTACCTTTTAATTTCTTATCCTCTTTAAACAAAGAGGATTTAACACTATCAAGAGTAAGATTTGGAAGATTAGTAAGAGTTTTTACCACCAAAGAAAACTCTTGAGGCATGTTTTTTATTAAGACCACAATTTCATCTTTCTCATCCATGGGTACCTTAATACCTACAAGTTGCATCATAATGCTCTTCATCTTACCTACATGCTCCACAAATGAGTCTTTGAACTCCATATCAAGCCCATAGAACTGTATTTTCATATTTATTTCTGAATTTTCTACCCTAGCTCTAGATACTTTCTTAAATTTTCACCCTAGCTCTAAAATCTTTCTCTAGCTCATCCAGAGCTTCTTTGGCATGCTTTTTTTTACTGATGTGATGAATGATATTATCCCCAAGACTTAACCCAAGATGGACATGTCTTTTCTATCCATGCTTTGATCTTAACCTCACTCCCTTCATTGAGTTCATCTCCATTTACTACCCCCCAAAGGTCCTTTTGCATGAGTAAATACATGACTTTTGGTTGCCATGTATGAAATTCTTCACCTGAATTTACCCAATGTGATTTTGGTAGCCATTGCTCAATGAGCAAGATATTACTGAGATTTATAGCCTTACCTTATTAGTGTTTACTCCCCTTAAAATAATTTGGATAAGATTTTTTCCAAATTTGAATGTTAATCAAGATTAAGATCATTGATCACTTACTAATGCAAGAAAAAATATAGGTAGCTTTGAGTAGTCAATCAGGATAGTTGTACTCACATTTGAGCTAAATGCTTTAAGAGCGTGGAATAGCAATGGATGAAGATGGAGTTGAGCAACTAGTACTTGGGATTAACATACTTTTAATTAAGGATTAAGAAACTTAACACAAAACCTCAATGAAAAGAGAGATGCAAGCTTGGATCTCATTGCTTACTCCATCATTTGCAAATCCGACACCACCAGCATGTTTAGCATGCTTAAACACCCCCCGAGTCCTAATGGAATTGACAAAATAAAGCTTGACAGTCACAAATTTGTGATTTACCCCAAAATATTTGGCACCGATGACTACAGCACGGTGGTTGTTGCATGCGATTCTGCCCGATTTAATCTAGTTCATCCTCCATGCATCATTCGCCAAATTAGCAGACAAGGTCTTACAGATTAGGTTGATTAGAGATGCTAAAATTTGATTATGCCTAATGAAGTCATTAATTTTTACTAATGCTGAATATTGAGAGTGACATACTAACCTAGCTCTGATACCAAGTTGATAAAATATATGATTTGAGATGACTATGGAGTGTGTGAGGGTTGCAAGAGAAAGCTATGGTGGATAAAATATGAAGGAAGACATCATTAGAGTATGATATCAACATTATAGACGTGATTAAGGTATGAGACAAGACTAATAAAATTCTCATGTTTTTACATTATGAGAATGATCTTGTTACATCCATTTGTAGCTCTCATTTACACGTTCCATGCACACTTGTGCCATCCATGTGTTGATATTAGATTTGTTAAAGAATGCACTCTCCCTGGCCACGTTTGTTGAGCTTTGTTGTGTACCTTTTAATTTATTATCCTCGTCAAACAAAGAGGATTCAACACCTTTAAGAGTAAGATTTGAAAGATTAGTAAGAGTTATTACCATTGAAGAAAACTCTTTGAGGCATGCTTTTGATTAAGACTGCAATTCCATCTTTCTCATCCAGACAAGTGCCTTGATACGTGCAAGTTGCATCGTAATGCTCTTCATCTTACCTATATGCTCCACAAATGAGTCTTTAAAATCCATATCAAGACCATAGAAATGTATTTTCATATCTATTTCTAATTTTTTTACCCTAGCTTGAAATACTTTCTTTAGCTCATCCCAGGCTTCTTTGGCATGCTGTTTATTGCTCTAATGTGATATTATTCCCAAGACTTAACCCAATGATAGCCATGGATTTCCTATCTTTATTTATCAATGATTTTGACCTCAACCTCACTCCCTTTTTTGATTTTATCTCCATTTATTATCCCCTAAAGCTCCTTTTGCATGAGTAAATACATGACTTTTGTTTGCCATGTATGTAATCCTTCACCACCCACTGAATTTATCCACTAAGATTTGGGTAGCCGTTGCTCAATCAGGAGGGTTTTACTAAGGTTTATAATCGTATCTCAATAGTGTCTATGCCCTTATAATAATTTGGATAAGATTTGGCTCATATTTGGATGCTAATCAAGATTAAGATCATTGATCACTTACTAATCCCAAGAAAAAATATACATAGCTTTGAGCAGTCGGAATAGTTGTATTCACATTTGAGCTAAATTCTTTGAGAGAGTGGAATAGCAATGAATGAAGATGGAGTCGAGCCAGTAGTACTTGGGATTAATAAAATTTTAATTAAAGATTAAGAAACTTAACAAAACCTCAATGAAAAGAGAGGTGCAAGCCTCGATCGCATTTCTCACTCCACTATTTGAAAATCGGACACCCTTGGCATGTTCAGCATCCTCGAAAACCCATGAGTCATGAAGGAATCGGCAAAATGAAGCTCGACATCCATGAAAATTTGTGATTTTCCCCAACATATTTGGCACTGGTTTGGCTGTTGTGTGCAATTCTACCCAATTTGGTCTAATTCCTCCTTCATGAATGTTCACCCAATTAGGAGACAAGGTCTTGTGGGTAAGGTTGATTAAAGATACGAAAAACTTTATTATGCCTAATGAATCCACTAATTTTTTCTGATGCTGAATATTGAGAGTGACATGTACTAACCTAGCTTTGATACCAAGTTGAGAAAATACATGATTTGAGATGGCTATGGAGTGTGTGAGAGTTGCAAGAGAAAGATATGATGGATAAAAGATGAAGGAAGACATCATTAGAGCATGATATCAAAACTAATAGAAGTGATTAAGATATGAGACAAGACTAATCAAAGTATCACATTTTGCATTATGAGAATGAGCTTGTTACATCCATTTGTAGCTCTCATAGAGCTTTCATTCACATGTTCCATGCACACTTGTGCCATCCATGTGTTCATAAATGCTCACATGCCTTGTGCACCCTTGCACCTTCCATGTGCTTACTTTTCGACCATTGACCACCTTTTACATTCATCCATTCACATCCCCCCCTAATAACCTTAGCTTGCATCAATTCTAATTTCATGACATCCTAAGCTCCATCTACCTTACTCCCACATACATGTGCCCCATACATGACATGAGGAGCTCCATATTTCAATAGCACTATAGGTAGACAGGGAAGTCATTATCTTAGATTGAGGCATCCTCCTAGAGGGTGAAGGAAGAAGACCATATTTTGTGCAATTAACTTAGTTAATTCTGTTAACTGAAATTTTTCTCATTCGGCCCCAATTCGGGTGTATTTCAAGCCCATTTTGGCTCTGCAACACATGTAACACTTTGATTCTTTACGCGTACTGTATTGCAACCAAATTTCTATTGCAACTTTACAGCAAACTAGAAATTGGGCATACACAATCAAAATTGATACTTAACACGTTGATTCTTTGCACATACTATATTGCAACCAAATTTCTATTGCAACTTTATAGCGAGAACCAGAATTTGGGCATACACAATCAAAATTGACACTTCAAAATTTGGACCCAATTCAGGTTCAGGCCCGTTTTGGCTCTGCAAGTTTTGTACATGTACTCTATGAAGTGTCAATTTTGATTGTGTATGCCCAATTCTTAGTTAAATTGCTGTAAAGTTGCAATAAAATTTGGTTGCAATATAGTATGTGCATAGAATCAAAGTGTTACATCTATTATAGTGGATGTATGTTTTATGTGACTGGTTCACATATAGTTATAGCATAATAAATTTTTAATACCAATATGTTGAAGATTACAGATTTGTTGCAAGTGCAAAAGGTTTTTTGCAAGCACTATTTGGTAAGTTGTTGTAAGTAAATATGTTTGATAGTCTATTCCAGATTGTGAGCGAGGAGCTAATAAGAATACTTCCAGGCATGGAAGTCTCTCCTCTGTCTCTAAATTGGCATCTCCTTTTCTCCACCTTCCCCATTCTCTTGAAATTTTAGGTTCTATTCACACCAATTTTGTACCTCTTCATTTCTCCCATGTCCTACGTACCTAATTTTGTTCCTTCCAAACAACCACTGCATCGAGGTGGTTGGTAAAAAAAATCAAAATGTAAATAGCATAGAGTTCTATTACTATGGCAAACCACGACACATGGTAAAACACTACTATAAAAAGAAAAAAGATATCAAAAGGCGAAAGTTGAAGCAAGGTAACTATCAAGTAAATAGGGTAATGACAAAATGATATCAAAAGTGTAAAGTTTCAAAATGATATCAAAGGTGTAAAGTTACAACAAGGAATCATAAATAGGGTGATGATAGTGAGCTATTTGTAATATAGCACATGCTCAAATCCATGATAAAAGACGTATGAAGATTAAGAAATATTTGGTATGTGGATTCTAGTGCCTCTAACCACATGACAAGTCATGGTAAGTGGTTTAGACGTTAAAAAATAGAAAAACTAGGTTATGTAGAAACAGAGACGCTAGACAAGAATAACTCCCATGTTGGTAAAGTGTCATTGGCTATACATGAGGATGGTAAAATAAATTACATGATACCTGAATGGAGCGAGAAAATATCGGATTATCTAGCTCATGGTTTTTCGCAAGAAATACCTTTGAACAAAGATAAAATGCTGCGGCAGCTTATCAAGCTTGCTGCACCTTATTAACTGATTGCGAGAGAACTATATAAGCTAGGAAAAGATAATGTGCTAAGAAGATGTGTGAGAGAAGATGAGTCGGCATTCAGGATATAGGATGAAGCTCATTCAGGGATAGCAGGCAGGCATTTTGCTAGAGATGTCACAGCTCGCAAGGTGCTTCAAGCACGATTATGGTAGCCTACATTATTCGAAGACGCCATAGAATTTGTCAAAAGGTGCGAAGAATGTCAGCATTTCGCTATCCCACAACAAAAGGACAAGCTGCCGCTCACCCCTATTAATGTAAGATAACCCTTCGAAAAATGGGGAGTAGATTTTGCTGGACCTATCAGTCCAACTGCACATCCATCTCACAAGCCTGATATGTGATGGCCACGGACTATTTCACAAAATGGGCAGCCAGAGCCTCGAAGCGAGCTAATGCACGAACAACATCAAAATTCTTATAAGAGCAAATTATCTCGAGGTTCGGCTGCCCATTAGAATTAGTTAGTGATCGATCATTACTTGCGGGATTCTTAGTGGTCCATTGAAAATCATCACCTTATTATCCACAAGCTAATGGTCAAGCAAAGAGTACAAACAAAATTTTGTATACTATCTTGACAAAAACCTTGGAAGCAAGTCGAACAGACTAGGAGCATAAGCTGACAGCAGCCCTATGGGCATATCGAACATCATATAAGGTAGCGACGGGAGACACTCCCTTCTGTCTAGCTTATGGTGTTGAGGCAGTAATGCCTATGGAATACCTAGTCCCAAGCTTAAGGATTGCAGTGCAAGAATGTCTAATGGAGAATGCATTAGCTGAAAAGCTAATTGACTTAGAGAATCTTGATGAGACCAGGCTAATAGCATCACATCATGGACTCATGGGGGATCAAGAAACTACGTAGGAAGCATTGGTTTAACAAAAATCTAAAATAAAAAGAACTGGAAACGGGGGACCTTGTCCTCATGTATGGTGTAGGAAGCACCAGGAAAATGAAATTCAAACATAGAGGCCTGAGACCATTCCAAGTGTCTGAGATCACACCTCAGGGGTCAATTTGAATTGAGATGATTGACGGCATATAGATGGAGGGTTACGTCAATGGAAGAAAACTCAAAAAGTATTTTGGACTACTGGCCCAAGAGATGCTCTTGCAACAAAAACATCTCTTAAAACAACAGAAACAGCTCGCAAAGAAAAAAATCTAGCAAGCTCAAGAAGAGGCTAAGGCAAGGGAGGCCAAAGCTAAACAATTACTCCATAAGAGACTATTACATGTCAACATGGCTTCCTTGACTCTCTCAGACAAAGAGAAACTGAACATTGAGCTAGCGTGACTTAAGGTGGGACTTACTATAGCTAAAGGCCATACAACTAGAATTGCACTAATAGATACGGGATCAAGTCATAACTTGATCTTGTATGAAACCTAGGTAACATTAGATAGACCACGCCTTGAACCCATGGGGGTCATCAATGTCCATAACACTAGTTGAGCTCGATATCTTAACACTCCCCCTCGAGCTTAAATCCATACATTGTACTCCAACTAGGCTCCTAAACTTGTGGAGCTTCTTTGTACCCAATGCCTTCATGGGGAGAGAAAGGGACAAGGGAGAGGTATGTGAAGAGGTTCAAATACTATCCCAAAAAAAACACCAAACTGTCTTGAAACTTGTTAGGAAATAAAACATATTAAAAAAATTAATTTTAAGATAGTACAAATTTTTAGTTTTAAAAAAACTAATGATACCAATAGGCTTATAATGATCGCTCCGTTTGATTTTGAGTATAAATTTGACCACATTTAGGTATTATATGAGAAAGTCATGACACTTTCAAAATTTGCCAAAATGTCCTGAAAAGAGATAGGGTTGATGCGGCCTCCTTTCAAGGCACTTGGGGAATTTTTGGGAGTTTCACACACTCACCTCCCACAAAAAAAACCCCAAAGTGTCTTTTTGAGGCCTCTTTGCAAAATTTTTAACTTTTTTTTATACAGTATTGGAATGTGGTCAAATTCTTACTCAAATCAAATGAAAAAATCATTAGTGCCATTAGAGTTTTTAAATTAAAAATATTTTGATATCTTATATATGTATGTATGTATGTATGTATGTACACACACACATATGTAAGTATGTATGTATGTATGTATATACATACGAACACACACAAATATGTATATATGTATGTATATACATACATATGTACACACACATATATATGTGTATGTACATACACATGTATGTATGTAACACACACACACATATGTATGTACATATATATGTATACATACATACATATGTATGTATGTATGTATATATACATATATATGTACATACATACATACATACATGTGTGTGTGTGTGTGTGTGTGTGTGTGTGTGTGTGTGTATAGGGAGATACGGGCATGACAACAGGCGCTTTTGGACAAAGGCTGCTCTTCCAAAAAAATTTTCAAGAGTTTACATTCCAGAAAACAAGCTGCATCTATATGTCGCACTTTGATTTCAGATGACACGTGGACCTCCACCCGAGCACAATTGGCTGCGACTTGTGTTACCCATTTCTCCTCTCAATTTGATGAAGACGATTCTCACGCCATGGAAGTGTGTGATGCACGTCATCGGTTATTACAGCATGTATCCCCCATCCTTTCTGCTACTCAGGCGCAACAACTAGAAACAAAATTCTCTGAACAAGAACTGTCTGATGCAATCAGGTCTTGTGGCCGATGGAAAGCTCCAGGATGGGATGGCCTTACAGTTGAATTTTTTCTTGCATATTGGGACACCCTCAAATTACCTTTGCTGTGTATGGTAAACATTGCCTGGGAGACAAGGCAAATGCCAGCTTCCTGGAAAAAAGGATTAGTGAAGCTGTTGCCTAAAAAACACTTATGTCAGTCTTTGGCAGATTGGAGACCCATTACCTTTATGCCGGTGATATACAAGATTATCAGTAAAATGGTTGTCAATCGCATTAAGGGTTGCTTGAATGATGGACTCCATTCTGCACAGTATGGATTTATTCCTCGCAGGCACGTTACAGATAACATTGCAAATGCTTATATTGGCATTGAATATGCCAAATACATGCAGCAGGATGTCTTATTATTGCAAGTGGATATTGCTAAGGCTTTTGATACTATTAAATGGGGTTTCATTCAAGAAACCATGCGTGCTCTGGGATTTGGAGAAAAATGCAGAATATCATTTACTGGCTTTATGCTGATAGCCAGGCGGCTTGTATATTGTCAGGAGATCTCTCAGAATCATGGACTTTGCATCGTTCAGTTAGGCAGGGATGCCCTTTAAGTGCTCTTTTGTATGCTATAGCGACGCATCCCATGCTATAGCGACGCATCCCATGCTTCTTTATATAGATCATTTGGTTGATACTGGCAGTCTTCATGGATTGGACATTCAGAATAGACGTCAGTTAGTTGCTCAGGCATATGCTGACGATTCTTTTTTTCTTCCTCGCAACACACATCAGGATCTCTCTACTTTGATGCAGGCTCTTTCTTTGTTTGCCCTTGCGACTGGCCTAGAAATCAATTTTCAGAAATCTAAATTGTTGCCTCTGCATTCAAAAGAGTGGCATAATTTCCTATGGCCAGGAGAAATAGTTCACTCCACTCATTTGATTCGGCATTTGGGATATCCTTTGGGATGGTCAGTCACTCGCCGTCAACAAACAGATTGGGTCTTGGCAAAGCTCAAGAAAAAGTTGGAATACTGGAAACTTGCAACATGGCCATTGCATGTTCGTTTATGGATTCTCCAATCCATCTTGGTTGCCTATATTCAGTTCTACCTTCCTCTCATCAGGTTTTCTAAGGGGGAGCTGAAATTATTTATGTCCACCATCTTTGAGATATTCTGGAGGTCGAAGCAGGGCAAAAAGAGTGTACATTTGCTTTCGGCAAATCGTTTGTGCACCCCTAAAATGCATGGAGGCTTAAATATCCTTAATTTACAGGTGCATATTCTTGCCCACAGAGGTAAACTGATGCTTCAATTTCTGGAAGGCACTCAGCCTTGGACAACGATGATCCGTCATTTGTTACTTCATCTGACGACTTCGGCTTTTGGCCATTGGCAACCTACTTATTGGGATTTTATTCTTGGTTACATTACTGGCAAAATTAAGGGTTGTCCTCTCATTTCTGGCTTACTTGTTGATTGGAAGCTTGTCCTTTCAAATTTAAAATGGAATGGTCGCGGCTCCTTACAAGGCAACTCTCTCCGCGCTGAGAGCATCCACTGGTCCAAAGCATTTTCAGTTCCCCTGGCGGTGCAAGAACCCCGGCGTTCATATTTTCTCCACTCAAAGGGTGTTACCTCTGTGGGAGATATCATCCATCTTAATGGCTCCCCTCTTTCTTTTCCACAGGCTACTGCACATTATGGCTTGGGACCTCATTATCGTCGTCTTTGGTGTGATATAATTCAGATGCTTCAGCCTTTTTTGCCGATTCCACTGTTGGAAATTCGAGATCGCCTGCAGGATTGGACTATCTCCTCATTTGATTCTTCATGCCATCCCTTGAGGCTATCTGAAATTACAGTTGCTGGTCTGTATAAACATTTGTTGCCATTGCCTTGGGTTTCTGAACGGGCAAATCTCTTCTCGCATATGCATTGGTCATCTTGGTGGTGGAAAAGACGATTGCAATCTCTTTGGCAGTCGAAGCTTCCTCTTCGACAACAGCTCTTTTTATGGCGTGTTCTTTTGGCTGTTATTCCCTCAGGACAGTTTCTAGCACGCAGACATATATCCTCATTCACTTGCCATAGATGCTCTGCTTCCAGGGAGACAGTCATTCATATTTTTTGGAGCTGTCCTTCTTCTCGTCGATTTTTTCTTCCTCTCATCCAGCTTCTGCGGGCTAGATTTCCAAATATGATATTTGGAAAGTTTTTCTAGCTATTTGGTCTTCATTTGCCCAGACCAGAGTTCTCTCTTTTCTTCTCATGGGTGCGCTACTGGGCTTTATGGACACTATGGAAAGTTCGCAACCATGCAGTTTTCGGTGATGCGATTTTTTCTGCTTTTCCTTTTTTTCGGTACTCCCTGCATCAATCTTTCTTCGATTGCATGCAGGTTGACCAAATAGATCACGATGTATATATGTCTTATATTGACATCTTCAGTTGATGTACTTTGGGACTATCTACTTTGGATAGTCATCTTATAAATCTAATATACTTATGATTCCACTTTTAAAAAAAAGTGTGTGTGTATATATATATATATATATATATATATATAATGTTAATGTGTTTATAAGGCATTTTAGTGCTATTGGGGGGGGTATATAAGGAGCTTCACATACTCCCTAGAATACATTTCAATTTGTTTATAAGGCACTTTAGTGCTTTTGGGGGATATATAAAGAGCTTCACATACTCCTTAGAATATCCCTGAGTGCCTTGAAAGTAGGCTGCATCAACACACACACACACACACATTTCAATGTGTATAAGGCACTTTAGTGCTTTTGGGGGTATATAAGGAGCTTCACATACTTTTAGAATACCCCGAAGTGCCTTGAAAGTAGGTTGCATGAATGCGGCCTATTTTCAAGCTAATTGGAAAATCATTGGGGATGTAAAGAGGTTCTTCAATTGGAAAACTATGTGAAAATGTATGTGAAGAGGTTCTTCACATAACCCTCCTCCTCCTCCACCACTCCTTGCTAGTAATGACTTGATGATCGAAGAGATTCTCACATACCCTTGCTCCCCTCCTCCTTGCTAGTAATGAATTGATGCCTAAGAAACCACTTGATCCCCTCATCCTTGTTGCTCTAGTAATTAATTGATGCTTGGAGATTGGTAATCTCCCTAGGCAACCACTTTCCCATGAGACTCCTTCTCAAACTTCTTCTTTGTCAACATGGCCACTAGGCATATCCCCATGTGGCTTGGCTTGCAGAGAGATGCCATGGCTAGTTGGAAGGCACATGATAACGATAGACTCCATGATGGCAAGATCTTTCATAAAAGGAGTCAGCATTGATGCGGCCTTCAAAAGGGAGAAAATTGTTTGGCTTTTAATAAAAAAATTTATTTTTATTTTTTTGGTTTGATGCCCCTTTTTGTATGTTCAAGCCTCTCTCTCTCTCTCTTGGTTTTCATTATTGCTTTGCAAACCCTCATTGACACTAACTCATGTTTCCCTTTGTGTGTTGATATGCCATATGCAAGGAAGTTATATAAGGCTCCTTTCTTTGTTGGCTTGGATTGCTCTCTATGTGTCTCTAAGATGACCTACATGCAGAATATTGGGAGGGGCCAAGAGAGGAGGAGGAGGAGGAAATATTGTCACTAGGTGAATGTATACATAAAAGGCGAAGGAAGGGATATGGTGAGGATGAGGAGTCTCCTAAGGACTAGGCATAGGGTAGTGAAATATACACTACTTGTTTGGGTCCTTAAAAAACACATCATTTTTAAAAGAAGAAACCATAATTGTAGCATCTAGGCCAACAAAGAAAGGTTGACATGTTCTTACCACCTATAAAGATTATCAAGAGATCTTGGCGAGAGGTCAACACACTTCATTATGGATCCCTCATGGACTTTTGGAATCTCCCATTGAATGGGTGGACCTGTTATAGATTATGAAAATTATTGAAATATTTTTGTGGTATATTCTTATGGATATTTTTTATTATTTGCCACATGGCAGTGATGTACCGCTAGGTATTGGTCGCACCATGTTAAGTAGATAGGCACTAGATATAATCTTGTGCATGTGTTTTTGATAGTAGATCAGTGGGCAGGGCTAGTGTGAGCGGAATGATGCTAGTTACACATTTTTGGCATGCATATTGGATGCACATTTTGGCAGTATACTATGTGCAGACTCACCCATTGAGGTAGCACACTCTTTATATGCAAACTCATCAATTGAGGCAGCATGCTTTCGTGTAGACTTTTCGACTAAGGAAACACGAGTAGAGGAAGAAGAATCACCTATTGAGGAAGAAGAATCGCCTATTGAGGCATCTTCCTAGCTTTATGACCAACTGAGGTCAATTGCTTTCCAACCCCGGGGCATGTTATGGATTATGAAAATTATTGAAATATTTTTGTGGTATATTCTTATGGATATTTTTGATTATTTACCACATGGTCAGTGACTTACTACCAGGTATTGGTTGCACCATGTTAGGTAGATAGTCATTGGATATAATCTTGTGCATGTGTTTTTGATAGCAGATCAGTGGGGTAGGACTAGTGTGGGTGTGCGTTATGATGATGGTTACACATTTTTGGTGTGCATATTGGATGCACATTTTGGCATCACTATGTTCATGGAGATATTATATTGTTGGTGACATTATATTTATGCGACATTTTTTGTAGTTGCTTCATGCCATCATTATCTTGTACATAAAATGGCGGCACACATATTTATTATGCACATTTATTATAGGGACATATTTATTCAAATGGTTTGTTTACCCTTAGTAGATGGCCCATATTAATTTATGCATGACACTTTGCTAAAGTTAAGAAACCAAGGATGGTTCACATTACTTCATGTATAATACTTTCCTAAAGTGTAGGGGCAAGGCCCAAAGTGGAGTGTAAAAGTAAGATTTGGCTCACAAAATAATATATCTAAATGCAATTGCTTGAAAGCATGAGCCATCAAGCAAATGGGGGAGAGTGTACCCAACGTGTGTGTTGTGCATCTTCTCTTCTTTCATGTTCATGCAAGTTTATTTTTCAATAAGCTATGGTGTTTTGAGAGAGGTAGAGTGAGCTTTGTCCATTATTATATTGAATTTGTGCATGAGGACCACAACCCTCCTGTAAGAGGGCGTACTGTCCATTATTATATTGAATTTGTGCATGAGGACCACAACCCTCATGTAAGAGGGCGTACTGTCCTTGTTCTGAATCGCTTGTTAAGAGAGAGATCAACACACTTCATTATAAATCCTTGATGGACCCTTAGAGTCTCCCGTTGGACTGGGCAGTCTGGCCATCCTTGTCATCATTGTTTGAGCTGGGCAACATAGGGAACTATATAACGATGTGGGTAAGTGGAAGATGGTGCAAGGGCAATGAGTAGGGCTTGTCAGTAGTAGAAACACCTTAGCATGTTGAAGAGGTGTCCCTTCATTACCCATTTCACTGATTATGTTAAAATTTCATCGAATTGGGTTTAGCATTTAAGCATGTGTTGTTTCCCCTTACGACATGGTCTCTTCTAGCATTTAGCACATTTAAAAAAATGGTTCTAAGAGTAAACCAACAAGTGTCAAAGCTTTTTACCTCTTTCTAGCACTAATGCTTATTCACATATTCTCTATCTAATGCAAGATAAAGATGTGACTCAATCATTAATTTTAGTCGTTCAAATACATAAAAATATAATCTAACTTTTTTCTTTTGTAAAAATGTGATCATTCTCTATTTAAGAGGTTTTGGTTCATGTTATTCTTCAAGGATTTGTGTGTGTGTGTGTGTGTGTGTGTGTGTGTGTGTGTGTGTGTGTGTGTGTGTGTGTGTGTTTGTGTGTGTGTGTGTGTAGCTCTTCTTCCTCTATTCCGCGACCTGTGTGCGTGTATAGGAGCGTGTGTGTGTGTGTGCGTGTGTGTCTGTGCCTCGCTACAGTCTCGATGGCAGAATCAAGCAAGTATTATATCAAGAGAGCTCTTTCTCCTGAACCTAAAAGACAATCAAGGGAATCTCTGCCCCCCATAGCTCCTTCATCTGAAGATGCTTCCTATGTGTTTGACATGTTGAATGAGGATTTTCAACAAAGTAGAAGAGAATGGATACTACCTGCTCCGGAACTCACTTACAAGATGAAGTTGCCTTCTCTTGTGCATCCTCTGAAGAAGCTCTCTCAAACTACAGTCATCATCTTTTTTCCAGGAAAAATACCCTCGGCTAATGATGTGGGACAATGGGTGAATTCTCTCCTAGGTGGATGCTATGTAGAAGGAGTCTATTTTGCCTCCAGAGGATTTTATGAAGTTCATCTCTTGGATGCATTGACAAAACAAAAGATGCTGGAAATGTCCCCATTATTTTTTGGTCGTCAAATGGTGCACATCATGCCCTGGTCTCCTAATAAGGATTATCAGAATCTCATCAAACATCACTGCCCTGTATGGGTTGAAGTCGTTGATTTCCCAGATTACATGAGAACAGAGCTTCCATGCTTAGCGATGACATTGGGACAAGTGATCTGTCCCCCTCGTCCCACAGGTAACAAAAATCGTTTTTGCATCTTATGGGATACTGATAGACCAACCCCCTCTTCTATTGCAGTTGAGATTGAGGGTGTTAATTTGGGAAAGAAATATTTCACTTTGAAATGGGGAATTTTTGTTGGAGCTTGTTTCTCTTGTCACAAGTTCGGGCATCTAGCTTCTGAGTGTCCCTCAATCCTTCATCCGCCTCCTCCAGCTGCCATTCCTCCGCCATCTAATAAAGGAGGTCAAAAGACTTATATGGAAAAGACTGAAGCTAAAGGAGCAAAGCCTTCAGTTCCTACAGGGAACCAAGCCAATTTAGCCCAAAACAAGGATAAAGGAAAAAGCAAGCTAGTGGAAAATAATTCATCTTCTCACGAGGGTTGGCAGAATGCAAAGAAGATGGTGCCTCTCAAACAAAGACCTCTCCAATCTCGCAATTGGGATGCTTCTGCTCCATCTCCTGGTCAACCTTCTACCTCTTCGGACAGCCCCATCTCAAAGGCATGGGTCAATGCAGTTAAGAAGGGTATTCCACTTTGTGAAGAAGATGATTTAGTCAGGGAATTGGATTTTGAGGGTCAGCAAGACCCTGTGGCAATGGCAGAGGCTTGATGCCTCCCTTTCTCTTTGAGGACTGCTCATCTCTTGTACATATTTTCATGCGTACTTCTCTTAAATGTTTTTCTTATAATATACAGGGCCTCTGCAATCAGCATAAATAGAGGCTCCTATGGCATTATATAAACAATACTCATCCTGATGTTGTGTGTCTGCAAGAGCATAATCAGCATTCTTTTGCTGGCCAGCATGGGTTCTTTTCAGGCTATGATATATTTTATGCAGGATCTGGACAATTCTCTGGGCTGTGCATTTTAGCCAGACATGATCTCCAGCCCTGTGTAGCATATAATGATCCTTGTGGCCGATGGATGATTATCCAATGCATGATCAATGGAGAGATTTTTGAAATGGGCTCCTTGTATGCCTCTCAAATTTCAGCTTCCAGAGCTCAAATGTGGGACTCCATTAACCAATATCCTTGGTCTTCAAATGCTCTACTTTGTGGTGATTTTAATAATTCCCCTCACTGGAAGGACAATACCACACATAAATCCCATATGATTCCCTCTGAAATCCAGCGATGGGAACATATGACTTCTTCTCTTCATACTGCAGATTTATGGACAGCAACTCACCCTTCGGTTTTGGGATTCACATATCATCACAATGCTTTTACAGAATATTGGGCCAGGCTTGATAGATGGTATCTTATTCATGCTCAGCAATATGATGATTATACATGTCAAATGTGGACTGATTATTCTCAACAACTATCTGATCATACTCCACTTTGGCTCAACCTTTCTTTTGGTATGCCTCTGGATGACATTCAGCTCTCTTTAGTCAGACATTTGCAGGTTAATCAATTATATCTTTCTCATGAAAAATTCCAGCAAATGATCAGATTGGCTTGTCAGCCATTGTTATCTCATGCTCAGGAGGATCTGGATTTTACTTGGAACTCTTTTGTACATCGTATTCAAAATGTCATTAAGGAATATGGAAGATGGTACATGGCAGAAACCAGACAGCATATCCAGTGGGCAAAATCATACAAGCAGTCCTTGGTACAGATTAGCCATCAAAGGTCTCTTTCTGCTTCTGAACAGAATTCATTGTCTTGTGCTTCTTCCATAATTGATGCTAATGATAAACGCAAGCTTTCCAAATGGCAGACAAGGGCTAGAGTCAAACCTATGCTAGATAAGAGCTGCTCCTCGAAATCTTTCTTTCGAAACTTACACACGTACAGACAAAGTCAATCTATCATGAGAGTCAGGAAATCGGATGGTCTTTGGACCCAGACTTTATCTCAGCTAGAAAAACAATGTCTGGATCATTTTCGGCTTCTTTTTTCTCTACCATCTTCTTCTACATCTCAGGCTGCATTGGCTCGGAACAGATTTATTGAGCTTGTTTCTCCTATTGTTTCTTTGCAAAAAGCTTCAATGCTGGAAATGTCCTTTTCAGATACAGAATTGGATGAAGCCCTCAAGCATTTGGGTAAACATAAATCCCCAGGTTGGGATGGTTTGACGGTTGAATTTTTTGTAGCCTTCTGGGCTGAATTGAAGGGTCCAATCTTGAAGCTCGTTAATGTAGCCTGGCAGCATCAACATCTTCCCTCAGCTTGGAAGCATGGTCTGGTTAAGCTTCTGCCCAAAAAACCTCTGTGTGAAACAATGGATGACTGGAGGCCTATCACTTTGATGCCTATTATATATAAACTTATTGCTAAAATGTTGGTACACCGGATAAAGGATATCCTTCATGATGGACTTCATCCCAGGCAATATGGTTTTGTTCCAAGAAGGCATATACATGATAATATCTCCAATACTCTCATTGCAATGGAATATGCAAAATACTCTGCTCGATTGCACAGGCTTATGCAGATGATTCATTCTTTATGCCAAAGAACAGTCCTTTGGAGCTTCGTCTATTGATGGATACTCTTTCAGATTTTGGGTTGGCAGCTGGTTTAAAAATTAATTTTCAGAAATCAAAACTCTTACCTCTCAAGCATTGTGACTGGCATGCTATCCTGTGGCCCGGCCAGATTATTTATCCGGAAAGCATAGTAAGACACTTGGGCTATCCCATTGGCTGGAAAATCAGAAATAAGCAACAAATATCTTGGGTGCTAAACAAAATTAAGGACAAATTAGAATATTGGAAGATCTCCACTTGGCCATTACATGTACGACTTCGAATTGTTCAGTCCATTGTTCTGGCTTATGTCCAATTCTACCTTCCTCTCTTACATTGGTCTTCTCGAGATCTTTCTTCTTTTATGTCTCAAGCCATGGAGATTTTTTGGAAAACTAAGCTTCATAAAAAAGCTTTAAGGTTGCTCAAAATGGACCTGCTTTGCTCGCCAAAAATGAATGGTGGTTTGAATATTATAAACATCAAATTTCATGTACTGGCAGTAAGAAAGATCACTATGCTCAAAACCTTTTTTCAACAAGAGCAGCCTTAGTCTATCATGTTGGCAATTTTGTGTGGTCGGATGCGCACAAATACTTATGGTCGTTGGTTGGTTGATCCATCGGAAGTAGTGCTTGGCAAATTTCAAGGTAAAATCCCTGGTTGTCCATTTTCTACTTCCTTGATTCAGGATTGGAAGAAAGTGCTCTCTCGCATCAAATGGTCTCCCCATCCTGCTTCTATAGCTTCCTCGCTTCGAATGGAAAGCATACATTGGAGTGCCGTTTTTTACTCTCCCCTTGCTGTACAACAACCAATCAGAGCTTACAATCTTATGAAATTGGACATCCGGTTCATTGGCGATGTAGTGGATACTAGAGGACAAATTCTTTCTTTTCCGACAGCATGCCAACAATACAATCTTGGGATGCATCATAGATCTATATGGAAAGCTATTGCAGATCTCTTACACCCTTTCATTCCGATTCCAACATTGGATGTAAGAGACAGGCTTCAAGATTGGCATCTTCAGTCTTCGAGTTCAAGATTATCCTCTCAATCTTTGCATCTATTGACTTCTATACAGGCTTATCGATTGATATTACCTCAGCATGCTAATTCTCTTTAGCATTTGGATAAGTCTTTAGCTTGGTGGAAAGCAAAACTGACATTGATATGGAAGTTGAAAATGCCATTGAAACAGAGACTCTTTCTTTGGAGATGCATTGTCGGTATTTTTCCGGTGGGAGTGAAATTGGCTCAAAGAAGGATTGCCTCTCCTATTTGTCCAAGATGTCATCATACTACTGAGAGTGTTCCACATTTATTGTGGTCTTGTTCATATTCCAGAAACCTTCTGGACAAGATCTCCTATTTTTTATCTCTCAGATTTCCTGCACACAGGTTCCACAAGTTTTTCTGGATGTTTGGCACCTTATCAGCTTCTTTGTCACAATATTCTCTTTTTTTCCATTGGATCAGATACTGGGCCTTATGGACCCTCTGGCTACAACGAAATCATGCATATCTGAATTCACCCCTTCAGCACCCTTATGAGTTCTTCCGAGCCTCGTTGCGGCAATCCTTATATGATGCCGTGCATGAGGGAGATTTGGATGTTTCTTGTGTTCAGCTTTTCTTTTACTGTTTCTGATGGATAGGACATAGGCTCTTTTCTTGAGCACTGCCCTAATCTTGCATAGAACTTTTTTACTGTTGTTTTTAAGTTCTAGGGTTTAGACATCCTCCTGATGTCAAACCCCTTTGTACATTTATGATATAATGCAATTTCAACTGGTTTTACAAAAAAAAAAAAAAGGGGTGTGTGTGTGTGCACATAATGCTCTCTCTCTCTCTCTCTCTCTCTCTCTCTCTCTCTCTCTCTCTCTCTCTCTCTCTCTACAACTTCTCTAAGAAGTTAGCAAAAATCATAGTATTGATGATGGTAAATTAAAATGTTCAAAAATAAAATAGCTTAGCTTTCAACGCTGGGTTTTAGATCTCACTCAGTTTCAATCTCTCAGTCTTACATGTAAACTATCTCTTGATTCCCTGCTTTCTTAAGAAATAATTGAACTCATTTAGAAAATCTCTCCCCCACCATCCAATCGTAGGCATTTTATTTTCATACTTTTTTCTTCTCAAACAAGGCTTTAAACCTTTGAAAGTGAGAAAACACCTCAAATTTCTCCTTCATGAAATTAACCCATACTTTTCTACAGTGATCTTATGAATGAATGTAACATAGTACCTGTAACTTGAAATTGTTGCAATCTTGGTCAGTCCCTTCTCAGCTCCTCCGATTGTGGCACATGCTTTCAATATGCATGTGCACATTTGGAAGGAAACCCTCACACTCAATCTCTTCAAACGAGTCCAGTACTTGCTTGGTGTGACCACCTTGTGCATATCCTGCAATCAATGCAATCCAAGAGACAACATTCCGAGAAGGCAGCCCATCAAGCACTTGTCGCAGCTTTTGAGACAGCACCCCATGTCCAATAGAGACCGCCCAGCACAATGTAACCCTTGCCTTGCAATCTCTTCATGGATTTGTTTCCAATCATGGCACATGCTTTTAAGATCCATGCATAGGTCACTAAATCTGGGAGGATGCCCTCTATGTCAAGTGCTTGCTGGTGTGACCTTCTTGTGCATATGCTGCAATTCGCGCATTCCAAAAGACAACATTCTGCGAAGGCAGCCCATCGAGCACTTGTCACACCCTTGAGACAGCACCGCACTCGGCATAGATGTCCATTAGAGCATTGGCCAGCACAATGTCATTCTGCAACAACCCCTGCCTTGCAATCTCATCCATCGATTTGTTTCCCTTTGTCAACTGCTCTGATTGTGGCACATGCTTTCAAAGTGAATGCATGTCCAGTAACTCATTTTCCTTTCAAAGCTCACCACATTTCGCATACACGGTCACTAGGTGATGTGATCAGAAGATCATCATGTATGCTGGTGCCTCTAACAAGATCTTTGTTTCAGGTACAAGCCCTAAGCCTCAGAGGCCAAAAAGCATCTATTTGATGGCATTTGCCTCCTCCACTTCTACTTCTAAACTCTTGAACACCCAAGATGGAGTATCCCGGCTATCCATCCACAAAGGCTCCTGTGCAACTTTATGCTTAAAGTCTGACTCCCTCCATCGACAAAGGCTCCTGTGCAACTTTATGCTTACAGTCTGACTCCCTTCAAGAGGTAGAGCTCTTGCACTTCTTCCATTCCTCCCCCTCTATCTCTGTTTCTTTTGCATACACAAAACTCAAAAGTGCTGCCAATAAATTGTACCAGCCATCATCCTGCACCCTTTTTGAGCTTGCATGATCTCTTGCAGCCAGCAGAGGAAAATAGAGCTCTCTTCTCTGGCTGCTTCATCATCTTCTTCTTCTTCTTCTTTTGTGAAGAAAACTGCCTGTTGATTCGTGAACACCCTCTCTCTGGATGCCTTGATTCATAAAGAAGAAGAGCCTCCTCTCCCTGCCCACACCATGCACACACTGCAATCAGAGCATTCAATGAAGCAGCATCTGGATTTGAAATTTTACTGAATGCATTTCTTGCATTACTAATAATACCACACTTGCCATACACATTGATTATAGCATTTAAAACAACAACATCTTCATTAAAAACATGCCCAGCAATACGTGCATACATGCGAATGCCTTCTTGGAGAGCCTCTATACACTGAATAGGCTTGCGAATGTGAACTTGTCTAGTCCAATGCCCTAAGTCTGCATCCGTTCAAAATGCTGTACAGCTTTGTTTACCTCTCCACGCTGTTCCAATGCAATGGCCATGGCATTCCAGCTACTAACATCCCGAGTTGCCAATGCATAGAAGACTTCCTGAGCTTCCTCAAGCCTAAAGACTTCCTGAGCTTCCTCAAGCCTACCACACTTTCCATACATTGAGAGGAGGGTATTACCCACACCAGAATCGGGTTGAATTTTGTCATTGGCTCCAACTCCAGAGCTTTCATGGTGAGACCTGGCTTGCATGTTGTGGGAGGAGAGAGGCGAGGCCTGTTGTAGTTGCTTTGCAGCATCTACAAGTCAGCAATTGGTCACTGAGTCTGTAAAAAGATTCCAGTATTAGATGAATCCTGGATTAAAAGATACTAATTGGATTGGACCTAGGCATCCAGTCCATGATGTTTTACATACTTCCATTTCTCCTTAGAATGGTAAGCACATGATGCTTACAAATGTTAGAACATCAAAAGATGAAGGTAAGGCAGCAATGCTCTCTTCTTTTCGGATTGAATACCTAAGTCGATTGGATCAAGGCTTGCACTACTATGTGTTGGCGACTCCTTTCCAGTGTCATTTAGGAACCCATCATCCTCTACAATTTGGCCCATATGGAAAGCATTAGCAAATGAACTTGCACCTTCCAGAACATCATCCAGTTCTGTTTCAATCCCATCTAAGTTTTGATTGATATCAGAAACCAAGTTCGTGATGTTTTCTTGTTCTTTGGTACTCTCAGAATGAATATCCCTCTGCTACCTACAAATATCCCTCTGCTACCTGCGCCTCCTCAAAACCACTCTTGCTGCCACTTGCTTCCAAAGACGTAACACCATCATCCTGAGTGGGGGTAAAGGATTGCTCAACACCATGATGTTTAATGTTGTCATCATCGCTTTTTGAGTCCGTCTCATCAAACTACCCATTGGAAGTCTAGTGCAGAGGAGTTGATCACAATATCCTGTTCTGGACAAACAGTATCATCTGCTGAACCCTTAGCTGCCAATGATGTGATCAAATCCTCCTCAATAATCTGTTCAAGTCAGTTGTTGTATTGCTTTCAGCCAAAACACCATCAATTTGAGACTCCGCAAACTTAAACTCAAGTAGCTGAACGTTGCTAAGGTTAGGCTGAGCAGCTACAGCCATCACTTCACCATGAAATTCGCCATCTGCCATGCCGGTCAAGACTGGGGCTTAAAATTCGATCTCACCAACAGCAATTTCACTGACAAGTTGCTCTACGGCAGGCAAAGCTGCCGTCTCCTTGGAGAGTGGCAATGTTTAGCTCTCAATAAGGACATCCTCAGCTTTGAGATCCTCTGCCTTTTCAGATTCAAGCTCCTTTAACTCTGCTAGAGGTGTTACATCAACTCCAACATTATTATCCCTAAGGGGAGTAAACTCTTCCACAATGCTAGAGCTGTAAGTCATCTGTCCAAAGGTGGGTATTCCATGCAAATCAGATTCCATATCCTCTACATCGACTGTGTTTGCAATCAGATAAAATCCTGCTGCACCCTGGGGTCTCTGGCTTTCTACTACATTACCATTTGAGGCATGCAAGGTATCATGACATGACCCTTGGTTCTACTTACAGAAGCAGCTCCAAGTGCCATGGCTGTGAGGACACTCTCAGGAGCTTTGACCGTGTCGTTGACAAGCTTTCACCTACCATTGATGAATGACTCCGCTGCCTCGTACCTGTCCTTCCTAGATCTAAGAAAATACAGAGCTGCTGCAATGGGATATTGCAATTGTGGGCTTGCCAGGCCACTTACTGCCAAGGATGAATGGAGGGGGAGGGGTGGTTTGTAAAGCCAGATTAGCCACCTCCTCCTTGACCCTGGCCATCGGTAAGCTGGCACTGGCGATCCGAAACACGGGGACGGTGCTGGTTGCACCCCGCTGCTTTGAGAGAAAAGCCTGAGAAAAGTACGTGAGAAAGGTGCGGAGAAAAGAAAGGCGAAGAAGAAAAGTAGGGGAAAAATAATTTTGTATTGTGCTTGATCTTTTGTTACCTATGGTGCAGAGAGAAGTCAGGTGAAGAGATGTGTTTTTAGGTATGTATTTTGTGGCTTAGATATATACATGGCTATACATAGACATAGATGGTTACAAGCCTACATATATGCATACAGATTTCTTAGCAGCAGAACAGTACCTCTTGCATCAAAGAGCCTGAGGGCCCTGGTAAACAATCTCGCCATCTTATAGGAGTATGACATCATCAGACAGGTGAGGCTGTAGGAGTGAGACAAGCATGGTGGAATGCATTACGCGAATGATCTATTGCAAGCATTTTACTATCTGAAAGGTGATCGAGCTATCCAGGACTGTGGAGATCTCATCCATGAAAAGGGCTTGGGCAGGTCCTACTAGCATTTCATCTGAGTAGGGGACATGCCTAGATCAGAATATGACACACAACATGCCTTTATCATCACAACTGTTGGGTTGCCTGCCCCCTCCCAAATAGGGCGATTATGCCAAAGGCATTGTTAAACTGCATTTTGTTTTGTGACAAGCAACTTGCATAGACAGGTCTGTCAGAGTCTAGCACATTTTATTGACATGTTTCCTTCATAAAGACATCAATGTCAGGGTCTGGCTTTATTCCTGCTGCTTTCTCTCTTCTAGAAAGTTCCTTCAGCATGTCTGATATATAGAGCAAGCGAAAGAAGCAAATGGGTAAATATGGACTCCTAAGTCCCTTACCTTTCACAGATAGCAGCAACATCAACAGCAAAAAAAGTTCCCTCTCCTTGGCACTAACCACAGAAATCCAGCGCCACTTACACCTAGAAAGACAGTGTCTTTCACAAAGGTTCTCTCTCTCTCTCTCTGCTCATAGCAGCACCCCTCTTTCCTGCGAGTCCATGAAATGCTTGTCCTCGAGTCTCTCTTTCTCTCACACTAGAAAACGCTGGAAGGCAGAGCCACGATTTCAAAAAAAGAGAAAGAGCTCGAAGAAAAAGACGGTGCCCTCTCACACATTTGCTCGACATGTAGCTAAGTCACTTTTTCGACACCACATGGCACTACCTACGCACGCCAATAACAGCTGGACACCTGGCGAGGTCAAATTTTTTGATCTCACTTGCGGCATAGCACTATATACATAGGGCAGTGCCAACAAAAGCAAAGGGCACTACCCTATGTACATAGGGCAGTGCCAACAAAAGCACATCAAGCTAGAGTGTCAAACCCCTCACTGCTTGTTGAGAAACCCTTGGGGGGGGAAAAAACAAAAGCACATCAAGCTTAAAGAAGCTGCTAGCTTGAGCCCAGTGTCATGAGTGCCAAAGTAGAGGTCAACAGCTGATACAACATATTGAGCTTCAGTAGCACAATATAGTGAATAAAGTTCAGCTGCTATGAATTCTCATTTCTAAACATAATGTGGCACATGACAGAATCGCACATAATAACATCAATAAAAAGAAATTTTGAATGCATTAGTACTTTTGCATTTAGATGCTACATGCAAATGTCTTTCTCCTACAGTTTGCAGGCTTGATCGATGCCTCAACCTGAAAATACTTGTTAGCATTGTTCTAGCAGTCTAAAAAGCTATGCCACAAGATCTTGCATAAAAGACCACATTAATAAAATTCATATCTTGCATAAAAGAAAGGGGCAATGTCTTTAACCATGACAAATTGCAGAGCTGGTTTAAAGAGGACTCCATCAGATCTTGGAAATATGACTCAAATCACTCTACTCAAAATCAAAAGTTGCTGATATCACCATTTAATCATCCATGGTGTCTACACATTAGGGGATGTTGTCAAAGGACAAGGACACAGATTACTTAATGGTAAGCTCTGGAGGTTTAAAAAAAACAATAGATTTCACATAGGAGTTTGACAGCTACTAGCACAATGGTTTGTCCCATGAGAAATGATCAGCCTAGCTGCGAGTATGCATGATGTCTCCTAGCTGACATTTATACTCCTTCATGAGATTCTGTGTTTTTGCCCATTTTCTATAGCCTCCAAAAACCACAGCACGCTAAATATTCTCGACCACATCAAGCTTGCAAATGAAAATTTTAACAAGGACTCAATCAGAGCATGAGTGCCAACTCTCTCTCGTCCAAAATTTCTAATTGTATTTGCACCCTTTCGAGGCTTGTCCTACAGCATGTCCAGTTGCTTTTGAGCTCCAATCTTGCTGTGGCAACCATCAATTCTACATCTTTGACTTTCATTCCCAGTAGATCCACTTAAATGCACAAAATGACATTGGTAAAAGTGGCATACAACCACAGCATTTTGTCTTTGGCTCAGAGAGCAAATGACAACCTAGCAAATGTTTATAAGTTCATGTGCATGGTGACAGGCCATGCAAGATCTGATCGATGAGAAAGATATTGGTCTGATTCAATGAGTTGACATGCATATAACTCGAACATCGCTTCCACACACTATTGCTGCAATACAGTAATCGTTCCAGCCTTGCACCATTTAGCAGGATGCACACAACTACTAACAAGGATGCTCTTTTACATACCTCAAAAGAGAGAGAATGGCCAAAGGATCTGATGAGGTATGATCTTTTTCAGAGTGACATAGGATAATCCTTGTTGCCCATGGATCATTTGATAAACACAACTCATTCAGTTGGTTAAAAGTCTTTGGCGAGACTTTCTCATCAGTCCAATATATGTAAATGTACTCAGGACCGAACATGTCACTTTCCTCGCATTCCTTACTTTTCATTTGCATATCAACATCCTCGTTCTCCTCTACCTCCTCATAACAAAGAGCTTGAGCACGAGGCCTTAGGTTTCTGGTTGGCATCTCATGTTCCAAAACTGCTTCAAACTCAGAAGACAAAACATCTTTTCGAATTTTTGCCTCATACCTTGAGAGATTCAAAAGCACAAACCACCTCGCACAATCTGCAGAGAATGAATCGAGAATTTTGCTACAGCTGGTATACCGATCACCTAGTGTACTTCTGGATTGAATACAAAAGTAGACTTCTTTTCCTTTCTTCGTTTCTGTTGCATGAAACCATGACAATACCAATGTTGCCAGGGCCTACAAAAGCAATGCTATTGCAGTTTTGGCTTGCATGCTACAAAAATTCATCTCTGTTCCTTAATTGCCCACATGTGGTCACCCTTGTCTGGTCTGCAGTAGGCATATAAAACACAAGATTCTCAAGGTTTTGTGGCACTTTTATATGTGGAGGAAAAAGGTCTCGTACTGTGAATGTATCTCTACTGAATGAGACACGCAATAGCGCTAGTTTAAACATAAGAATACTAATGTGTGCATTTTCAATCTGCTTCCATCCTTGTGCATCCACACTAGGAACTGAGAATAGCCATGAGGGGCTATTGGGTAAAGCCAATCTCCTATCTGACAGATGAAAGAGTAAAAGTGGGCAAAACTGGACTTGAACATCTACATAGCCGACATCTCTGGTAGCTACAATGCTTTTGCTTTGAACATCCATCTCCCTTTCATGGAGCAATCTTAGTCCCACAAGACCTTCAGCCTCTAGATCACCCCAAGTGTCTGTACATGAAAAATCATCTATTTGTTCCATAACCCTGGCTGCTCGAGTTACAATGCTTCCAAGAATTGACAATGCCAAAGCTCTTAACAAAAGTTTCACTTTCTTGGCATCAACCAAATAGCCCACAAAAAACTCAGCTTGGCTCACTTTCCCCAACAATCTTCTCAAGAATACGGCTACCTGACTTTGGGTTCGATTTTGCCTTAAACTTGCAAGCAAACTTTGAGGTGATCTAGTAACATCTTCGTCAGCAAGTGCTCGAAACGCCAAAGCAAGCATCCGAGGGATCCCTCCACAAAATCTCAACAACAATTGGAGACTTTCTTGCATACATACATCACTCCTTGGTTGGTTCAATGTCAACAATAACAACCTTTCCATGAGACCCACTGTTATGGATTGCACTTCTGCAAATTAAGAGACACAAGAATAGCCTTTGCTCTTCCCGTTTTTGTCAGTTGGAAATTCCCGGGGCTGAGAATCTTGTTGTTCCTATGGACAAAATAGGAAAAGTCAAACTTCTTTCCTTATGCAAGACATCAAGAGTCTCGACATACTCCGAAAGGACCTCCTGGAACCACACTGGCCTACTCTCAACATCATCATGAACATTTGAAAAGCTCCCCTTTGCAACATTTACTTCATCAATGTACCAACAAATCAAGAGGCACTTTTCCAATGGAATACCAAGACTACATCTGATCAAGTCCATCACACGCTTTAAAGTTAAATGATTGCACAACTGAGGCCTTTCCTTCTGCAATCTTTCCAGAAACTCTACATATCGGCGTGTATCTGGCTCAAACACTGATGCATGCAAACACCGCAATGCTAAAATCTGAGATGGCAAGAGTCCATCCTCTTGAGGTAACCATTTGCCTGATCTAGTTACCTCCAATGAATAGTAGCAGCATAAGTTAAAATCCTCAAATTGTTGGAGCATCTCCAAATAGTCTTTTGTTTGACTTTCATCCAAGTACATTGCAAGGATCCTTTCTTGATCATTTTTCGAAAGATGACGCCATTGCTTCACCAAAAAAGAGCTACAATGCAATCCAAATGTGCTTTTCCCAGCACCGGGGAAAGCAACCGTAGCAAAGAATGCAGGCTCCCGTGGTGAAAAGGCCGAGGGACTTGTGGAAGGACCGCCAAAGAAATTTTTGAACATAAGCAAGCCCCCATGTAGCAAAACCCTATATGCTTCCTCTCGACCAAAGATCTTAAAATATTGACCTATATCCATATCAAGAGATCCATTTCTATCAAGTGGTAGAGGAGCTCCGCGTTCCCTTTTCGGATTGATAAGCCTTTTCCTAGATGCCAAGAGGTCATCCCGAAAATCATGCAATAGTGCATCTCTAATGGCCCAATCATGAGCAAAACATAGCCTCTTCATAGCTATAGTTAATCTTGCTTTTGCATCCCTGAGATAAGGCTTCAGATATCTTATAAATGCAAGGGTAGTACCTTGTAAACTCAAAAGATCCTCTTCTGTAAAGTTTGCAAGTTGAGTCTTGACAAAAATAGAATTTCGATGAAGAACTTGTACACTCTTATCATTGCTTATGATAAGAGGTCTGGCCTGGGAATCGACCGAAAGCACAAACTCTTCAAAAAGATGTTCTATAGCTCCATCATAGTCGGCTGAGATTGATCTTTTCATTCTTGTAAAGATGAATAAGAGGGATGAACAAGAAGAGAAATCTCTGCGTAGGTCTTGCAGAAGTGTTTGAGAAGGGTAAAAGAGAAACGTAGAAGTGTTTGAGAAGGGTAAGAGAGAAACGTTTTTTTAGCGAGAGACTTTTTCCACTGGCAAAGGATGCTTTTTGCAAACAACAACGTCAACATTAAAGTTTAGCCATGGCAAAATTAATTATGCCCTCCCAATGAACAAATTAATTCCATTAAAGTTTAGCCCAATGAACAAATTAATTCCATTAAAGTTTAGCCATGGCAAAATTAATTAACATTTAGCAATGGCTAAATTAGTGTTGAAAGACACATTAAGGTTTAGCGATGGCAAAATTACTAGCCCCTAGCAGTGGCTCTTTTGCACAAACTCATGAGTTTGAAGCTCACGATAGTGAATACTCGTAGGGAAAAGTGAAATGAAAGTGGACTTGCATCCATCGACTAGATACAAAATAGGGGATGCCCCATACAATACTATTCTTGGTTAAGGATCTCAAAATTCTAGAAACGGCTTTCTCACTGGGTTATTTGCTAATAAGTAAACTAAACCCACCACTAGAGCGACTTAGGCTGGTGTGACACTAGGACACCCAACCATGATTTTGGTGAGTTGTCTCCAATCACTGAGCGCACCCCATTTTTTGATGTCACACTGGGCCACTTGTCCCATGCTCAAATGTCTAACTAATCTACCACATAGAAGGCATCTTTTGAGTGAAGATGGCCGGTCTAATTAGGTTGGCCATCTTTTGCATTTCTAGATTTGATTGGAGGAGAGCCATTGCTTTGCAGCTTTTGTGAGAAGTGCTCCTACCCAAGTGTGCCACCCACAGCACACTGACCAGCCATCTCACTCTAGGACATGGTGGCCATTAACTGCCACCTTAATATGGCCACACGTCCCAATGTGACAGGGACCTTCTACTTGTGAACCTAAACCCACCACTAGCAATTTGTATGTAGCTCCTTGGTCAGCAAAGCAATCCTATTTTGCAAAAATAGATAAATTTTAGAACAATGAATGGTTGCAAAACCAAGAAAGTTCGTCATGCATATGTTATATTAATTGACAAGCAATAAGAGGAGGGTTCTTTTAGTATTAATATGTGGACAAGGAAAGGGCACGTTTCTTGTGATTAGAAACAATTAGGGAGAACTGTGTCACCTCCTCCTACACAACTTGTTGCACATACAGCTATTGTGTGGAATTTCCGTAGCCGCAGTTCCAAGATTTCAAGAAAAGGCAACTTAGAAATAAGTTGGTCCCTGAGAATAAAATTAAGTGGAAAGATAGGGCAGAGGAGGATTCAACTTGGTAGACAGTTGGTAGTTTACAACATAGGTTTCCTAATTTTCTTACTTATAAGGATTTTGTTTCACTTCTGAGGAAGAGAAGTATGTTATGTACCTAGAGCTAATCCTTGCATTAGCAAGCCTAATCTAACAAGATTAGGAAACCCTGGGATTAGGAGATAGTAGACAAATGTAGAGGGCTGAGATTCACAATTAATAAAACTAGGCTATTGGCTATCTATAGCAAGTTAGCTATTTATAGCGGCAGTTATCAGTATATAAGTGATGCCTTGGGTTATTATTGTGTAGTTAGCCATGCAGTGCACTTCTGATGGATCTATGCCTAGACCAGAGTTGCTACTCTTGCCGTGGACATCGCAAATCACACGTAGTCCTACCGAAGGCCCCTGTGGGTAGGCACTGGTGGAATGGGACACCAATGCAGTGCTAATTGGCATGTGTCTGTGGAGTGGAGGCGGTTGGGTAGTGAGCTTGTATGCACCCCTTTTATTTGGCTTTCTCTAATCTTGATTTGGACTATGTTTAGGAGATCTTGGTTAGATAGGCTTGGGAGGCCTCTTATAGCAAACCCCAAGCTAATCTCCCCGTCGACCGCATTTCTTCTTGAGGGCTAGGTCTACTAAGCATTTGAAATTGAAAACAAAAGAACTTCAAGTGAGAAAGTCCTCAATTCAATTTTTGAGGAGAAAATAAGACAACCATAATGAGCAATCTGCACAACTAACTACTCCGGGTGACACGAAATAAGAATGGAGGCATAAACAAAAGAGCAAAAGAGAAGCCCTTTGGAACCCATTCGAGTTTCTCAGCATGCTGGAGAAGCTGAAGGCTGAACATTGAAAACCAAAAATACTCGCATTAATTCTAGGTAACGTAAATGAATTTAAACCTTGAATTTGAAAAAAAAAAAGGCCCAATTTAAAGTTGGAAAAAAAAAGGCCCAAATTTGTGCAGAATTTCATCAAATTTGGGGCTTTCTTTTTTCAACTTTAAATTGGGCCTTTTTTTTTTCAAATTCAAATGTCAATGGCAATTTGCATGTACAAATTACAATGCAGACAGGTCACACAATTCAGCATCATGGATTCTGGAATGGCAGAGAGAGAGAGAGAGAGAGAGAGAGAGAGAGAGAGAGCAGGCTGCAGGCTGCTGCAGCCTTGCACACAGTGCGTCACCTGCAGGATGCAAATGCAAACAGAGAAAGAGTGAGAGAGAGACTCAACCTGGCCCCTGGGTCCTACACTATGCACTCAGCACTGTGCAGTAGGCTCCTCTTGTACGCAGCTGAGAGCTCCAGCCTACGTTATCCGCTCACGCTGCTCGACGTTTTTGCCCACGACGTCAAATTTTTTAAGACCGTTGGCCATTATTTGGTCCAGTGCCCAATTTTATTTTATTTTTAAAGTCAAGTTTGCAACCTTTGTAAACACAGCAAACGTTTGCAAACGTATGCAACCTCCTGCAAACACGAATGTTTGCAACTATGTTCTTCAAAGACAAGTTATAACCAAACCACAAAATTCTTTGACTAAGCACAAACATTGTGAGCAGAGACATTCTCAACAGAAAATGCAGAGGTATGGATTCCTCCCTTTGTGCATGTTTTTTGAATGCATTGTTATTCTTTATGAGTTTTGTGATGTTTTGTAGGGTTGTGATTTTGTTGCTTTTTGGATGAAGGCTATGTGTGAGCATGCTTTCTATTGGGTGCTTGTGATGGTTTTTGCACACAATGGATCTTAGGCAAGCTTTTTTTCGTAGTTTATAGTGTGTGAGAGCTTTGGTCATTCTGCTTTTCATGTGTTGGTGCATACACGCGCGCGCACATACACACACACACACACACGCTTGCTTATGTTGGTGGCGGTGGCAATTCTTATGGTCTTATCTTGCTTTGTGTTGCTTCATCAAATATGTTCTTTTACACTTGTAGTGTTGCATCTGCCCTGAGTCCAAACAACTTGAAACCAATGTCATCTTGACGGAGTCAGCTACATGGCCTACTCATGTGGGTGCACAAAGTCTTCATGAGTTTATGTTTCTCTTCTTAATATTTAAGGAATTACTCGGAATCTTTTACTATAGCCTCAAGATGCATATGGCCTAGAAAAGCTGGCGTCTGAGGAATTATGGAAGCATTACACTAAGGATTTTGGAATTGAATGTCGAATTGGTCGCTTCCACAACATCTATGGTCCCTTTGGTACATGTAGATAACTTGTGAAGTGTGAACCTCATTCTTTGAGTGCTCATTCTTGAGTGTATGCTTTTGAGAAGAGCATAGTGAAGAAGATAACGGAGGCTCTTGAGCTTTCCATGGCTAACTACGTAGAGAGCTTTCATTTCTAATGCAAGGGCTTATTTCTTTTCTCTATGGCTCTTCTATTCCATGTTTGTAGTACTCTCTGTGTGTGTGTGTGTCGCGTGTATTGGTGCACAAGTGTGTTATGGTAATCTATGCAAAGGACAAAGGTATTAAAGTATATGGAGGAGTACAACTAGAGGAGAGCAGCAAGGATAGAGAGAGAGAAAGAGAGAGAGGTGGGAAAAAAGGAAGGTGTTAGCGAAGAGAGAGAGAGAGAGAGAGAGAGAGAGAGAGAAGTTGAGAGAGGAGAGAGGGGGATGCGCGAAGAATCTTTTACCTACTCCCCCTGAGATTGAATCTGACTATGAGAAAAAGCTTGGTGAATTTCCAACACCTATTCAAAATTGCATTTCTGGGAGGAGAAAACGCAATTGTTGGAAGCCCATCTCTCTCGCAATATGTAATCAGACCTTAAGTCCCCGTGTCCTCATTTTTAAGTTCTAGTTGTGCAAGAGGAGGACATAAGCAATCTGTTGAAACCATGTAGGAGGGATGATGAGCTCCCAATAAGCATTAATTACTAGGATAATTAAGCTCATGCCCAAGGGGGGGAAAGTCCCGAAGTCTCCCTCCCCCCCCCCCCCCCTCTCTCTCTCTCTCATGGCAACTCAAACTAAACAGAAATGCTAGCAAACATGTAAAGACTCTATTTTGCACGACGACGTGCACAAGAGAGACAAGCAAAAAATCTCACTAAAAAATTACAAAAACGATGGTCAAAGAAAAGAAGTTTTATCAAAATTTGCTTGGTTAGATGTCAACCAATCAAGCTAACAAGCCTAACTAGTTTCATAGTGGTGATTTCTGAATCCCAGCTGCATGGTAATCACATAATCCTCTCAAATGAAAGAAGGGCAGTGCAAGAAGCCCAGAAAAAGACTCTCCTTAAGCAGCAACACCTTTGCCCTTCTTTCTTTGAATCTTTTTCTGGTAAAACTCCAACTCCTTCCCTTCAAGAATGTCCCTGAAACATGATTTTAAAAAATTAACAGACTGACAAATTTTTTATGATAAACAACCCACTGAGAAGATTAGGAAGTATCAGCCCTTCCACATTGTCTAGGGCGAGAGGCAACAGAAGCAAGCAATCTTCCCGCTTGCGAGATTGTTTGCGCTCTGTGATTTTCCTGACAACATGATTGCTCTGTTTAATCTCCTCCTCTCCAGTAGGAGTTTCTCCCTCCTACAAGACAGAATAAAAAAGCAAACAATTAAGTCGTGACTTTAAAGCATAGATAACCCACCTTTGTCGACACATTTTTCAAACTCACTACAATATGAAGCAGTAGGGAAAAATACATCATTAGTCATGAACCTTGAAAACATCACAAAATAAGTGCATATGGAGAGAGCATCTTCCCTCCAGCTTTAATGTATGCCAACTAGAACTGGCATGATCTTGTGAATATGTCCTCTACATCTGGAGATATGGCCATTCCTTCAGGAACTAGGCTCCCAACCTCCACTGGTTGCCTAGCTTCCTCAAGCGCATGGCCTTCCCTCCTTAATACGCTGTAAAGTTTCTACGTTCTTGAAAATGTTTTTGAGACTAGTAAGGAGAATTCAAGAACCGGGAAAATTACGATCTTTGACAAATACCATAAATACACATCCCAAGTCTCCTGCAAGCTAAGTGAATCCTAAAGCAAGTCATGAATCACTTACATAAAAGGTTCTCTTTATAGTTCTACCATTTTCAGGGAACATCTATGAGGATTAGCAACCATCATGCTACTGTCTTTTACAAGCTACAGCTGCATGACTATTTTCCTTTACAAATCTATAGACACACTTGTGTTTTGCAAGGAAGGTTCACTAAATAAACCCACTGTACAAGGCATATTGCATGAGCTGCAATTTGCTAAGGATTTTAGCTTACATACCTGTTTAGCAATGATGGGTGAACATTTGATTGTTGACATGGTAATCCGGTGAAGCCTCTCCCAGGACAAAGAAATATGCACTGTAGAGCTTTCAATGACTGTACTTGTGGTAGCAGAATTCCAAGTTGAAAGCTTAAAGCTACTTTAACGCTACAACTGTATTTCTCTACCATAGAGGAAAGAGCGAACCAGTGTACATAGCCAATGGCAAGTTGGCGTTTAAAAACACATGGACAACCAGTCTTCCAGGTTAACCTAACGAGTGATCAAGATCTTGGCCAAGTGAAATTGCCTCAGAAAGTGGACACATCAAATTTGGATGGCATAACCTATGAAAGTCAAAGAGAAACAATTTCACATGAAGCACAAACAGCATTAGACATTAAAATGGGCTGATCTACCACATACCTCTGATTCCTTCTTGCCAGCAGCAGCCTTCTTTTTCTTTCCCAAATCCACACCATAGTGCTGGCTATACCGTTGCCGAAAAGAAGCAGCATCGACCTGGACAATAGCAGACTTCACCAGCGTTTGGGTGCGGACCAGCTCATTGTTGGAGGCATTGTAGACCACATCCAAGATGTGAGTCTTGCGTGTGACAGCCTCCGATCCCTATGAGTAGTTGCCAGTGTCAAGGCGTAGAGCCCTAAACTTGAAATTACCACCTCACACCCGGATCTTGCGCACTGTCTTATTGCTTGACAACTTTGTTGTGGCAGACTAGACTGGCACCCAAGCTCGTATCTGTTGTGCTAAAAATAAAGCATGCATGAGTACTAGAGATTGGGCATGATCATATTTAACAACAAGAGCAGTAGTAGGTCCATTATACATGTTATAACAATGACATAGCCCAACAGAGAGGTTTTGCTTTTTCTCATTGGCCATCTCTAGCATGGGACGCTTGGAATTGTCTAATCCTCAAACATTCAAGCATAAACCTCAGAAACCATTTTCTATGCAGAAAAACAAAAGCTTGAATCATCATACACCCTCGCAGAAAGCAGGGAAATCAAGCACTTACTTTCGCTTCTTGCGCCATGTCTTCTCATTTAGCATGGGACGCTTGGAATTGTCTAATCCTCAAACATTTAAGCATAAACCTCAGAAACCATTTTCTATGCAGAAAAACAAAAGCTTGAATCATCATACACCCTCGCAGAAAGCAGGGAAATCAAGCACTTACTTTCGCTTCTTGCGCCATGTCTTCTTATTTCCTCCTGTTGCACGCCTCTTGTGTGTGGAGTCTCAGGAGATATCTGCCCCACAGAAAACGCAGCACCTGCACAACAGAATGGTGAGAGCACAGCCACCTGCACGAGAGATCTGGTAAATAGAGCGAGAATACACTTACCCATTTCGCTCTTCTCTGTTGTGCTTTGTCGTTGAAGACCTGAACCTTTAATCAGCCCCAAGCTTTTATAGGTCGGATGTCGTCTACGAAAAATGGTTGAAGGACTGATAGCTCCTGCTGGATAGCAAGCCTCTACAACTTGGCCTTGCTCCAAATCGAATCTAATGGCACAAAGAGCAAGCATCCATCTCCGCAAGCCCACGACATCTGGCCTTGATTTTGGCTCTGAATTAGGCACAGCTAGAGAAACACTTCTTCTCATAATGTCTCCCTTCTGCCTTCTCAAAGCATCAGCCTTCTCTTCTTCAAAAAGTGTACTAGAATCTGTGTTATGTACAGATGCGTGCTATATACAAAAGGGTAATGAAGAATTTACTTCAACTTGGCTTTTCTATGAAAGGACCGAGCAAGAGCATTTCACCTCTGAATTCAGTCATGCCTCATGGAGTTATCCATACAGAAACACTAGGGGAAAGCCCTTCCAACCAAAGCCTTCTCATCTGGAGCTCCAAACAAAAACTTTGCATGGCATTCTATTACAAATAGTGAGCATTTAAATGAGATTATCAAAGACCTGCATCTCAGAGAGGGAAGGGAAATCTGCAGCAAACAATGAGATCACAAAGAAGAAGAAGGTATGACCATGCCTGGATTTCGCAGAGCTCCAACTCGAGAGCTTTCTTGGTGAGAGCTGGCTTGCATGTTCGGGAGGAGAGAGGTGCTTTGCAGGGAAAAACGATTGCCCTGTAAGAAGAGCAGAGCATGCGAAAAGGGAGAAAGAAAGCAGGCACCTTTCAGCAGAAAAGTGAGGAGCCAATTTGGAGGAGAAAAGTGAGGAAAAACAAATGCACAAAAATTGAATGTTATATATACCTTTGAACATGCCCAAATACACCTTATAAGAAAGCATATAAGCACATGTCACTGCATCTGGAAGGATGCCCCAATGATGCATCTCTTCAAAGCAGTCTAGTGCTTGCTCGGTGCGACCTTGTGCATATCCTGGAATCAGTGCACTCCAAGAGAGAACATTCTGGGATGGCAGCCCATCGACCACTTGTCGTGTCTTTGGCACTGCGCTTGGTATACATGTCGACTAGAGCACTGCCCAGCATAACGTTGTTCTGCAGCAACCCCTGCCTGGCAATTTCACCATTGATTTGTTCCCCCTTGTCACCTGCTTCGATCGTGCCACATGCTTTCAAGATGCACGCGTAAGTCACTGCATTTGTAAGGAGGGCCTCACACTGCATCTCTTCAAAGCAGTCTAGTGCTTATTCGGTGACCTCCTGGTGCATATGCTAAAATCAATGCAGTCCAAGAGACAACATTCTGAGAAGGCAGCCCATCAAGCACCTGTCGCACCTTTGAAACAGCACCGCACTCAGCATACATGTACCGCCAAGCACAATGTACCCCTGCCTTGCAATCTCATGCGTAGGTCACTGCATCTGGAAGAATGAAGGCAGCCCATTGTGCACTTGTCACGGCTTTAAGACAGCACTGCACTTGGCAGAGATGTCCACTAGAGCATTGACCAACACAACGTCATTCTGCAACAACCCCTGCCTCCCAATCTCGTCATCGATTTGTTTCCCCTTGTCAGCTGCTCCCATCGTGGCACATGCTTTCAAGATAAACGCGTAGATCACTGCATCTGGAAGGATGCCCTCATGCTGCTTTTGTTCAAAACAATCTAAAGCATTTTGGTTGTGCCCCCTCTCGGGCATTGACAGATATTAATGCAGTCAATGTGACAACATTGCTGCTGCTTTTATGTATGTCCAGTAGCTCGTTTGCTTTCAGTGCACTCAAAGAGACAACACTCCAAGAATGCAGCCCATCGAGCACTCGTCGCACATAGATAGCACCGCACTTGGCATACATGTCCACTAGAGCACTACCCAGCACAATGTTGTTCTGCAGCAACCCCTGCCTTGCAATCTTGTCATGGATTTGTTTCCCCTGTCAGCTGCTCCGATCATGGCACGTGCTTTCAAGATGCACATGTAGGTCACTGCATTTGGAACAGAACAACCCCAGCCTTGCAATCTCGTCATGAATTTGTTTCCCCTTGTCAGCTGCTCCAATTGTGGCACATGCTTTCAATATGCATGTGCACATTTGGAAGGAAACCCTCACACTCAACCTCTTCAAACGAGTCCAGTACTTGCTTGGTGTGACCACCTTGTGCATATCCTGCAATCAATGCAATCCAAGAGACAACATTCCGAGAAGGCAGCCCATCAAGCACTTGTCGCAGCTTTTGAGACAGCACCCCATGTCCAATAGAGACCCCCCAGCACAATGTAGCCCCTCCCTTGCAATCTCTTCATGGATTTGTTTCCAATCATGGCACATGCTTTTAAGATCCATGCATAGGTCACTAAATCTGGGAGGATGCCCTCTATGTCAAGTGCTTGCTGGGTGTGACCTTCTTGTGCATATGCTGCAATTGGCGCATTCCAAAAGACAACATTCTGCGAAGGCAGCCCATCGAGCACTTGTCACGCCCTTGAGACAGCACCGCACTCGGCATAGATGTCCATTAGAGCATTGGCCAGCACAATGTCATTCTGCAACAACCCCTGCCTTGCAATCTCGTCCATCGATTTGTTTCCCTTTGTCAGCTGCTCCAATTGTGGCACATGCTTTCAAAGTGAATGCATGTCCAGTAACTCATTTTCCTTTCAAAGCTCACCACATTTCGCGTACACGGTCACTAGGTGATGTGATCAGAAGATCATCATGTATGCTGGTGCCTCTAACAAGACCTTTGTTTCAGGTACAAGGCCTAAGCTTCAGAGGCCAAAAAGCATCTATTTGATGGCATTGGCCTCCTCCACTTCTACTTCTAAACTCTTAGATAACCCAAGATGGAGTATCCCGGCTATCCATCCACAAAGGCTCCTGTGCAACTTTATGCTTAAAGTCTGCCTCCCTCCATCCACAAAGGCTCCTGTGCAACTTTATGCTTACAGTCTGACTCCCTTCAAGAGGTAGAGCTCTTGCACTTCTTCGATTCCTCCCCCTCTATCTCTGTTTCTTTTGCATACACAAAACTCAAAAGTGCTGCCAATAAATTGTACTAGCCATCATCCTGCACCCTTTTTGAGCTTGCATGATCTCTTGCAGCAGCAGAGGAAAATAGAGCTCTCTTCTCTGGCTGCTTCATCATCTTCTTCTTCTTCTTCTTTTGTGAAGAAAACTGCCTGTTGATTTGTGAACACCCTCTCTGGATGCCTTGATTGATAAAGAAGAAGAGCCTCCTCTCCCTGCCCACACCATGCACACGCTGCAATCAGAGCATTCAATGAAGCAGCATCTGGATTTGAAATTTTACTGAATGCATTTCTTGCATTACTAATAATACCACACATGCCATACACGTTGATTATAGCATTTAAAATGACAACATCTTCATTAAAAACACGCCCAGCAATACGTACATACATGCGAATGCCTTCTTGGAGAGCCTCTATGCACTGAATAGGCTTGCGAATGTGAACTTGTCTGGTCCAATGCCCTAAGTCTGCATCCGTTCAAAATGCTGTACAGCTTTGTTTACCTCTTCACGCTGTTCCAATGCAATGGCCATGGCATTCCAGCTACTAACATCCCGAGTTGCCAATGCATAGAAGACTTCCTGAGCTTCCTCAAGCCTACCACACTTTCCATACATTGAGAGGAGGGTATTACCCACATCAGAATCGGGTTGAATTTTGTCATTGGCTCCAACTCGAGAGCTTTCATGGTGAGACCTCGCTTGCATGTTGTGGGAGGAGAGAGGCGAGGCCTGTTGCAGTTGCTTTGCAGCATCTACAGGTGAGCAATTGTTCACTGAGTCTGTAAAAAGATTCCAGTATTAGATGAATCCTGGATTAAAAGATACTAATTGGATTGGACCTAGGCATCCAGTCCATGATGTTTTACATACTTCCATTTCTCCTTAGAATGGTAAGCACATGATGCTTACAAATGTTAGAACATCAAAAGATGAAGGTAAGGCAGCAATGCTCTCTTCTTTTCGGATTGAATACCTAAGTCGATTGGATCAAGGCTTGCACTACTATGTGTTGGCGACTCCTTTCCAGTGTCATTTAGGAACCCATCATCCTCTACAATTTGGCCCATATGGAAAGCATTAGCAAATGAACTTGCACCTTCCAGAACATCATCCAGTTCTGTTTCAATCCCATCTAAGTTTTGATTGATATCAGAAACCAAGTTCGTGATGTTTTCTTGTTCTTTGGTACTCTCAGAATGAATATCCCTCTGCTACCTACAAATATCCCTCTGCTACCTGCGCCTCCTCAAAACCACTCTTGCTGCCACTTGCTTCCAAAGACGTAACACCATCATCCTGAGTGGGGGTAAAGGATTGCTCAACACCATGATGTTTAATGTTGTCATCATCGCTTTCTGAGTCCGTCTCATCAAACTGCCCATTGGAAGTCTAGTGCAGAGGAATTGATCACAATATCCTGGTCTGGACAAACAGTATCATCTGTTCAACCCTTAGCTGCCAATGATGTGATCAAATCCTCCTCAATAACCTGTTCAAGTTTCTCAGTTGTTGTACTGCTTTCAGCCAAAACACCATCAATTTGAGACTCCGCAAACTTAAACTCAAGTAGCTGAACGTTGCTAAGGTTAGGCTGAGCAGCTACAGCCATCACTTCACCATGAAATTCGCCATCTGCCACGCCGGTCAAGACTGGGGCTTAAAATTCAATCTCACCAACAGAAATTTCACTGACAAGTTGCTCTACGGCAGGCAAAGCTGCCGTCTCCTTGGAGAGTGGCAATGTTTGGCTCTCAATAAGGACATCCTCAGCTTTGAGCTCCTCTGCCTTTTCAGATTCAAGCTCCTTTAACTCTGCTAGAGGTGTTACATCAACTCCAACATTATTATCCCTAAGGGGAGTAAACTCTTCCACAATGCTAGAGCTGTAAGGCATCTGTCCAAAGGTGGGTATTCCATGCAAATTAGATTCCATATCCTCTACAGCGACTGTGTTTACAATCAGATAGAATTCTGCTGCACCCTGGGTCTCTGGCTTTCTACTACATTACCATTTGAGGCATGCAAGGTGTCATGAGTGGAGCTGACATGACCCTTGGTTCTACTTACAGAACCAGCTCCAAGTGCCATGGCTGTGAGGACACTCTCAGGAGCTTTGACCGTCTCGTTGACAAGCTTTCACCTACCATTGATGAATGACTCCGCTGCCTCGCACCTGTCCTTCCTAGATCTGAGAAAATACAGAGCTGCTGCAATGGGATATTGCAATTGTGGGCTTGCCAGGCCACTTACTGCCAAGGATGAATGGAGGGGGAGGGGTGGTTTGTAAAGCCAGATAAGCCACCTCCTCCTTGACCCTGGCCATCGGTAAGCTGGCACTGGCGATCCGAAACACGGGATGGTGCACCCCGCTGCTTTGAGAAATGAAATGAAATGAAATGAAACTGCATTTTGTTTTGTGACAAGCAACTTGCATAGACAGGTCTGTCAGAGTCTAGCACATTTTATTGACATGTTTCTGTAAGGACTGAACTTGAGATCCATCAAACAAGCATTAAAGAATGGACCCCTATCAGAGGTTGTTCCCATATCTATCAAAAGGTCTAGCATTTACCTGTGGTGACACACTTCCTCTGCCCTCCTGATATTCCTCTTCTCATTTGATAACCAACCAAGGTATCAGCACAAATGTCAAGGCCAAGAATCTGTTCCAACAAATTAGATGGACTTTTGAGATTCTTGAAGTAAAAGCATTGGCAACCATGCTTGCAGTGATACAGATATCACACAGAACTATTTACCCTCAGCACATAATCTGTGACAATAATCGTTTCGTGTTCTTCCATGGTGACTGCCTGCATAAGACACTCAATCATTTCAGAAAGGAGACTCCTTGCAAACCAAACTTGTAAACGATTTTGTTACCTTCATAAAGACATCAATGTCAGGGTCTGGCTTTATTCCTGCTGCTTTCTCTCTTCTAGAAAGTTCCTTCAGCATATCTGATATATAGAGCAACCGAAAGAAGCAAATGGGTAAATATGGACTAGATAGCAGCAACATCAACAGCTAAATTTCCATGGGCCTCAACAAAGACAAAATGATTCCTCACCATATCTAGTTCCCTATCCTTGGCACTAACCACAGAAATCCAGAGTACTCTTTCCAGCACCTCTAACACCTAGAAAGACAGTGTCTTTCACAAAGGTTCTCTCTCTCTCTGCTCATAGCAGCACCCCTCTTTCCTGCGAGTCCATGAAAAGCCTGTCCTCGAGTCTCTCTTTCTCTCACACTAGAAAACGCTGGAAGGAAGAGCCACGATTTCAAAAAAAGAGAAAGAGCTCGAAGAAAAAGATGGTGCCCTCTCACACATTTGCTCGACATGTAGCTCAGTCACTTTTTCGACACCACATGGCACTGCCTACGCTCTCCAATAACAACTGGACACCTAGCGAGGTCAAATTTTTCGATCTCACTCGCGGCATAGCACTATATACATAGGGCAATGCCAACAAAAGCACATCAAGCCAGAGTGTCAAACCCCTCACTGCTTGTTGAGAAACCCTTGGGGGGGAAAAAAACAAAAGCACATCAAGCTTAAAGAAGCTGCTAGCTTGAGCCCAGTGTCATGAACAAAGTGCCAAAGTAGAGGTCAACAACTGATACAACATATTGAGCTTCAGTAGCACAATATAGTGAATAAAGTTCAGCTGCTATGAATCCTCATTTCTAAACGTAATGTGGCACATGAGAGAATCGCGCATAATAACATCAATAAAAAGAAATTTTGAATGCACTAGTACTTTTGCATTTAGATGATACATGCAAATGTCTTGCTCCTACAGTTTGCAGGCTTGATCGATGCCTCAACCTGAAAATACTTGTTAGCATTGTTCTAGCAGTCTAAAAAGCTATGCCACAAGATCTTGCATAAAAGACCACATTAATAAAATTCATATCTTGCATAAAAGAAAGGGGCAATGTCTTTAACCATGACAAATTGCAGAGCTGGTTTAAAGAGGACTCCATCAGATCTTGGAAATATGACTCAAATCACTGGACACATCACTCTAGCAATCTTCGAGGCCATAATCTACTCAAAATCAAAAGTTGCTGATATCACCATTTAATCATCCATGGTGTCTACACATTAGGGGATCTTGTCAAAGGACAAGGACACATATTAATTAATGGTAAGCTCTGGAGGTTTAAAAAAAACAATAGAGATTTCACACAGGAGTTTGACAGCTACCAGCACAATGGTTTGTCCCATGAGAAATGATGAGCATAGCTGCGAGTATGCATGATGTCTCCTAGCTGACATTTATACTCCTTCATGAGATTCTGTGTTTTTGCCCATTTTCTATAGCCTTCCAAAAACCACAGCAGGCTAAGTATTCTCGACCACATCAAGCTTCCAAATGAAAATTTTAACAAGGACTCAATCAGAGCATGAGTGCAAACTATCTCTCTTCCAAAATTTCTGATTGTATTTGCACCCTTTCAAGGCTTGTCCTACAGCATGTCCAGTTGCTTTTGAGCTCCAATCTTGCTGTGGCAACCATCAGTTCTACATCTCTGACTTTCATTCCCAGTAGATGCATTTAAATGCACAAAATGACATTGGTAAAAGTGGCATACAACCACAGCATTTTGTCTTTGGCTCAGAGAGCAAATGACAACCTAGCAAATGTTTATAAGTTCATGTGCATGGTTACAGGCCATGCAAGATCTGATCGATGAGAAAGATATTGGTCTGATTCAATGAGTTGACATGCATATAACCGGAACATCGCTTCCACACACTATTGCTGCAATACAGTAATCGTTCCAGCCTTGCACCATTTAGCAGGATGCACACAACTACTAACAAGGATGCTCTTTTACATACCTCAAAAGAGAGAGAATGGCCAAAGGATCTGATGAGGTATGATCTTTTTCAGAGTGACATAGGATAATCCTTGTTGCCCATGGATCATTTGATAAACACAACTCATTCAGTTGGTTAAAAGTCTTTGGCGAGACTTTCTCATCAGTCCAATATATGTAAATGTACTCAGGACCAAACACGTCACTTTCCTCGCATTCCTTCCTTTTCATTTGCATATCAACATCCTCGTTCTCCTCTACCTCCTCATAACAAAGAGCTTGAGCACGAGGCCTCATGTTTCTAGTCGACATCTCATGTTCCAAAACTGCTTCAAACTCAAAAGACAAAACATCTTTTCGAATTTTTGCCTCGTACCTTGAGAGATTCGGAAGCACAAACCACCTCGCACAATCTGTAGAGAATGAATCGAGAATTTTGCTACAGCTGGCATACCGATCAACTAGTGTACTTCCGGATTGAATACAAAAGTAGACTTCTTTTCCTTTCTTAGTTTCTGTTGCATGAAACCATGAGTCGATACCAATGTTGCCAGGGCCTACAAAAGCAATGCTATTGCAGTTTTGGCTTGCATGCTACAAAAATTCATCTCTGTTCCTTAATTGCCCACATGTGGTCACCCTTGTCTGGTCTGCAGTAGGCATATAAAACACAAGATTCTCAAGGTTTTGTGGCACTTTTATATGTGGAGGAAAAAGGTCTCGTACTGTGAATGTATCTCTACTGAATGAGACACGCAATACCTCTAGTTTAAACATAAGAATACTAATGTGTGTATTTTCAATCTGCTTCCATCCCTGCGCATCCACACTAGGAACTGAGAATAGCCATGAGGGGCTATTGGGTAAAGCCAATCTCCTATCTGACAGATGAAAGAGTAAAAGTGGGCAAAACTGGACTTGAACATCTACATAGCCGACATCTCTGGTAGCTACAATGCTTTTGCTTTGAACATCCGTCTCCCTTTCATTGAGCAATCTTAGTCCCACAAGACCTTCAGCCTCTAGATCACCCCAAGTGTCTGTACATGAAAAATCATCTATTTGTTCCATAACCCTAGCTGCTCGAGTTACAATGCTTCCAAGAATTGACACTGCCAAAGCTCTTAACAAAAGTTTCACTTTCTTGGCATCAGCCAAATAGCCCACAAAAAACTCAGCCTGGCTCACTTGCCCCAACAATCTTCTCAAGAATACGGCTACCTGACTTTGGGTTCGATTTTGCCTTAAACTTGCAAGCAAACTTTGAGGTGATCTAGTAACATCTTCGTCAGCAAGTGTTCTAAACGCCAAAGCAAGCATCCGAGGGATCCCTCCACAAAATCTCAGCAACAATTGGAGACTTTCTGGCATACATACATCACTCTTTGGTTGGTTCAATGTCAATAACAACCTTTCCATGAGACCCACTGTTATGGATTGCACTTCTGCAAATTTCAAAGGCCTAAGAGGCACAAGAATAGCCTTTGCTCTTCCCGTTTTTGTCAGTTGCAAATTCCTGGCTGAGAATCTTGTCGTTCCTATGGACAAAATAGGAAAAGTCAAACTTCTTTCCTTATGCAAGACATCAAGAGTCTCGACATACTCCGAAAGGACCTCTTGGAACCACACTGGCCTACTCTCAACATCATCATGAACATTTGAAAAGCTCCCCTTTGCAGCATTTACTTTATCAATGTACCAACAAATCAAGAGGCGCTTTTCCAATGGAATATCAAGACTACATCTGATCAAGTCCATCACATGCTTTAAAGTTAAATGATTGCACAATTGAGGCCTTTCCTTCTGCAATCCTTCCAAAAACTCTACATATCGGCGTGTATCTGGCTCAAACACTGATGCATGCAAACACCGCAACGCTAAAATCTGAGATGGCAAGAGTCCATCCTCTTGAGGTAACCATTTGCCTGATCTAGTTACCTCCAATGAATGGTAGCAGCATAAGTTAAAATCCTCAAACTGTTGGAGCATCTCCAAATAGTCTTTTGTTTGACTTTCATCCAAGTACATTGCAAGGATCCTTTCTTGATCATTTTTCGAAAGATGATGCCATTGCTTCACCAAAAAAGAGCTACAATCCAATCCAAATGTGCTTTTTCCCAGCATCGGGGAAAGCAACCATAGCAACCGTGAAAAGGCCGATGGACTTGTGGAAGGACCGCCAAAGAAATTTTAGAACATAAGCAAGCCCCCATGTAGCAAAACCCTATATGCTTCCTCTCGACCAAAGATCTTAAAATATTGACATATATCCATATCAAGAGATCCATTTCTATCAAGTGGTAGAGGAGCTCCGCGTTCCCTTTTCGGATTGATAAGCCTTTTCCTAGATGCCAAGAGGTCATCCCGAAAATCATGCAATAGTGCATCTCTAATGGCCCAATCATGAGCAAAACATAGCCTCTTCACAGCTATAGTTGAACCTGTTTTTGCATCCCTGAGATAAGGCTTCAGATATCTTATAAATGCAAGGGTAGTACCTTGTAAACTCAAAAGATCCTCTTCTGTAAAGTTTACAAGTTGAGTCTTGACAAAAATAGAATTTTGATCAAGAACTTGTACACTCTTATCATTGCTTATGATAAGAGGTCTCGCCTAGGAATCGACTGAAAGCACAAACTCTTCAAAAAGATGTTCTATAGCTCCATCATAGTCGGCTGAGATTGATCTTTTCATTCTTGTTGAGATGAATAAGAGGGATGAAAAAGATGAGAAATCTCTGCGTAGGTCTTGCAGAAGTGTTTGAGAAGGGTAAAAGAGAAACGTAGAAGTGTTTGAGAAGGGTAAGAGAGAAATGTTTTTTTAGCGAGAGACTTTTTCCACTGGCAAAGGATGCTTTTTGCAAACAACCACGTCAACATTAAAGTTTAGCCATGGCAAAATTAATTATGCCCTCCCAATGAACAAATTAATTCCATTAAAGTTTAGCCTAATGAACAAATTAATTCCATTAAAGTTTAGCCATGGAAAAATTAATTAACATTTAGCAATGGCTAAACTTTAATTCCATTAAAGTTTAGCCATGAAAAAATTAATTAACATTTAGCAATGGCTAAATTAGTGTTGAAAGACACATTAAGGTTTAGCGATTGCAAAATTACTAGCCCCTAGCGGTGGCTCTTTTGCACAAGCTCATGAGTCTGAAGCTCACGATAGTGAATACTCGTAGGGAAAAGTGAAACGAAAGTGGACTTGCATCCATCGACTAGATACAAAATAGGGGATCCCCCATACAATATTATTCTCAGTTAAGGATCTCAAAATTCTAGAAACGGCTTTCTCTTTGGGTTATTTGCTAATAAGTAAACTAAACCCACCACTAGCGACTTAGGCTCGTGTCACACTAGGACACCCAACCATGATTTTGGTGAGTTGTCTCCAATCACTGAGCGCGCCCCATTTTTTGATGTCACACTGGGCCGCTTGTCCCATGCACAAATGTCTAACTAATCTACCACATAGGAGCCATCTTTTGAGTGAAGATGGCCGGTCTAATTAGGTTGGCCATCTTTTGCATTTCTAGATTTGATTGGAGGAGAGCCATTGCTTTGCAGCTTTTGTGAGAAGTGCTCCTACCCAAGTGTGCCACCCACAGTACACTGACCAGCCATCTCACTCTAGGACATGGTGGCCATTAACTACCACCTTAATATGGCCACATGTCCCAATGTGACAGGGACCTTCTACTTGTGAACCTAAACCCACCACTAGCAATTTGTATGTAGCTCCTTGGTCTGCAAAGCAATCCTATTATGCAAAAATAGATAAATTTTAGAACAATGAATGGTTGCAAAACCAAGAAAGTTCGTCATGCATATGTTATATTAATTGACAAGCAAGAAGAGGAGGGTTCTTTTAGTATTAACATGTGGACAAGGCAAGGGCACGTTTCTTGTGATTATAAACAATTAGGGAGAACTGTGTCACCTCCTCCTACACAACTTGTTGCACATACAGCTATTGTGTGGAATTTCCACAGCCGCAGTTCCACACAATAGTTGTATGTGCAACAAGTTGTGTAGGAGGAGGTGACACAGTTCTCCCTAATTGTTTATAATCACAAGAAACGTGCCCTTTCCTTGTCCAGCAATGTACTTGGATGAAAGTCAAACAAAAGACTATTTGGAGATGCTCCAACAGTTTGAGGATTTTAACTTATGCTGCTACCATTCATTGGAGGTAACTAGATCAGGCAAATGGTTACCTCAAGAGGATGAACTCTTGCCATGTCAGATTTTAGCGTTGCGGTGTTGCATGCATCAGTGTTTGAGCCAGATACACGCCGATATGTAGAGTTTTTGGAAAGATTGCAGAAGGAAAGGCCTCAGTCGTGCAATCATTTAACTTTAAAGCATGTGATGGACTTGATCAGATGTAGTCTTGGTATTCCATTGGAAAAGCACCTCTTGATTTGTTGGTACATTGATGAAGTAAATGCTGCAAAGGGGAGCTTTTCAAATGTTTATGATGATGTTGAGAGTAGGCCAGTGTGGTTCCAAGAGGTCCTTTCGGAGTATGTCGAGACTCTTGATGTCTTGCATCAGGAAAGAAGTTTGACTTTTCCTATTTTGTCCATAGGAACGACAAGATTCTCAGCCGGGAATTCGCAACTGACAAAAAAGGGAAGAGCAAAGGCTATTCTTGTGCCTCTTAGGCCTTTGAATTTACAGAAGTGCAATCCATAACAGTGGGTCTCATGGAAAGGTTGTTATTGTTGACATTGAACCAACCAAAGAGTGATGTATGTATGCCAGAAAGTCTCCAATTGTTGCTGAGATTTTGTGGAGGGATCCCTCGGATGCTTGCTTTGGCGTTTAGAACACTTGCTGACGAAGATGTTACTAGATCACCTCAAAGTTTGCTTGCAAGTTTAAGGCAAAATTGAACCCAAAGTCAGGTAGCCGTATTCTTGAGAAGATTGTTGGGTGGGCTATTTGGCTGATGCCAAGAAAGTGAAACTTTTGTTCAGAGCTTTGGCAGTGTCAATTCTTGGAAGCATTGTAACTCGAGCAGCTAGGGTTATGGAACAAATAGATGATTTTTCATGTACAGACACTTGGGGTGATCTAGAGGCTGAAGGTCTTGTGGGACTAAGATTGCTCAATGAAAGGGAGACATATGTTCAAAGCAAAAGCATTGTAGCTACCAGAGATGTCGGCTATGTAGATGTTCAAGTCCAGTTTTGCCCACTTTTACTCTTTCATCTGTCAGATAGGAGATTGGCTTTACCCAATAGCCCCTCATGGCTATTCTCAGTTCCTAGTGTGGATGCGCAGGGATGGAAGGAAATTGAAAATGCACACATTAGTATTCTTATGTTTAAACGAGCGCTATTGCGTATCTCATTCAGTAGAGATACATTCACAGTACGAGACCTTTTTCCTCCACATATAAAAGTGCCACAAAACCTTGAGAATCTTGTGTTTTATATGACTACTGCAGACCAGACAAGGGTGACCACATGTGGGCATTTAAGGAACAGAGATGAATTTTTGCTGCAAGCCAAAACTGCAATAGCATTGCTTTTGTAGGCCCTCGCAACATTGGTATCGTCATAGTTTCATGCAACAGAAACTAAGAAAGGAAAAGAAGTCTACTTTTGTATTCAATCCAGAAGTACACTAGGTGATCGGTATACCAGCTGTAGCAAAATTCTCGATTCATTCTCTACAGATTGTGCGAGGTGGTTTGTGCTTCCGAATCTCTCACGGTACAAGGCAAAAATTCGAAAAGATGTTTTGTCTTCTGAGTTTGAAGCAGTTTTGGAACATGAGATGCCAACCAGAAACCTAAGGCCTCGTGCTCAAGCTCTTTGTTATGAGGAGGTAGAGGAGAACGAGGATGTTGATATGCAAATGAAAAGTAAGGAATGCGAGGAAAGTGACATGTTCGGTCCTGAGTACATTTACAGATACTGGACTCATGAGAAAGTCTCGCCAAAGACTTTTAACCAACTGAATGAGTTGTGTTTATCAAATGATCCATGGGCAACAAGGATTATCCTGTGTCACTCTGAAAAAGATCATACCTCATCAGATCCTTTGGCCATTCTTTAATGTGGTCTTTTATGCAAGATCTTGTGGCATAGCTTTTTAGACTGCTAGAACAATGCTAACAAGTATTTTCAGGTTGAGGCATCGATCAAGCCTGCAAACTGTAGGAGCAAGACATTTGCATGTATCATCTAAATGCAAAAGTACTAGTGCATTCAAAATTTCTTTTTATTGATGTTATTATGCGCGATTCTCTCATGTGCCACATTACGTTTAAAAATGAGGATTCATAGCAGCTGAACTTTATTCACTATATTGTGCTACTGAAGCTCAATATGTTGTACAGCTGTTGACCTCTACTTTGGCACTTTGTTCATGACACTGGGCTCAAGCTAGCAGCTTCTTTAAGCTTGATGTGCTTTTGTTTTTTTCCCCCCAACGGTTTCTCAACAAGCAGTGAGGGGTTTGACACTCTGGCTTGATGTGCTTTTGTTGGCACTGCCCTATGTACATAGGGCAGTGCCCTATGCTTTTGTTGGCACTGCCCTATGTATATAGTGCTATGCCGTGAGTGAGATCGAAAAATTTGACCTCACCAGGTGTCCAGCTGTGATTGGAGAGCGTAGGCAGTGCCATGTGGTGTCGAAAAAGTGACTTAGCTACATGTCGAGCAAATGTGTGAGAGGGCACCGTCTTTTTCTTCGAGCTCTTTTTCTTTTTTTGAAATCGTGGATCTGCCTTCCAGCGTTTTCTAGTGTGAGAGAAAGAGAGACTCGAGGATAGGCTTTTCATGGACTCGCAGGAAAGAGGGGTGCTGCTATGAGCAGAGAGAGAGAGAGAACCTTTGTGAAAGACAGTCTTTCTAGGTGTTAGTGGTGCTGGAAAGAGTACTCTGGATTTCTGTGGTTAGTGCCAAGGAGAGGGAACTAGAAATGTACAGAAATGGAGATTTCTGTGGTTAGTGCCAAGGAGAGGGAACTAGATATGGTGAGGAATCATTTTGTCTTTATTGAGGCCCATGGAAATTTAGCTGTTGATGTTGCTGCTATCTGTGAAAGGTAAGGGACTTAGGAGTCCATATTTACCCATTTGCTTCTTTCGCTTGCTCTATATTCAGACATGCTGAAGGAACTTTCTAGAAGAGAGAAAGCAGCAGGAATAAAGCCAGCAGACCCTGACATTGCTGTCTTTATGAAGGTAACAAAATCGTTTACAAGTTTCGTTTGCAAGGAGTCTCCTTTCTAAAATGATTGAGTGTCTTATGCAGGCAGTCACCATGGAAGAACACGAAACGATTATTGTCACAGATTATGTGCTGAGGGTAAATAGTTCTGTGTGATATCTGTATCATTGCAAGCATGGTTGCCAATGCTTTTACTTCAAGAATCTCAAAAGTCCATCTAATTTGTTGGAACAGATTCTTGGCCTTGACATTTGTGCTGATACCTTGGTTGGTTATCAAATGAGAAGAGGAATATCACGAGGGCAGAGGAAGTGTGTCACCACAGGTAAATGCTAGACCTTTTGATAGATATGGGAACAACCTCTGATAGGGATCCATTCTTTAATGCTTGTTTGATGGATCTTAAGTTCAGTCCTTACAGAAACATGTCGATAAAATGTGCTAGACTCTGACAGACCTGTCTATGCAAGTTGCTTGTCACAAAACAAAACGCAGTTTAACAATGCCTTTGGCATAATCGCCCTACTTGGGGGTGGTGGGGGGGGGGGGGGGGCAGGCAACCCAACAGTTGTGATGATAAAGGCATGTTGTGTGTCATATTCTGATCTAGGCATGTCCCCTACTCAGGTGAAATGCTAGTAGGACCTGCCCAAGCCCTTTTCATGGATGAGATCTCCAGAGTCCTGGACAGCTCGATCACTTTTCAGATAGTAAAATGCTTGCAACAGATCATTCGCGTGATGCATTCCACCATGCTTGTCTCACTCCTACAGCCTGCACCTGTATGATGATGTCATCATACTCCTATCAGATGGCGAGATTGTTTACCATGGCCCTTAGGCTCTTTGATGCAAGAGGTACTGTTCTGCTGGTAAGAAATCTGTATGCATATACGTAGGCTTGTAACCATCTATGTCTATGTATAGCCATGTATATATCTAAGCCACAAAATACATACCTAAAAACACATCTCTTCACCTGACTTCTCTCTGCACCATAGGTAACAAAAGATCAAGCACAATACAAAATTATTTTTCCCCTACCTAAAAGCACATCTCTTCACCTGACTTCTCTCTGCACCATAGGTAACAAAAGATCAAGCACAATACAAAATTATTTTTCCCCTACTTTTCTTCTTCGCCTTTCTTTTCTCCACACCTTTCTCACGTACTTTTCTCAGGCTTTTCTCTCAAAGCAGCGGGGTGCAACCACCACCGTCCCCATGCTTCGGATCGCCAGTGCCAGCTTACCGATGGCCAAGGTCAAGGAGGAGGTGGCTAATCTGGCTTTACAAACCACCCCTCCCCCTCCATTCATCCTTGGGAGTAAGTGGCCTGGCAAGCCCACAATTGCAATATCCCACTGCCGCAGCTCTGTATTTTCTCAGATCTAGGAAGGACAGGTACGAGGCAACGGAGTCATTCATTAATGGTAGGTGAAAGCTTGTCAATGACACGGTCAAAGCTCCTGAGAGTGTCCTCACAGCCATGGCACTTGGAGCTGCTTCTGTAAGTAGAACCAAGGGTCATGTCAGCTCCACTCATGACACCTTGCATGCCTCAAATGGTAATGTAGTAGAAAGCCAGAGACCCCAGGGTGCAGCAGAATTCTATTTGATTGTAAACACAGTCGCTGTAGAGGATATGGAATCTGATTTGCATGGAATACCCAACTTTGGACAGATGCCTTACAGCTCTAGCATTGTGGAAGAGTTTACTCCCCTTAGGGATAATAATGTTGGAGTTGATGTAACACCTCTAGCAGAGTTAAAGGAGCTTGAATCTGAAAAGGCAGAGGAGCTCAAAGCTGAGGATGTCCTTATTGAGAGCCAAACATTGCCACTCTCCAAGGAGACGGCAGCTTTGCCTGCCGTAGAGCAACGTGTCAGTGAAATTTCTGTTGGTGAGATTGAATTCTAAGCCCCAGTCTTGACCGGCGTGGCAGATGGCGAATTTCATGGTGAAGTGATGGCTGTAGCTGCTCAGCCTAACCTTACCAACGTTCAGCTACTTGAGTTTAAGTTTGCGGAGTCTCAAATTGATGGTGTTTTGGCTGAAAGTAGTACAACAACTGAGAAACTTGAACAGATTATTGAGGAGAATTTGATCACATCATTGGTAGCTAAGGGTTCAACAGATGATACTGTTTGTCCAGAACAGGATATTGTGATCAACTCCTCTGCACTAGACTTCCAATGGGCAGTTTAATGAGACGGACTCAAAAAGCGATGATGACAACATTAAACATCATGGTGTTGAGCAATCCTTTACCCCCACTCAAGATGATGGTGTTACGTCTTTGGAAGCAAGTGGCAGCAAGAGTGGTTTTGAGGAGGCGCAGGTAGCAGAGGGATATTTGCAGGTAGCAGAGGGATATTCATTTTGAGAGTACCAAAGAACAAGAAAACATCACGAACTTGGTTTCTGATGTCAATCAAACCTTAGATGGGATTGAAACAGAACTGGATGATGTTCTGGAAGGTGCAAGTTCATCTGCTAATGCTTTCCATATGGGCCAAATTGTAGAGGATGATGGGTTCCTAAATGACACTGGAAAGGAGTCGCCAACAGATAGTAGTGCAAGCCTTGATCCAATCGACTTAGGTATTCAATCCGAAAAGAAGAGAGCATTGCTGCCTTACCTTCATCTTTTGATGTTCTAACATTTGTAAGCATCATGTGCTTACCATTCTAAGGAGAAATGGAAGTATGTAAAACATCATGGACTGGATGCCTAGGTCCAATCCAATTAGTATCTTTTAATCCAGGATTCATCTAATACTGGAATCTTTTTACAGACTCAGTGACCAATTGCTCACCTGTAGATGCTGCAAAGCAACTGCAACAGGCCTCGCCTCTCTCCTCCCACAACATGCAAGCCAGGTCTCACCATGAAAGCTCTCGAGTTGGAGCCAATGACAAAATTCAACCCGATTCTGATGTGGGTAATACCCTCCTCTCAATGTATGGGAAGTGTGGTAGGCTTGAGGAAGCTCAGGAAGTCTTCTATGCATTGGCAACTCGGGATGTTAGTAGCTGGAATGCCATGGCCATTGCATTGGAACAGTGTGGAGAGGTAAACAAAGCTGTACAGCATTTTGAACGGATGCAGACTCAGGGCATTGGACCAGACAAGTTCACATTCGCAAGCCTATTCAATGCATAGAGGCTCTCCAAGAAGCCATTCGCATGTATGTACGTATTGCTGGGCGTGTTTTTAATGAAGATGTTGTCGTTTTAAATGCTATAATCAACATGTATGGCACGTGTGGTATTATTAGTAATGCAAGAAATGCATTCAGTAAAATTTCAAATCCAGATGCTGCTTCATTGAATGCTCTGATTGCAGCGTGTGCATGGTGTGGGCAGGGAGAGGAGGCTCTTCTACTTTATCAATCAAGGCATCCACAGAGGGTGTTCACAAATCAACAGGCAGTTTTCTTCACAAAAGAAGAAGAAGAAGAAGATGATGAAGCAGCCAGAGAAGAAAGCTCTATTTTCCTCTGCTGCTGCAAGAGATCATGCAAGCTCAAAAAGGGTGCAGGATGATGGCTAGTACAATTTATTGGCAGCACTTTTGAGTTTTGTGTATGCAAAAGAAACAGAGATAGAGGGGGAGGAATGGAAGAAGTGCAAGAGCTCTACCTCTTGAAGGGAGTCAGACTGTAAGCATAAAGTTGCACAGGAGCCTTTGTGGATGGAGGGAGTCAGACTTGAAGCATAAAGTTGCACAGGAGCCTTTGTGGATGGATAGCCGGGATACTCCATCTTGGGTTATCTAAGAGTTTAGAAGTAGAAGTGGAGGAGGCCAATGCCATCAAATAGATGCTTTTTGGCCTCTGAAGCTTAGGGCTTGTACCTGAAACAAAGATCTTGTTAGAGGCACCAGCATACATGATGATCTTCTGATCACATCACCTAGTGACCGTGTACGCGAAATGTGGTGAGCTTTGAAAGGAAAATGAGTTACTGGACATGCATTCACTTTGAAACCATGTGCCACAATCGGAGCAGCTGACAAAGGGAAACAAATCGATGGACGAGATTGCAAGGCAGGGGTTGTTGCAGAATGACATTGTGCTGGCCAATGCTCTAATGGACATCTATGCCGAGTGCGGTGCTGTCTCAAGGGCGTGACAAGTGCTCGATGGGCTGCCTTCGCAGAATAGTGTCTTTTGGAATGCGCCAATTGCAGCATATGCACAAGAAGGTCACACCCAGCAAGCACTTGACATAGAGGGCATCCTCCCAGATTTAGTGACCTATGCATGGATCTTAAAAGCATGTGCCATGATTGGAAACAGATCCATGATGAGATTGCAAGGCAGGGGTACATTGTGCTCGGCGGTACACGTATGCTGAGTGCGGTGCTGTTTCAAAGGTGCGACAGGCGCTTGATGGGCTGCCTTCAAGGAATGTTGTCTCTTGGACTGCATTGATTTTAGCATATGCACTGATTCCAGGATTTGCACTGATTCCAGGATATGCACAAGGTCGCACCGAGCAAGCACTAGACTGCTTTGAAGAGATGCATCATGGGGGCATCCTTCCAGATGCAGTGACATGTGCTTATATGCTTTCTTATAAGGTGTATTTGGGCATGTTCAAAGGTAGATATAACATTCAATTTTTGTGCAGTTGTTTTTCCTCACTTTTCTCCTCCAAATCGGCTCCTCACTTTTCTGCTGAAAGGTGCCTGCTTTCTTTCTCCCTTTTCGCATGCTCTGCTCTTCTTACAGGGCAATCGTTTTTCCCTGCAAAGCGCCTCTCTCCTCCCGAACATGCAAGCCAGCTCTCACCAAGAAAGCTCTCGAGTCTGCGAAATCCAGCCATGGTCATAGCTTCTTCTTCTTCGTGATCTCATTGCTTGCTGCAGATTTCCCTTCCCTCTCTGAGATGCAGGTCTTTGATAATCTCATTTAAATGCTCACTATTTGTAATAGAATGCCATGCAAAGTTTTTGTTTGGAGCTCCAGATGAGAAGGCTATGGTTGGAAGGGCTTTCCCCTAGTGTTTCTGTATGGATAACTCCATGAGGCATGATTGAATTCAGAGGTGAAATGCTCTTGCTCGGTCCTTTCATAGAAAAGCCAAGTTGAAGTAAATTCTTCATTACCCTTTTGTATATAGCACGCATCTGTACATAACACAGATTCTAGTACACTTTTTGAAGAAGAGAAAGCTGATGCTTTGAGAAGGCAAAAGGGAGACATTATGAGAAGAAGTGTTTCTCTAGCTGTGCCTAATTCAGAGCCAAAATCAAGGCCAGATGTCGTGGGCTTGCGGAGATGGATGCTTGCTCTTTGTGCCATCAGATTTGATTTGGAGCAAGGCCAAGTTGTAGAGGTTTGCTATCCAGCAAGAGCTATCAGTCCTTCAACCATTTTTCGTAGACGACATCCGACCTATAAAAGCTTGGGGCTGATTAAAGGTTTAGGTCTTCAACGACAAAGCACAACAGAGAAGAGCGAAATGGGTAAGTGTATTCTCGCTCTATTTACCAGATCTCTCGTGCGGGTGGCTGCGCTCTCACCATTCTGTTGTGCGGGTGCTGCGTTTTCTGTGGGGCAGATATCTCCCAAGACTCCACACACAAGAGGCGTGCAACAGGAGGAAATAAGAAGACATGGCGCAAGAAGCAAAGGTAAGTGCTTGATTTCCCTGCTTTCTGCGAGGGTGTATGATGATTCAAGCTTTTGTTTTTCTGCATAGAAAATGGTTATGCTTAAATGTTTGAGGATTAGACAATTCCAAGCATCCCATGCTAGAGATGGCCAATGAGAAAAAGCAAAACCTCTCCGTTGGGCTATGTCATTGTTATAACATGTATAATGGACCTACTACTGCTCTTGTTGTTAAATATGATCATGCCCAATCTCTAGTACTCATGCATGCTTTACTTTTAGCACAACAGATACGAGCTTGGGTGCCAGTCTGCCACAACAAAATTGTCAAGCAATAAGACAGTGCGCAAGATCCGGGTGTGAGGTGGTAATTTCAAGTTTCGGGCTCTACGCCTTGACACTGGCAACTACTCATGGGGATCGGAGGCTGTCACACGCAAGCCTCGCATCTTGGATGTGGTCTACAATGCCTCCAACAATGAGCTGGTCCGCACCCAAACGCTGGTGAAGTCTGCTATTGTCCAGGTCAATGCTGCTCCTTTTCGGCAAGGGTATAGCCAGCACTATGGTGTGGATTTGGGAAAGAAAAAGAAGGCTGCTGCTGGCAAGAAGGAATCAGAGGTATGTGGTAGATCAGCCCATTTTAATGTCTAATGCTGTTTGTCCTTCATGTGAAATTGTTTCTCTTTGACTTTCATAGGTTATGCCATCCAAATTTGATGTGTCCACTTTCTGAGGCAATTTCACTTGGCCAAGATCTTGATCACTCGTTAGGTTAACCTGGAAGACTGGTTGTCCATGTGCTTTAAAACGCCAACTTGCCATTGGCTATGTACACTGGTTGGCTCTTTCCTCTATGGTAGAGAAATACAGTTGTAGCGTTAAAGTAGCTTTAAGCTTTCAACTTGGAATTCTGCTACCACAAGTACAGTCATTGAAAGCTCTACAGTGCATATTTCTTTGTCCTGAGAGAGGCTTCACCAGGATTACCATGTCAACAATCAAATGTTCACCCATCATTGCTAAACAGGTATGTAAGCTAAAATCCTTAGAAAATTGCAGCTCATGCAATATGCCTTGTACAGTGGGTTTATTTAGTGAACCTTCCTTGCAAAACACAAGTGTCTCTATAGATTTGTAAAGGAAAATAGTCAAGGAGCCTAAGAAATTACATGCAGCTGTAGCGACAGCTGTAGCCTGTAAACGACAGTAGCATGATGGTTGCTAATCCTCATAGATGTTCCCTGAAAATGGTAGAACTATAAAGAGAACCTTTTATGTAAGTGATTCATGACTTGCTTTAGGATTCACTTAGCTTGCAGGAGACTTGGGATGTGTATTTATGGTATTTGTCAAAGATCGTAATTTTCCCGGTTCTTGAATTCTCCTGACTAGTCTCAAAAACATTTTCAAGAACGCAGAAACTTTACAGCGTATTAAGGAGGGGAGGCCATGCGCTTGAGGAAGCTAGGCAACCAGTGGAGGTTGGGAGCCTAGTTCCTGAAGGAATGGCCATATCTCCAGATGTAGAGGACATATTCACAAGATCATGCCAGTTCTAGTTGGCATACATTAAAGCTGGAGGGAAGATGCTCTCTCCATATGCACTAATGATGTATTTTTCCCTACTGCTTCATATTGTAGTGAGTGTGAAAAATGTGTCGACAAAGGTGGGTTATCTATGCTTTAAAGTCACGACTTAATTGTTTGCTTTTTTATTCTGTCTTGTAGGAGGGAGAAACTCCTACTGGAGAGGGGGAGATTAAACAGAGCAATCATGTTGTCAGGAAAATCACAGAGCGCAAACAATCTCGCAAGCTAGAAGATTGCTTGCTTCTGTTGCCTCTCGCCCTGGACAATGTGGAAGGGCTGATACTTCCTAATCTTCTCAGTGGTTGTTTATCATAAAAAATTTGTCAGTCTGTTAATTTTTTAAAATCATGTTTCAGGGACATTCTTGAAGGGAAGGAGTTGGAGTTTTACCAGAAAAAGATTCAAAGAAAGAAGGGCAAAGGTGTTGCTGCTTAAGGAGAGCCTTTTTCTAGGCTTCTTGCACTGCCCTTCTTTCATTTGAGAGGATTATGTGATTACCATGCAGCTGGGATTCAGAAATCACCACTATGAAACTAGATAGGCTTGTCAGCTTGATTGGTTGACATCTAACCAAGCAAATTTTGATAAAACTTCTTTTCTTTGACCATCGTTTTCGTAATTTTTTAGTGAGATTTTTTGCTTGCCTCTCTTGTGCACGTCGTCGTGCAAAATAGAGTCTTTACATGATTGCTAGCATTTCTGTTTACTTTGAGTTGCCATGAGAGAGAGAGAGAGAGGGGGGGGGAGGGAGACTTCGGGACTTTCCCCCCCTTGGGCATGAGCTTAATTATCCTAGTAATTAATGCTTATTGGGAGCTCATCATCCCTCCTACATGGTTTCAACAGATTGCTTGTCCTCCTCTTGCACAACTAGAACTTAAAAATGAGGACACGGTCTGATTACATATTGCGAGAGAGAAGGGCTTCCAACAATTGTGTTTTCTCGTCAGAAATGCAATTTTGAATAGGTGTTGGAAATTCACCAAGCTTTTTCTCATAGTCAGATTCAATCTCAGGGGGAGTAGGTAACAGATTCTTCTTGATATTAAGCGTCCTAAAAAAAAGTAGTAGGGGCATCCCTTTTAACTAGTACATGCCAGAGCGAATTATGGATGTCTCAACCCTTCACACATTTGTTCTCTTGTTACGACAGCAAGTGATAAGGCGAGATCCTTAGAGTCAAAGGTAATAGTTTTTTAGATCCCGCAGAATCTTGGACTACGTGGCTTAAAAGCGCACCTATGGATACCATTACAGCCCAGCTGGCATCACTCCTACACACGGCTGCATTACAGAGCTTCCCACATCGTGTCCACTCAGGAGAGCCTCCGAGATCTGGGACTATGCCCCAGAACAAATGGTATGATGACGAGTGCAGAGCCCTATACTCACGGCTCTGCATACAAAGAGCCCTGGGAGCCATCACAGAGCAGGAGTCGAGGAGAGAGATGAGGAGACTCACTCGCCGCAAAAGGCGGGCCTTCGCAGAGATACATGAGCTAGAGATCTTTCATTTCTTCATGAGTAGAGATAGCCCTGTCTCATGGCGGCACTTCAGAGAGCCCCGAACACCGACACCTATTGCAGACCCACAGACATGGCACACATAAGCAGAGGGCCTATACCACGCCCCACAGCAGCCACCTATACCTCAGCCACAGGAGCCTCGACCTACCACAGCTAGCTTCTTTACCCACTCGATGGTACAGGAAGCTATCCGCCGCCTACAGCATGGACAGGCCACTGACCATATGGGCCTACAGGGTGAGCATCTCATATATGCAGTAGATTCTTTGGCTCCTTTTCTTGCACACCTGTTTAACAGGGCACTAGCAGAGGGTTTGCCTGCGGAGTGGACGATGCACACCATTGTGCCGATTCACAAAATAGAGGATATGCTCGATCCGAGCAACTACAGGACGGTTATGGTTGGCCACGTGCTGACCAAACTCTATGGTGCAGTGTTGGAGCAAGAGCTTAGCTTATATGCTGAGCGAGCAGGTTTATGCTCATCAAGGCAGGCAGGCTTCAGGAGAGCTTTCTCTACCACTGACCATGTATTCACTTTGAGATGTATGATTGATCAGGCCAGAGCGAGGAAGAGAAAGCTCTATTGCTGCTTTGTGGATTTCCGCAAGGCATTTGACACAGTACCACGAGAGAGGCTCTTTCAGCGCCTGCAGTCTCTTGGCATACCAGCAGATATGACATGGGGCATTTATGCATTATATGAGCAGGTTTTTGGGCGAGTCAGATGTCCAGGAGGTACGTCCGAGACTATTGCTAGCACCATTGGTGTGAAGCAAGGATGCCCACTTTCCCCCACGCTATTTGGGTTATACATTGATGAGGTGGCTGACTTCATTACACGGGGAGGCGGAGATGGAGTTGATTTAGCAGGTACCTCAGTACATATTATGCTCTATGCTGATGATATTGTATTAGTGTCTGAGTCTCCAGAGGGGTCTTATTGTGAACCTTGGGAAAACCAAGGTTATGGTCTTTCATACATCGAGACAGGGGAGGAGTCAATTGACATTCACTCTCACAGGACGCCAGGTGGAGGTGGTGACATCATACGTATACCTAGAAGTTACCTTCTCTGCAGCAGCCACACGCTTCACCATGGGTTCAGCAGCCAGAGCTAGATTGACACGGGGATATGCAGCGTTGGCTATGCTAGAGAGACAGTGCCACCAGGCGCGTTTTCAGGAGCCCCGGACGAAGGGGTGGCTATTTGACACATTAGTCACACCGGCATTGATGTATGGAGCAGCGGTATGGGCACCAAGCCTTGCTACCCATTGGTGGACACACATAGAGAGACCACAGGCCCTCATGATGGCACGCATGATACGCAGCAAACCGTCAGTACCTCATGACATTATTCGAGCAGAGTTTGCTGCGCCTCCTATGATGGTAGAGGCCATATTTCAGACTGTATCCTGCTAGACAGATTCAGAGAGATGCCACAGCACAGATTGTCATATAGAGCTTTTGAGGCATCGAGACAGCTGGCTGAGGCAGGAGACAGAGGATCATGGTATGCACAGGTCACACATTGGTTCTCACAGCATGGCCTAGACATGGATCATCTACCACCATTCCAGTATGACATGGATGCACCACATATCCATCTCTCTCATAGTGAGAGGAACAGAGTATTGAGACAGGACCTATGGCAGCTCTATACACGAGAGACATGGATATCGCCTACACAGCCTCTTCCACCAAAGATGCTATACTACAGAGATCACTTCATGAGTATCACTGATAATGGATTTATAGAGAGGCCTAGATACATGGAGGGCTTTTTACCACACGGCTCCCGAGTGGCTATTGGTCAGCTTAGAGTTTCATCACACCGATTGGAGATTGAGACTGGCAGAGCAGCACGGATCCCCCGAGAGGAGAGGGTATGCAGATTGTGCAGAGAGGAGGTGGAAAGTGAGAAGCATTATGTATGCAGATACACAGCATATACAGCCATCAGAGAGAGATATCCCATTTTATTCAGAGAGCCACATTCCCTACGCCAGATCTTTGAGGCAGCAGACCAACGCATACTGGGGAGATTCATTCTAGACATACAGCGCCACAGAGAGACATCAATACAGGCTCAGACAGCTCCAGAGGGGGGACGACAGACACAGATTACTACATTTTTTCAGAGATACATCCCACTCCCAGCCCCTACACGATAGGGAATTACTCTCCAGAGAGCAGAGACACTCAGAGCCCGCAGGAGACAGAGGACACCTGGCTTTCAGACACCACGCCTATACTAGAGAGAGATGACAGAGATCAGAGCTCAGTTTCACAGGGAGGGTGCAGAGCGACTGGCTCGCTTCAGAGCACACCCAGGCATGTTCTTCAGGGAGCTGTGGACACCCCTTCATTGTTATACCCCTAGTATGGTACAGGATGGAGCTAGCTAGGTTGCATATCATGATTGTATACTCCATGCATATAGCTTTGCATTCTCCTAGTAATAGAGCTCCATCACCTCCCCCACTCATTGTACTTATTGCACACCCAGATTCAGCTTTTTAGTTCAGTACTTTTTCATTTTGTTGGGATGACAGAGGATACGCCATACAGGTACACCGATTTGTCTCATAGGCCGAGTTCAGTCTTTTGGAAGACGTTAATAAAATCTTTCTTTCTTTCTTTCTTTCTTTCTCTCTCTCCTCTCTCTCTTCCTCTCTCTCTCTCTGTCTCACATTCAATTCCAAAATCCTCAGTGTAATGCTTCCATAATTCCTCAGACGCCAGCTTTTCTAGGCCATATGCATCTTGAGGCTGTAGTAAAAGCTTCCGAGTAAGGCCTTAAATATTAAGAAGAGAAACATAAACTCATGAAGACTTTGTGCACCCACATCAGTAGGCCATGTATCTGACTCCGTCAAGATGACATTGGTTTCAAGTTGTTTGGACTCAGGGCAGATGCAACACTACAAGCGTAAAAGAACATATTTGATGAAGCAACACAAAGCAAGATAAGACCATAAGAATTGCCACCGACACCAACATAAGCGAGCGTGTGTGTGTGTATGTGCGCGCGCGTGTATGCACCAACACATGAAAAGTAGAATGACCAAAGCTCTCACACACTATAAACTACGAAAAAAAGCTTGCCTAAGATCCATTGTGTGCAAAAACCATCACAAGCACCCAATAGAAAGCATGCTCACACATAGCCTTCATCCAAAAAGCAACAAAATCACAACCCTACAAAACATCACAAAACTCATAAAGAATAACAATGCATTCAAAAAACATGCACAAAGGGAGGAATCCATACCTCTGCATTTTCTGTTGAGAATGTCTCTGCTCACAATGTTTGTGCTTAGTCAAAGAATTTTGTGGTTTGGTTATAACTTGTCTTTGAAGAACATAGTTGCAAACATTCGTGTTTGCAGGAGGTTGCATACGTTTGCAAACATTTGCTGCATTCTCGGAGTTTACAAAGGTTGCAAACTTGACTTTAAAAATAAAATAAAATTGGGCACTGGACCAAATAATGGCCAACGGTCTTTAAAAAATTTGACGTCGTGGGCAAAAACGTCGAGCAGCGTGAGCGGATAACGTAGGCTGGAGCTCTCAGCTGGGTGCGCGCGCGTACAAGAGGAGCCTGCTGCACAGTGCTGAGTGCATAGTGCGAAACCCAGGGGCCAGGTTGAGTCTCTCTCTCACTCTTTCTATGTTTGCATTTGCAGCCTGCAGGTGACGCACTGTGTGCAAGGCTGCAGCAGCCTGCAGCCTGCTCTCTCTCTCTCTCTCTGCCATTCCAGAATCCATGATGCTGAATTGTGTGACCTGTCTGCATTGTAATTTGTACATGCAAATTGCAAATTGCCATTGACATTTGAATTTGAAAAAAAAAGACCCAATTTAAAGTTGAAAAAAAAAGGCACGTAGTCCAAGATTCTACAGGATCTAAAAAACTATTACCTTTGACTCTAAGAATCTCGCCTTATCACTTGTTGCCGTAACAAGAGAACAAATGTATGAAGCGTTGAGACATCCATAATTCGCTCCGGCATGTACTAGTTAAAAGGGATGCCCCTACTACTTTTTTTTAGGACGCTTAATATCAACCATCTCTAGCATGGGACGCTTGGAATTGTCTAATCCTCAAACATTTAAGCATAAACCTCAGAAACCATTTTCTATGCAGAAAAACAAAAGCTTGAATCATCATACACCCTCGCAGAAAGCAGGGAAATCAAGCACTTACTTTCGATTCTTGCGCCATGTCTTCTTATTTCCTCCTGTTGCACGCCTCTTGTGTGTGGAGTCTCGGGAGATATCTGCCCCACAGAAAATGCAGCACCCGAACTAATAAATGGTGAGAGCGCAACCACCCGCACGAGAGATCTGGTAAATAGAGCGAGAATACACTTACCCATTTCGCTCTTCTCTGTTGTGCTTCGTCGTTGAAGACCTAAACCTTTAATCAGCCCCAAGCTTTTATAGGTCGGATGTCGTCTACGAAAAATGGTTGAAGGACTGATAGCTCCTGCTGGATAGCAAGCCTCTACAACTTGGCCTTGCTCCAAATCAAATCTGATGGCACAAAGAGCAAGCATCCATCTCCGCAAGCCCACGACATCTGGCCTTGATTTTGGCTCTGAATTAGGCACAGCTAGAGAAACACTTCTTCTCATAATGTCTCCCTTCTGCCTTCTCAAAGCATCAGCTTTCTCTTCTTCAAAAAGTGTACTAGAATCTGTGTTATGTACAGATGCGTGCTATATACAAAAGGGTAATGAAGAATTTACTTCAACTTGGCTTTTCTATGAAAGGACCGAGCAAGAGCATTTCACCTCTGAATTCAATCATGCCTCACGGAGTTATCCATACAGAAACACTAGGGGAAAGCCCTTCCAACCATAACCTTCTCATCTGGAGCTCCAAACAAAAACTTTGCATGGCATTCTATTACAAATAGTGAGCATTTAAATGAGATTATCAAAGACCTGCATCTCAGAGAGGGAAGGGAAATCTGCAGCAAGCAATGCGATCACGAAGAAGAAGAAGGTATGACCATGCCTGGATTTCGCAGAGCTCCAACTCAAGACCTTTCTTGGTGAGAGCTGGCTTGCATGTTCGGGAGGAGAGAGGCGCTTTGCAGGGAAAAACGATTGCCCTCTAAGAAGAACAGAGCATGCGAAAAGGGAGCAAGAAAGCAGGCACCTTTCAGCAGAAAAGTGAGGAGCCGATTTGGAGAAGAAAAGTGAGGAAAAACAAATGCACAAAAATTGAATGTTATATATACCTTTGAACATGCCCAAATACACCTTATAAGAAAGCATATAAGCACATGTCACTGCATCTGGAAGGATGACCCATGATGCATCTCTTCAAAGCAGTCTAGTGCTTGCTCGGTGCGACCTTGTGCATATCCTGGAATCAGTGCACTCCAAGAGAGAACATTCTGGGATGGCAGCCCATCGACCACTTGTCCTGTCTTTGGCACTCCGCTTGGTATACATGTCGACTAGAGCACTGCCCAGCATCACGTTGTTCTGCAGCAACCCCTGCCTGGCAATTTCACCATGGATTTGTTCCCCCTTGTCAACTGCTTCGATTGTGCCACATGCTTTCAAGATGCACGCGTAAGTCACTGCATTTGTAAGGAGGGCCTCACACTGCATCTCTTCAAAGCAGTCTAGTGCTTACTCGGTGACCTCCTTGTGCATATGCTAAAATCAATGCAGTCCAAGAGACAACATTCTGAGAAGGCAGCCCATCAAGCACCTGTCGCACCTTTGAAACAGCACCGCACTCAGCATACATGTACCGCCAAGCACAATGTACCCCTGCCTTGCAATCTCATGCGTAGGTCACTACATCTGGAAGAATGAAGGCAGCCCATTGTGCACTTGTCACGGCTTTGAGACAGCACTGCACTTGGCAGACGTGTCCACTAGAGCATTAACCAACACAACGTCATTCTGCAACAACCCCTGCCTCCCAATCTCGTCATTGATTTGTTTCCCCTTGTCAGCTGCTCCCATCGTGGCACATGCTTTCAAGATAAACGCGTAGATCACTGCATCTGGAAGGATGCCCTCATGCTGCTTTTGTTCAAAACAATCTAAAGCATTTTGGTTGTGCCCCCTCTCGGGCATTGACAGATATTAATGCAGTCAATGTGACAACATTGCTGCTGCTTTTATGCATGTCCAGTAGCTCGTTTGCTTTCAGTGCACTCAAAGAGACAACACTCCAAGAATGTAGCCCATCGAGCACTCGTCGCACATAGATAGCACCGCACTTGGCATACATGTCCACTAGAGCACTACCCAGCACAATGTTGTTCTGCAGCAACCCCTGCCTTGCAATCTTGTCATGGATTTGTTTCCCCTCTCAGCTGCTCCGATCATGGCACGTGCTTTCCAAGATGCACATGTAGGTCACTGCATTTGGAACAGAACAACCCCAGTCTTGCAATCTCGTCATGAATTTGTTTCCCCTTGTCAGCTGCTCCGATTGTGGCACATGCTTTCAATATGCATGTGCACATTTGGAAGGAAACCCTCACACTCAATCTCTTCAAACGAGTCCAGTACTTGCTTGGTGTGACCACCTTGTGCATATCCTGCAATCAATGCAATCCAAGAGACAACATTCCGAGAAGGCAGCCCATCAAGCACTTGTTGTAGCTTTTGAGACAGCACCCCATGTCCAATAGAGACCGCCCAGCACAATGTAACCCCTGCCTTGCAATCTCTTCATGGATTTGTTTCCAATCATGGCACATGCTTTTAAGATCCATGCATAGGTCACTAAATCTGGGAGGATGCCCTCTATGTCAAGTGCTTGCTGGGTGTGACCTTCTTGTGCATATGCTGCAATTGGCGCATTCCAAAAGACAACATTCTGCGAAGGCAGCCCATCGAGCACTTGTCACGCCCTTGAGACAACACCGCACTCGGCATAGATGTCCATTAGAGCATTGGCCAGCACAATGTCATTCTACAACAACCCCTGCCTTGCAATCTCGTCCATGGATTTGTTTCCCTTTGTCAGAAGTCTGTTTCTTCTCTTAGTATGAAAGAGAGAAAATGTGCTCCAATTTCTTTCACATGGGGAGGCACATGTGCCTTGAGAAAGCACCGCTAGCTTGAGCCTAGTGTCATGAACAAAGTGCCAAAGTAGAGGTCAATAGCTGATACAACATATTGAGCTTCAGTAGCACAATATAGTGAATAAAGTTCAGCTGCTATGAATCCTCATTTCTAAACGTAATGTGGCACATGAGAGACTCGCGCATAATAACATCAATAAAAAGAAATTTTGAATGCACTAGTACTTTTGCATTTAGATGATACATGCAAATGTCTTGCTCCTACAGTTTGCAGGCTTGATCGATGCCTCAACCTGAAAATACTTGTTAGCATTGTTCTAGCAGTCTAAAAAGCTATGCCACAAGATCTTGCATAAAAGACCACATTAATAAAATTCATATCTTGCATAAAAGAAAGGGGCAATGTCTTTAACCATGACAAATTGCAGAGCTGGTTTAAAGAGGACTCCATCAGATCTTGGAAATATGACTCAAATCACTGGACACATCACTCTAGCAATCTTCGAGGCCATAATCTACTCAAAATCAAAAGTTGCTGATATCACCATTTAATCATCCATGGTGTCTACACATTAGGGGATCTTGTCAAAGGACAAGGACACATATTAATTAATGGTAAGCTCTGGAGGTTTAAAAAAAACAATAGAGATTTCACACAGGAGTTTGACAGCTACCAGCACAATGGTTTGTCCCATGAGAAATGATCAGCATAGCTGCGAGTATGCATGATGTCTCCTAGCTGACATTTATACTCCTTGAGATTCTGTGTTTTGGTCCATTTTCTATAGCCTTCCAAAAACCACAGCAGGCTAAATATTCTCGACCACATCAAGCTTGCAAATGAAAATTTTAACAAGGACTCAATCAGAGCATGAGTGCAAACTCTCTCTCTTCCAAAATTTCTGATTGTATTTGCACCCCTTCGAGGCTTGTCCTACAGCATGTCCAGTTGCTTTTAAACTCCAATCTTGCTGTGGCAACCATCGGTTCTACATCTCTGACTTTCATTCCCAGTAGATCCACTTAAATGCACAAAATGACATTGGTAAAAGTCCACAGCATTTTGTCTTTGGCTCAGAGAGCAAATGACAACCTAGCAAATGTTTATAAGTTCATGTGCATGGTGACAGGCCATGCAAGATCTGATCGATGAGAAAGATATTGGTCTGCTATTGCTGCAATACAGTAATCGTTCCAGCCTTGCACCATTTAGCAGGATGCACACAACTACTAACAAGGATGCTCTTTTACATACCTCAAAAGAGAGAGAATGGCCAAAGGATCTGATGAGGTATGATCGTTTTGAGAGTGACATAGGATAATCCTTGTTGCCCATGGATCATTTGATAAACACAACTCATTCAGTTGGTTAAAAGTCTTTGGCGAGACTTTCTCATCAGTCCAATATATGTAAATGTACTCAGGACCGAACACGTCACTTTCCTCACATTCCTTACTTTTCATTTGCATATCAACATCTCCTTCTCCTCTACCTCCTCATAACAAAGAGCTTGAGCACGAGGCCTCAGGTTTCTGGTTGGCATCTCATGTTCCAAAAGTGCTTCAAACTCAGAAGACAAAACATCTTTTCGAATTTTCGCCTCGTACCTTCAGAGATTCGGAAGCACAAACCACCTCGCACAATCTGTAGAGAATGAATCGAGAATTTTGCTACAGCTTCGTCAACAAGTGTTCGAAACACCAAAGCAAGCATCTGAGGGATCCCTCCACAAAATCTCAGCAACAATTGGAGACTTTCTGGCATACATACATCACTCTTTGGTTGGTTCAATGTCAACAATAACAACCTTTCCATGAGACCCACTGTTATGGATTGCACTTCTGCAAATTTCAAAGGCATAAGAGGCACAAGAATAGCCTTTGCTCTGTCAGAATATGCAGCGGAGATGATGACCAAATCTGGGAACACAAGAGCAAAAACGCAGGCAGAAAAACAGCACAAGAGAGAGAGAGATGTAGGCGTGTAACTCTGCTCTATATACACAAGAAGATCCCGAGGAATGATACAAATGAGGTATGGGGGCTGAGGACCAATATATACCTCCCTGGAAGGGCAGTCGGCCAGCATAAAGAAAGCCCACGACTGAGAAAAATGTCCACGACTGCTGAAAATAGCAGTCGGCCAGCTACAGATGCCTACGCCTAGTCAGAACAAGTCGGCCAGCACTCTGACAGCCCACGACTGATGTAGATCCAGTCGGCCAGCTTCAAAGTGCTCCTGGCATCACCTGGCAGCCCTCCCAAGCCTCAGAAAAAATGGAAAAAAATAGGGGAAAAATGCGGAGAGTGGGGAAAAACGGGAAAACACCTCATAAGGGCGGGCACACCCACAACAAAGGCCCTGGTGTATAAATCTAGACAGGAGATGACTTCTAACACCCCCTCTCAGCTCCTGGCTGTGTGACCAACCACTGGGAGCTGGGGTGCCGCCTGAGCAAATCCTGAGAGCGACTTCGTGAAGAGGTCCACCGTACTGTCCTCCGTCGAACAGAACTCCAGCAAGATGTCATCAGCAACAATCTGTTCACGAACAAAGTGCCTCTGGATGACCAAGGGTTCCTCCAGTGGAAGCCCAAACCTGCAATGTAACCTCCTCCTGCTCCGTAAAACTGCTCCTGGGCCATAAGTAGATCTCCTCGTGTCCGGATCTCCTCCCCAAACCGAGTCACTCCAACCGCGGAGTCGGACTCCATCCAACAATCCCCCTCCTGTGTACAAGAGTCCATGATCCTTCGCATGCCGCAGAAACCACAGGAAACGCAATCCTGCCTCACAAAGAGACATCTGCAACCAAGAGCTCAACCGCCTCATCAGGAAGCTCCCGTCCAATCTGGTGTCCATCAACCAGATCAATGAACCATACAGCTTCTGAGTCACCGAGACATCACACAGCTCACAAGGATCAACACCTGTTACGGTGCACAAGCAAGTCCTGGAAACCTGATGAAACCTGTCAACCACCCCCTCTGAATCCGGAACCACAAAGCCTGGAGAAACCACCTCCTTCTGCAAGTAATCACCTGTCACCTGCCTGGCTTTCCGAAAGGTCCCCGTGGAAAGAACATCCTCAACTACTGGAAGTTCTATGTCCCAAACACGACAAGACATCAGAGCATAAGTGACCTGTTCAGCTTCCTCTGACTCACGAACACAAGAACTACCAACCTCAGTACTGGAAAGTTCCTGCCAACTGCTGCCATCTACTGGCAAGCTATCCACCACCTGGTCTCGGAAAGCCCGCTCCTGCAGCGTATCCACACTTGAGTAGCCATTACCAGACTGCCACTCATCACAATCTTGAGGACCTGGGAGAGAGAGTGCTGAAAGCCTGTAGACTCCATTCTCCACTCCACCTTCCCAAACCACTTGGCCTGTTGCTTTGTCCCGGAGAGCAACAAAATGCTCATCAAACTCCACCCGTACGCCAGTCTTGCAAACCTGATGCACTGACAACAGATGAAAACCAAGTGCCGGAACATACAACACCTGGGAGGAATGCTTCCCCCCTCTGCCATCGGGAACTATCTCCATCCTGCCCTCACTATGAACTGGGATTGTGGACATATCACCAGTAAGAATATGACCAGAACACCTGCAGAGATCCTGTGAACCGGAACGGGAAGGAGTCATGTGCCTGGAAGCACCACTATCGAGAATCCACTCCCGAGTATCCGTTGCGGAGAGTCCTCCAATCTCCTCCCTGCCTGAAGAAAATGAAGCATCGGTGTCCATCACCTCCAGGTGCACAAAAGCCGGAGTCTTCATGATTGCTGAGGAGTCTTCACCCTTCTCGGTCTTCCACTTGGGACACTGCCTCCAGTAGTGGCCTTTCTCGCCACAATCATTACAGGTCCTCTCTGCCTTCAGTTTCTCGCGGTCAGCGTCGGACATCTTCTCAGAAGACTTCTCCGATGAAGCCTTCCCCTTGCCCGAGTTACGGCCTTTCGACCGTTGGCCAGTAAAGGCCTCCGAACCTCCACCCTGAGGAGGGTTCGTGAATCGTTCCTCCTGGTCCAGGACCATGGGCACAAGCTCCTCCCACGTGATGGTGCTGAGCCTTCCACTGGTAATCAACGACGAGTAGAATGCTGAGTACGAAGAGGGCAAATGTGACAGCAACGTTATGGCCATGTCCTCTGACGATATCTCCTTCCCAGCCTGGAGAACTTCCTGCTGAAGAGCCTGCAGCTTGTTAATATGCTCCCGCATCGTCGACGACTTTGCAGGGCTCATAACCCGCATTTGTACTTCCAAGGAAATCCTCTTCATGGGCGATACCCTATTGTAAAGTGAGGCCAAATGCTGCCATATACCTCTGGCCAGCGTCATGTGCTTTACATGATTGATTACCTGTGGTGTGCAGTTGAGGAAAATAAACGAACGGACCCTGGCGTTGACGCGATCCCACATCTGCGTCTGGGCCTCCCGGTCCTTTCGGGTTGACGGTAACTCCCCTTCCTCTACTTCCGGCCGTGGAACACCAACAACGACGAAATCGGCGAGGTCGTAGGACTCCAGAACGGATTCCATCATCACCTTCCATATGCCGTAGTTGCTCCCGTCCAACTGACGGTCCATCGGGAACGTGGGGAGTGTCGGGATCTTCACATGTCTCTCGGCCATCTCAAACAGATCTGCCATCGCGGGGATGTACTCTGAAAAGGGTGGGTGGGTGGGAACAAAGAACTGATACCTGCGAGTGGCTGTCCAGCAAATCAGCCCGCCTTCCTCTTGCTTCTCCTCTTCCCGAACAGTCCAAAACAGTCCACCAATCAGCCACAAAACAGTCCCCCTCTTGCTCACACAAATCCCAAGACCTATCTAGAGCCTAGGCTCTGATACCATGTCAGAATATGCAGCGGAGATGATGACCAAATCTGGGAACACAAGAGCAAAAACGCAGGCAGAAAAACAGCACAAGAGAGAGAGAGATGTAGGCGTGTAACTCTGCTCTATATACACAAGAAGATCCCGAGGAATGATACAAATGAGGTATGGGGGCTGAGGACCAATATATACCTCCCTGGAAGGGCAGTCGGCCAGCATAAAGAAAGCCCACGATTGAGAAAAATGTCCACGACTGCTGAAAATAGCAGTCGGCCAGCTACAGATGCCTACGTCTAGTCAGAACAAGTCGGCCAGCACTCTGACAGCCCACGACTGATGTAGATCCAGTCGGCCAGCTTCAGAGTGCTCCTGGCATCACCTGGCAGCCCTCCCAAGCCTCAGAAAAAATGGGAAAAAATAGGGGAAAAATGCGGAGAGTGGGGAAAAACGGGAAAACACCTCATAAGGGCGGGCACACCCACAACAAAGGCCCTGGTGTATAAATCTAGACAGGAGATGACTTCTAACATGCTCTTCCCGTTTTTGTCAGTTGCAAATTCTCGGCTGCGAATCTTGTCGTTCCTATGGACAAAATAGGAAAAGTCAAACTTCTTTCCTTATGCAAGACATCAAGAGTCTCGACATACTCCGAAAGGACCTCCTGGAACCACACTGGCCTACTCTCAACATCATCATGAACATTTGAAAAGCTCCCCTTTGCAACATTTACTTCATCAATGTACCAACAAATCAAGAGGCGCTTTTCCAATGGAATACCAAGACTACATCTGATCAAGTCCATCACATGCTTTAAAGTTAAATGATTGCACAACTGAGGCCTTTCCTTCTGCAATCTTTCCAAAAACTCTACATATCGGCGTCTATCTGGCTCAAACACTGATGCATGCAAACACCGCAACGCTAAAATCTGAGATGGTAAGAGTCCATCCTCTTGAGGTAACCATTTGCCTGATCTAGTTACCTCCAATGAATGGTAGCAGCATAAGTTAAAATCCTCAAACTGTTGGAGCATCTCCAAATAGTCTTCTGTTTGACTTTCATCCAAGTACATTGCAAGGATCCTTTCTTGATCATTTTTCGAAAGATGACGCCATTGCTTCACCAAAAAAGAGCTACAATCCAATCCAAATGTGCTTTTCCCAGCACCGGGGAAAGCAACCATAGCAACCGTCAAAAGGCCGAGGGACTTGTGGAAGGACCGCCAAAGAAATTTTTGAACATAAGCAAGCCCCCATGTAGCAAAACCCTATATGCTTCCTCTCGACCAAAGATCTTAAAATATTTACCTATATCCATATCAAGAGATCCATTCCTATCAAGTGGTAGAAGAGCTCCGTGTTCCCTTTTCGGATTGATAAGCCTTTTCCTAGATGCCAAGAGGTCATCCCGAAAATCATGCAATAGTGCATCTCTAATGGCCCAATCATGAGCAAAACATAGCCTCTTCACAGCTATAGTTGAACCTGTTTTTGCATCCCTGAGATAAGGCTTCAGATATCTTATAAATGCAAGGGTAGTACCTTGTAAACTCAAAAGATCCTCTTCTGTAAAGTTTGCAAGTTGAGTCTTGACAAAAATAGAATTTTGATGAAGAACTTGTACACTCTTATCATTGCTTATGATAAGAGGTCTGGCCTGGGAATCGACCGCAAGCACAAACTCTTCAAAAAGATGTTCTATAGCTCCATCATAGTCGGCTAAGATTGATCTTTTCATTCTTGTTGAGATGAATATGAGGGATGAACAAGAAGAGAAATCTCTGCATAGGTCTTGCATAAGTGTTTGAGAAGGGTAAAAGAGAAACGTAGAAGTGTTTGAGAAGGGTAAGAGAGAAATGTTTTTTTAGCGAGAGACTTTTTCCACTGGCAAAGAATGCTTTTTGCAAACAACCACGTCAACATTAAAGTTTAGCCATGGCAAAATTAATTATGCCCTCCCAATGAACAAATTAATTCCATTAAAGTTTAGCCCAATGAACAAATTAATTCCATTAAAGTTTATCCATGGCAAAATTAAGTAACATTTAGCAATGGCTAAATTAGTGTTGAAAGACACATTAAGGTTTAGCGATGGCAAAATTACTAGCCCCTAGCGGTGGCTCTTTTGCACAAGCTCATGAGTTTGAAGCTCACGATAGTTGATACTCTTAGGGAAAAGTGAAACGAAAGTGGACTTGCATCCATCGACTAGATACAAAATAGGGGACCCCCATACAATACTATTCTCAGTTAAGGATCTCAAAATTCTAGAAACGGCTTTCTCACTGGGTTATTTGCTAATAAGTAAACTAAACCCACCACTAGCGACTTAGGCTGGTGTCACACTAGGACACCCAACCATGATTTTGGTGAGTTGTCTCCAATCACTGAGCACGTCCCATTTTTTGATGTCACACTGGGCCGCTTGTCCCATGCTCAAATGTCTAACTAATCTACCACATAGGAGCCATGTTTTGAGTGAAGATGGCTGGTCTAATTAGGTTGGCCATCTTTTGCATTTCTAGATTTGATTGGAGGAGAGCCATTGCTTTGCAGCTTTTGTGAGAAGTGCTCCTACCCAAGTGTGCCACCCACAGCACACTGACCAGCCATCTCACTCTAGGACATGGTGGCCATTAACTGCCACCTTAATATGGCCACATGTCCCAATGTGACAGGGACATTCTACTTGTGAACCTAAACCCACCACTAGCAATTTGTATGTAGCTCCTTGGTCTGCAAAGCAATCCTATTATGCAAAAATAGATAAATTTTAGAACAATGAATGGTTGCAAAACCAAGAAAGTTCATCATGCATATGTTATATTAATTGACAAGCAATAAGAGGAGGGTTCTTTTAGTATTAATATGTGGACAAGGAAAGGGCACGTTTCTTGTGATTATAAACAATTAGGGAGAACTGTGTCACCTCCTCCTACACAACTTGTTGCACATACAGCTATTGTGTGGAATTTCCTTCTGTTTTGTGTGTCGGTTTGACAAATGTACAATGAACGTTTTATTAGAGATAAAAATGCATTCTATTGTACCATACATCTACACCAATGATATGGCAAGATTTTGCATAGGGTAAGGCTTGGGAGCGGCCAACAAAGCTTGTATGGCCATGAAACTTTGCATTGGTGGGGATGCCTATTCCCCCACCCGTGCAAAATTTTGTGACCATTGGAGCCCGTTGGCCCGCCCCCGTACTCTACATTGACTCTTGCCATATGGTAGCCTGTGGCGATATGGCAAGATTTGGCATACGGTAAGGCCTATAACTGCCAAAGAAGCTCATATGGCGAGATTTGGCATACGATAAGGCCTATAATTGCCAAACAAACTCATATGGCTGTGAAACTTTGCATGTGTGGGGGCGATACACATTTCCCGATGCATGAAAAGTTTAGTGACCATTATAGCTCGTTGGGCCTCCCCCGGGCCTTGCCCTATGCCAAATCTCACCATATAGTAGCCTACGGCAATATGGCAAGATTCGGCATAGGGTAAGGTGCAAGGGTAGCCAAACATGCTTGTATGGTGAGATTTGGCATAGGGTAAGGTGTGGGGGTAGCCAAACGTGCTTGTATGGCTACGAACCTTTGCACCAGTGGGAGCAATGCCCATTCCCCCACATGTACAAAGTTTCATGACCCTCGAAGCCGGCCCCACCCTCGGCCACCATACCCCCTATACCAAATCTCGCCATGTAGTATCCTTCGGTGATATGGCAAGATTTGGTAGTGGGTAAGGCTCGGGGGTATCTGACTAAGCTTGTATGGCCATGAAACTTTGCATGTGTAGCAGTGATACCCATTCCCCCACCCATGCAAAGTTTCATGAACATCGAAGCCCGTTTGGTCTACTGTCTCGAGCCATACCTTACACCAAATCTCGCCGTATTAGTCTAAAGTGATATGGCGATATTTGGCATCATGTAAGGCCAAAGGGCGTATGGCTATGAAACTTTGCACAGATGGGGGTTGTTACGTAGCCCGTAGCAGCTACGGCCGAGAGGCCCGACCGGTCCCATGACCGCCCACCGGAGTGTGGGCGGCGAGAGGACTGGGGAGAGGGCTCCCAGGGCGGAGACCCGTGGGCGGTCGGACTTGTGTGGGCAGGCAGGACACTATATATGTCCGGCAGTGGGGAGCTTATCCTCATTCCCTCTATGGCTGGGTGGTGATCCAGCCTCCAGGGCCTTATCTCCTCCTTCGTGCTCATCTCCTCCTCCCTGCGTAGCCACAATTACGGGTATGTAACATTGGTATCAGAGCGCGGTTCAAGGATTCTCAACCCACGTGAACGGGGGCCAGAGCAACAAAAAGTCAGAGAGCCTCATCTTTTAGCATAGGATTCTTTTTTTCGTCCTTCTTGCTCACGAGTATTCTGCAACAGAGCTGAAGCACCATAGCCAGGGTTTTTGAAGCTTGGGGATTGTAGCTCTCTATCTCTCTCTTGAGCAAGCAACCATAGCTTTCAATCTCTCTCTCTCTCTCTCTCTCTCTCTCTCTCTCTCTCTCTCTTCGTTCGCCTCTCTGTTCGCCATTTCGCCTCTGCCCCCTTTCCCCTATCATTTCGCCATTTCGCCTCTGCCTCCGTTTCGCCACCCACCCTTGCTCAGGCCCCCAAGGCAGCAACATAACTCTCTCTCTCTATCTCTCCTCCCTGCCTGTGGGAAGGACTGCAGAGTGATCTTGAGGAATGGCCCCGAGTCTCCAAGAGAAACTCGAGGCCCTCGAGATGGCAATGAAGGCACTAATCAAGGAGAACAAGAAGACATCCGATTCCAACCTCAATGAGGTGGAAAACAAACTACACCGGCACATCATAGCTCTCGAAGCACGGGTCACGAACCTCGAACAAGAGAACACGGCACTCAAGGAGGAGGTGAGTGCATTGAAAGTGGAAATGGTAGCCATCAAGAATGCTGAGAAGGAAGAAGGGGAGATCAATGACAACACTCTCACGACCATCAAAGAAGAGATCTCCAAGGAGATCACAAAGGACATGGAGGGAAAGCTCGAAGCCAAGCAGTGAGGATGGGTCGAGGTGGTGAAGAAGAACATCCGTAAAGAAGTGAGGGAGGAGACTCAAAGGGAAGAACACCAAATTATTCACACCACCATTGAGGAGAAGAAGATGAGGCATGCCCGCCGCCTCAACATTCGAGTCACAGGTATAGCCAAGACACACGACTCCGCTCCCAAGAAAGATGGACAGCTTCTATGCATGAAGCTCGGCTACAAGGAAGAGCACCCTCTCCCCTTCACCAAAGCATGGAGAGCCGGGAAAGACTCAACACGCAAGCGAGCCCTCATCCTACAGTTTGCAGAAGAGACGGAGAGGGTCACCTTCATGAGGAAGAGGGTCATACTACGGGGTTTAGAGGGAGCTCCTATTTTCTTGGATGATGATCTCACGAGGATGCAGCTTGAGCATAGGAGAACTTGCATGCCATGAGTCTTACACGCGAGGAGAGAAGGCAAGAAGGCTTTCTATCGAGATGGTCGGGTCATCATTGATGGCCGGCCCATGGATTAGCGGTTTGGGGCCTATGGGACACAGACCAGGCCACTGACAGAGATACACATGGCAGTATGGAACTGTAATGGTTCACTATGGGTGCAGCCTGGACGACTGGAGCATGTTATGGTGGGGAGAGACATCATACTTCTGACAGAGACACATCAGAGCCCAGAGAGAGGGCTACCTCGAGTAGAGGGATTCCAGTGGGAGTCAGCATACAGGAGGACCACACACCAGGGTACCTCGAGAGGGTCGGGGGGAGTAGCAGTCCTATTCAGATGGGAGCTACAGGGGAGACTGAGAGTGGTAGCACGGGATCCAGAGGCCAGATACATGTGGATCAGCTTACAGCTCTCACAGGACAGGGTTATATGCCACAGGAGGAGGAGACAGGAGCCTCGCCATACACTTGTCTGTCAGAGGAGATTATGCATTATTCTACACTAGGGGAAGTATTTCTTACGGGTGACTTCAATGCCCACACACAGAGCAGACAGTGTGAGGTGTATGACTATGATGACATGGAGATCCTCCACCCTGTGGATCCAGAGGAGATAGGGGCTAGTCGGGCATCAGAGGACACTGGACCAAACAGAGGACATTATGGGGACCACTTACTAGAGTTGGGAGCCAGGCATCATCTCGTTATTTATAACGGGATGCTGCAGTGGCCGGGATCAGGAGGGCTGACATGCTTCCCACATGGGGGTCACACGGACCGGAGGCACGATGGTAGACTACATCATGGGGTCTTTGGAGGCATCACAGCTTATCACCTCATTCTCCATTCCACCTCGTCCTATTGGGGCAGATCATACATACTTGGCATTTTCACTAGCCGGATCACCAGTATCACCAGCCCCCCACATACCGACGCCACACACTACCATCTACTTCACACATGACATGGCAGATATATACACTGGCAGAGTAGAGGATGGGCTCCTACTCATGGATCCCCTCGCATCTATGGATACCATTACAGCCCAGCTGGCATCACTGCATTACAGAGCATCGTGTACACTCAGGAGAGCCTGCGAGGCCTGGGACTATGCCCCAGAACAGATGGTATGATGACGAGTGCAGAGGCCTATACTCACGGCTCCGCATAAAGAGAGCCTTGGGAGCCATCACAGAGCAGGAGTCGAGGAGAGAGATGAGGAGACTTACTCGCCGCAAAAGGCAGGCCTTCGCAGAGATACAGGAGCTAGAGATCTTTCATTTCTTCATGAGTAGAGATAGCCCTGTCTCATGGCGGCACTTCAGAGAGCCCCGGACCCCGACACCTATTGCAGACCCACAGATATGGCACACATATGCAGAGGGTCTATACCATGCCCCACAGTAGCCACCTATACCTCAGCCACAGGAGCCTCGACCTACCACAGCTAGCTTCTTTACCCACTCGATGGTACAGGAAGCTATCCGCCGCCTGTAGCATGCACGGGCCGCCGACCATACGGGCCTGCAGGGTGAGCATCTCATATATGATGTAGATTCTTTAGCTCCTTTTCTTGCACACCTATTTAACAGGGCACTAGCAGAGGGTTTGCCTGTGGAGTGGACGATGCACACCATTGTGCCGATTCACAAAACAGGGAATATGCTTGATCCGAGCAACTACAGGACGGTTATGGTTGGCCACGTGCTGGCCAAACTCTATGGTGCAATGCTGGAGCAAGAGCTTAGCTTATATGCTGAGTGAGCAGGTTTACGCTCATCAGGGCAGGCACGCTTCAGGAGAGCTTTCTCTACCACTGACCATGTATTCACTTTGAGATGTATGATTGATCAGGCCAGAGTGAGGAAGAGAAAGCTCTATTGCTGCTTTGTGGATTTCCGCAAGGCATTTGACACAGTACCACGAGAGAGGCTCTTTCAGCGCCTGCAGTCTCTTGGCATACCAGCAGATATGACATGGGGCATCTATGCATTATATGAGCAGGTTTTTGGGCGAGTCAGATGTCCAGGAGGTACGTCCGAGACTATTGCTAGCACCATTGGTGTGAAGCAAGGATGCCCACTTTCCCCCACGCTATTTGGGTTATACATTGATGAGGTGGCTGACTTCATTACACGGGGAGGCGGAGATGGAGTTGATTTAGCAGGTACCTCAGTACATATTATGTTCTATGCTGATGATATTGTATTAGTGTCTGAGTCTCCAGGTGGTCTACAGCAGCATCTACATGCACTCGATGATTTCTGCACACAGAGGGGTCTTACTGTGAACCTTGGGAAAACCAAGGTTATGGTCTTTCATACATCGAGACAGGGCAGGAGTCAGCTGACATTCACTCTCGCAGGATGCCAGGTGGAGGTGGTGACATCATACGTGTACCTAGGGGTTACCTTCTCTGCAGCAGCCACACGCTTCACCATGGGTTCAGCAGCCAGAGCTAGATTGACACAGGGATATGCAGCATTGGCTATGCTAGAGAGACAGTGCCACCAGGCGCATTTTCAGGAGCCCCGGACGAAGGGGTCGCTATTTGACACATTAGTCACACCGGCATTGATGTATGGAGCAGCAGTATGGGCGCCAGGCCTTGCTACCCATTGGTGGACACACATAGAGACATGGTATCCTACATGCATAGCTTGGGTGCCGCTTTTAGCAGAACCTCATGCAACAAGGAAGACGAGGCAAAGGCCCCGATTAACTGGTGGTTGATTTATGGTTATCAATCATTCCAACTCCAACAAGTGGCATTGCGCATCCTCTCTCAAGTGAGTGACAATAACTCCCTAAATGGAATTTGGAAAACGATGTGTGATAATAAATAGGTTTTGATTACTTTAAGACTTTTATTACTTGTAGGATTGTTCAGCTGGTGCGTGTGAGCGTAATTGGAGTGCCTACTCTCTTATTCATACAAAGATCCGCAATAAACTCAAGACCAGCCAGTTGGAACGCTTGGTTTATTGCCGAGCCAATCTTCGATTGGTTCAAAATCTTAAGAAACTTGAGCATCCTATGCAGGTGACTGATTGTGTCATAGAGTCTAGACATTAGTATATACAAGTAACAATATTATGATGCATGCAGCTGCCAGCATTTTTGGCATGCCATGGTCACAGACAATTCGCATTGAACATGTTTATTGTTGTTGACAGGTTGATCCTCTATCTCTGGAGCACGTTGCTACCGCAGAAGAGGCGCAGACCGCATTGAGAAACGAGCAGGAGGAGATAATTCGCATGTTGCACAGAGAGCTGGAGAGTATAGACCGCAGGGTGACTCGGGCTTCTTCCAGGGCGTATGACATTGAGCCCAGTGGTGATGCGCATGTTGTGCAGTCGAGCGGGCGAGGTAGACGAGGCGCTAGGCGCGGGACTTGTCGAGGACGAGGACGACGCACATCTACCACATCACATGCGGAGACATCGACAGTAGCTACAGAGGAGATGCTAGATGATCATGAGAGAGTACCCTATGTAGAGCCTGAGTATGATTCTGATGGGAATGTCCTTACCGATGGAGACGTCCCATCTGATTCAGCTTCATCATCAGGTGTTGATGATGATGAGTAGCCTTTGCAGGACCTAGGTTGACCGGGGCACTTTTTACTCTCTTTAGGAGAGGTTTTTTCCCCCGTGTCCTTTGTATCGGTTTCTTTACTTGTAGCGCTTTGCGCATGCTCAGAGTTTCTGTAATCATGATTTTACCTTATGTTCATTTGTATCCTTCTTGAATCTCTACTCTTTCAATGTTCAATGTTTAAAGTTCAATGTTCAATGTTTAAAGTTTAAACCATTCAAAGTTTATGTTTCATGAATGACATTCAATGATATGTACTAGTGGATCTAATTTATATATATATTATATTGACGCACTTTACGTACTTTTGCTCGAAGACCGTATTGTACTGCGTACCGTACCCGTACCGTACCGTACGTACCGTACGTATGGACCTACCTTGCTTAAAGGCAAAGTGCCCTTAAATGAAGGAAAAGAAAAAATCAGCATGTACATGAATATACAAGGCCATATCAAGGCTGAAACTGGCCTCATCCAATGCCCATCAAGTGTCTGCAATGAGCAAACCGCTCCGGAGGCAAACTCTTTGTCAACAGATCAGCCGGGTTGTCATCCGTATGAATCTTAACAAGCTGAATTTGCTTGTTCTCTATCACCTCTCTGATGAAGTGATACTTCACATCCACATGCTTCGTCTTTGCATGAAAGACAGGGTTCTTTGCCAACTGGATGGCACTCTGACTGTGACAATGCAACAATGGAATATCCCCTGTATAACCCAAATCAACCACTAACCGAGATAGCCATAATGCCTCCTTGCAAGCCTCTGTGGCTGCAATATACTCGGCCTCTGTAGTAGATAAGGCAGTGCACTTCTGCATCCTGGATATCCATGACACAGCACCTCCTGTGAATGTAAATACATAACCGGTAGTAGACTTCCAGTTATCTGGATGACCGGCATAATCCGAATCCGTGTAACCATGCACTAATGCATCCTGTTTGCCAAAACATATGCACATATCCTGTGTGCCCTTCAGGTATCTCATGACACCTTTCACTGCTTCCCAATGCTTCTTGCCAGGGTTGGCCATGTATCTAGAAACCACTCCCACTGCAAATGCAATGTCCGGCCTAGTAGCAACCATGGCATACATGAGACTGCCACAAGCTGAAGCATACGGAACCTTGGCCATATCAGCCCTGTCTCTATCCGACTGTGGGCTGTCCATAGCACTGAGTTTCACATATGGAGGCAAAGGAGTACTAGTCTTCTTCCCCCCGTCCATATTGAACCTCTGCAAGACTTTGCCAATGTATTCCTTCTGAGACAAATACAACACATGCTGATTTCTGTCCCGAAGTATCCGCATACCCAAGATGTGATTTGCATCACCCAAATCCTTCATATCAAAGGTTTGATGCAGCCTCTGCTTCAAGGTATCCATCTCCTTACGAGATTTCCCGGCAATCAACATATCATCAACATACAAGATGACGATCAATAGACTGCCATCCAAAGCTTTCTTGGTGTACAAGCAGTGATCTATGTCACTTCTCCTGAATTTCTGTGATTTCATGAATGTATCAAATTTATGATACCATTCTCTTGGTGCCTGTTTGAGCCCATAAAGACTCTTTTTGAGCTTGCATACAAGCTTCTCCTTTCCACTTACTGCATAACCCTCTGGCTGCTGCATATATATCTCCTCATGGAGATCACCGTGAAGAAAAGCAGTCTTCACATCCATCTGAATCAAGTCCAGATCATCATGTGCAACCAAAGCTAACACAGCTCTAAGTGTGGTCATTTTGACCACTGGAGAGAAGATCTCCTCAAAGTCCACACCATATTCCTGCTTGAATCCCTTAGCTACTAACCTGGCTTTGTATCTTGGCTTTGCATCTGGTGCAACTTTGAGCCTGTAAACCCACTTGCATGGCAAAACCTTCTTGCCTGCAGGCAAATGCACCAACTTCCATGTTCCATTTTTATGCAGAGAATCCATCTCTGACTTCATGGCACGCTCCCAAAGAGCCTTGTCTGCCCTCTGTAAAGCCTCTTTATAACATGAGGGCTCCCCACAGTCAGTAAGCATTAAGTAGTCAACCCCTGGAACAAACCTGTCAGGGGCTCTGGAGGGTCTAGTGGACCTCCGTACCCAATGACCATCATTTGCAGGTTGCTGTCCAGCCTGCATATCACCCATTGGTGGCTCCTGTTCCATGCCATAAGGCTGAAAAATCATGCCCAGTATCTCCTCTAACTGTGGTATATCCATAGGGATATCTTCTGCCATCTCTGGCTGTCCATTTGGACCATTTTCAGCACCATTTAAGGGCTGGTTTTCCTGCTGTAATGGCTGATTTACAGCCCTTTGTTGTTGTCCATGATGTCCATCATCATCAAAGATGACTCTGCCAGGCTCCTGTTGCCTTGCAGGCTCCTTATACATGCATGTTTCATCAAAAATGACATCATTGCTGCGTATGATCTTTCTATTCACGGGATCCCAAAGTCTATACCCCATTTCACCTCTGTCACCATATCCTAGGAATATGCATTTGTGAGACTTAGGATCAAGTTTGGTGCGCATTTCCCTGCGTATGTGCACGAATGCTCACAAAACTGAAAACTTGAAAACTTTAGAGAAGGCAAGTAACCCAAACGAGACAATTGCTCCATTCCTTTGACACTCATGTGTCCCAACCGGCTATGCCACATAGAGATTTCCGGCAGCTCGGTTGCATTTACATTAGCATGGTGACAAACACCTGCATGCATAAAGTAAAGAGTGTCCACCTTAGAGCCTCTGGCAACAACCAGTGAGCCCTTACTAATCTTCCACTTTCCACGACCAAATGTGGTAACATAATCAGCATCATCAAGCTATCCAGTAGAAAGCAGATTCTTCTTGATCTCAGGCACATGCCTGACATCATGGAGCATAAGCTGTGAGCCATCTGAAAACACAAGCCTCACATCACCTCTGCCAAGAATCTTGCATGCATGGTTATCACCCAAATAAACCACTCCTTCATTGCCAGCAGTATACCTGACAAACAAGTCTCTGCAACCTGTGACATGAAAGGAGGCACCTGAATCAATGATCCATGAGTGCATACCATGACCACCTGTAAGAAGTGAATGGGCATCAAGTGAAGACGTAAAGAGGACCTCATCCTCACTGCCACCTGCATGTGATTCATTGATTTCTTCAATCTTGACTCCACTTTTGCCCTTTGGCTTTACATCTTTGGCTTCATCTTTCTCTTTGTCTTTGCCTTTTCCCTTTTCCTTTTGATCATTTTTCCATTTGTAGCATTGCTTTTTAATGTGTCCCTTCTTGCCACAATAATGGCATTCCAAATCCTTTTTGGAGCGAGACTTGCTCCTTCCCCGTTCTTGGCTTTTACCCCTTTGTTGGGATCTCCCACGTGCATTCATTGCATTGGACTTTCCAACAGAGTTGTTTTTCCTGTTCATCTCTTCTTGAAGAAGAGCACCCTCAACATCTGCATATGACAGCATAGCATTCGAATTGCTAGTGGCTGTCCTCAATGTGTCCCAACTCTCTGGCAAAGTGCATAACAGAAAAGTGGCTTTGAACTCATCGTCCATTGCCAACTTTTGATTAATGACCTGGCTGACAATACCATTAAACTCATTTAGATGGGCTGTCATAGACGCCCCTTCCTTCATCTGAAGACCTATGAGTTTCTTCAACCAATACACTTTGCTTGAGGCACTTTGTTGGGCATACAAGTCCTGCAATCTCTGCCACATTCCCCAAGCTGTCTTCTCTTCACGAATGCTGAAAAGTAATGAGTCTGACACAGACAACATGATAGTAGATCTTGCCAGCTCATCCATATCTTCCCACTCTTCAGTAGTAAGAGAAGCGGGCATCACACCCCTTTCTTTGATAGGCTTGTGCTGCTTCTTCTGGAGCAACACATTGTAGCACTGGGTTTGCCAAATATCATAATTATGCAAGCCTTCAAGCTTCTTGATGTGAAGCAATGAAGAGCTCTCACCTGTGGTTGCCATAGCAATATGCAACCTGTCAATGCCTGACTCCCTGCAAAATGTGCAAACACTGCACCAAAAGCACACAAAGTGCTCACTGTTGTTCTCCCAAGCTTTATCTCCCACTTTATGTGATGAAATCACCAAAATCTAGTTGCTGCAGATTTTGGACAGCACCTTAAATGTGCTCTGTTGCCCTTCCAAAGTACTGTACAGCAGTACTAAGTGCTCACCTGTGATGTACCAAACCTGTACCGGCAAGTACAGCAGCTGAAATTGAACCTTTTCCTCACTCAAATCAGTGTACAGCCATGCCAAAACATGCACAGAGCTGTGCCAAATCTGTACCAGCAGGTACAGTAGTAATAAATGCTCTCCTGGCTGTCCAAATGAGTAAAAATCAGACTTTTACAGTCCCGAACACTGCATAAAACAGTCCCGAACAGAAATTGGGCAAAAGCCCCTTGACTGCAAGCTGATTTTTGAGGATTCAAGGCATAAATGTCTTGCCTGCTGCTTTGCCAAGCTCAACAAGCATACAAACTTGAAAAGCCCCTTGATTTAAGATCAATTTCTGATCATACATGGTACATTGACGCACATGAAGGCATCCAGAGTGTTCACGATGCTTCCCCCTGGCCACGTATACATCCAATACATGAAAGCCCCTTGATTTACAGGCACATTGAGTGCTTGTAAGGCATCAACACATTACCCAAAGCATCAACTGCGAGTGCCTGCATGCAAATCAACCAAATCGGCACAAAAGCCCCTTGATTTGCACTGCAATTTGCTGCAAATTTTGCCCAAATGTGCAATTTCTCACATCATACAGCATGTATGAGTGCTTAATTGCACAATTACATCAAAAGCCCCAAATTTCAACATCCAATTTCCTGCAAATTGATCCTGATTGTGACCAATGTCCCCCAATTTTGCCAATTTTGCTCAAAATTGAGCAATTCGACACCTGTATCTGCTCAATTGTTGATTGTACTTGCTCAATTGCAAATCCCAAAAAAAAATTTTGAGGAAAATACCTTGTAATTTTCTAATTTTTCTTTGATTTGCAGGCGGGTTTTGTTTCTGCAGGAAAAGGGATGATGATGCTTCTACCTGTTCTTTTAGTGTTGTTCCTGCTTTGCACTGGTAGTAGCCATGGCTGGCCGCGGCAAAGCTCCTGGCAAGAAGAGCGTCTCTCGCAGCTCGAAAGCTGGCCTCCAGTTCCCTGTTGGCCGGATTGCCCGTTTTCTGAAGTCTGGCAAGTACGCTGAGCGTGTCGGTGCTGGAGCTCCTGTCTACCTCGCTGCTGTTCCTGAATACCTTGCGGCGGAGGTTCTTGAGCTCACCGGAAATGCTTCTCGGGACAACAAGAAGACGAGGATTGTGCCTCGTCACATCGAGCTTGCCTTCGCTCCACGTCACCCAACTTGAGCGCCGCCCGCCTAATAGCCAGCCGACGACTAACGCCCAGCGCTCGCCTTCGCTCACTTCAGTGGCTCGCTTGTTCGCCAACGCCTTTGCCAACGCTTCTTCGCTCCACGCTCAGCTGCCTAGTATTCGATGGATGCCCGCCTGTGCGCTTGACTCATAGACCCATTCGCACGTAGACGCCGCCGCTGGCAGAGGCCTCATGGTGGCCCTTAAGACGAAATGCCCGACTGCTGTGCGCTTCAAAGTTGCCGCCACCTTCGCCTATTCACAAGCATCTCCGCCATCACTGCCGGTGTGGGGTTACGCCTTGTGGCCACCAACACTTTGCTGCGGTGCCTCTTCTGAGCCGGTGCCTGCTATCAAGGAGAAGAGGGAAAAGGGAGGGATCACTAAGCTCTGATACCAGTTGTGTGGGAGAAACAGGAATTAGGGTTAGGTTAATTCATGTGTGGGAGACATACACAGAGAAGAACAAGGGAGAGAGAGAGAGTTGTGGGGATAAGTCAACTCACCAAGTGAGTGTGTGACTCCCCTATCACACATGTATATTGCACTAGTACACATAGTGCACTTAGTACATTAAAAGTACTAAGTGTACTATGTACTATAACTTATGGGCTTGTACACACTATAAGGGTGGGCATAATGCCTTTACCCCAACACTTATGAGAAGATTTGTGGACATAAGCCTGATGTAAGTAACCTAAAGGTCTTTGCATGTATCTCTTATGTGCATGTCCCTGATGAAAAGAGGCGGAAAATAGATCCCAAGGTAGAGAGATGTGTCTTCATTGGGTATGCACAAGAGTAGAAAGCATATAAGTGCCATAATCCATCTACACGCAAAACATTGGTAAGCAGGGATGTTGTCTTTGATGAGTTGACTTCTTGGTATGGTCGTCAAAATGTGGTTGCATATGATGATACACCAGGTGGTTCTCATGTTGAAAATGGTCCACAAGAAAGTACTACAAATAGCGGACCTTTCTATGCCACTTCTCCAAGTGTTGGATAAGCCGCTTGAGAAGTCGTGCACCTATGTCCACTGACACAGATATGTCAGTGAGGGGGAGATTAGACAAAGGCAAAGACAAAATGTTTGATGATATTATAGGACCATTAACATTTGATTATGATTCAACTAGAAATGATAGATTAGAGAGTGAACTTGGAATACCTGCTGTGGTTACACCTAGGGTTAGGCAAAACAGGTATGTACCCCTGCATGAAATGGGAGAGGCTCATATTGCACCAAAGTTGAGGAGATTGCAATGAGTTAAAAAGCTCGTTCAACCCATAAAAGATTGTCAAATAAGAAGAAGAGTGAACCTTTAGATTTGGTTCATAGTGACGTTTGTGGACCTATGCCTGTTGGATCGCTAGGGGGAGCATCCTATTTTATCACATTCATTGATGATTCGACCAGGAAAGTGTGGGTATATCCTATGGCTAGGAAGTATAATGCCTTTCAATGCTTTCAAAAATTTCTTGCTTTTGCTGAGAACATATCAGGGAAAAAGCTTAAATGTCTTAGAACAATGTCTTAGAACTGACAATGGTGGAGAGTATGTCTCTCATGAATTCAAGAATTTTTGTGAAATGCGTGGCATCAAAAGAGAACTCACTGCTTGCACCTAGTAATCCTTCACAAAACGGTGTAGCAGAGAGGATGAATAGAATGATAAATGAAAGGGTGCTAAGTATGCTTTCTAATGTGGGTCTTACTCAAGGGTTTACAGCTGAAGCTATGGTGACGGTTGTACACTTGATTAGTAGGTCACCAAATTCAACGTTGGATGGTGGGAGTCCCTCAAGAGGCTTGGACAGGAAAAAAACCTTCATATGACCACTTACGTGTGTTTGGTTGTGAAGCTTATGTGCATGTTCCTAGAGAGAACCGTAGTAAGCTAGAGCCAAAGTCTAGAAAATGCATTTTTATGGGCTATGGAGAAAGTGGCGAAATGGGATATCGTCTATGGGATCCAGAGGCCACAAAAATTGTTTGCGGCAACGATGTTATTTTCAATGAGAAGAAGATGCATAAACAACTTAAGGAAGCGGAAACTCGGAAGGTATCATTCCAGGATATCATGCCACCGATTGTCTTGCCACAAAGGGCAAATGTTGAGTCACCGAGTGTGCAGAGAGAAGGCTCTAGCAATGACCATTCTAGTCACAAGAGAAAAGGACTGTTGGTTCACCAGTGATGAAGAGCCAAATGGTGCCAAGTGACAGAGTGGAGGCTGAAATGCCAACTCAAGAAGAGCCAGTGATACTGAGAAGGTCTACTCATGTTTCTCATCCCCCTGAGAGATTTGTACCTGGCTTAGATTATGTCATGCTAATAGATTGTGGTGAGCCATCTTGTTACAAAGGGGCCATGAGCAGAGATCATAAGCTTAAGTGGATGCAAGCTATGGAGTCAAAAACGGATTCTATTGAGAAGAATCAGACTTGGGAGCTAGTTCCTTTACCACAGGGTAAAAATGCTTTGCCATGTAAGTGGGTCTACAAGTTGAAGGTCACAAGTGACAATGCAAAACCAAAGTACAAGGCTCGTTTGGTAGCTAAAGTTTTTAAGCAAGAAAGACGTGTTGATTTCAATGAAATCGTTTCACCTATTGTGAAGATGACTACTCTTCACACTGCGCTTGCCTTGGTAGCTAAAGAAGACATGGATCTTGTACAATTGGATGTTCATTGGTGACCTACATGATGAGATCTACATGCAACAACTAGAGGGCTTCATACAAAAGGGCAAAAAAAAGCTTGTTTGTAAGCTTAAGAAAAGCTTGTATGGCTTAAAACAAGCCCCACGTGAATGGTATAACAAGTTTGATGCCTTTATGCAATCTCACAGTTACACACAAAGTGAGATACTGCTTGTACACTAAAAGGTATCTCAAAAAGATTATGTCTGCAAAGTCTTACAACATTTCAATATGGAGGGGGGGAAGGCAATCAGCACTCCGTTGCCTCCATATGTGAAACTTAGTGCAGAGGATATTCTCAAATCTGATGTGGAAAAGGCTGAAATGGCCAAGGTTCCTTATGGATCATGCGTGGGTAGTCTCATGTATGCCATGATTGCTACTCATCCAGACATTGCATTTGCAGTGGGAGTTGTGAGTAGATATATGTCAGACCCTAGAAAGAAGCATTGGGAAGCACTGAACGGCATCTTGAGGTACTTGAGTGGTACAAAGGACATGTGCATATGCTTTGGTAAAAGCAATAGTGGTGTACTTGGTTACACAGACTCGGATTATGCAGGGAATTCTGATAACAGAAGGTCAACTACAGGATACATTTTCACATTATATGGTGGTGCAATATCTTGGATGTCTCGCTTATAAAAATGTGTGGCATTATCTACCACTGAGGTAGAGTATGTTGCAGCTACAGAAGCGTGCAAAGAAGCTATATGGCTGATTCGTCTAGTGGGAGATTTGGGCCTTGGAGATGACATGCCAATTTTGCACAGTGACAGTTAGAGTGCCATTATGTTGGCAAAGAATCCTGTGTTTCATGCAAAGACCAAGCACATTGAGGTGAAGTATCATTTTCTTTGTCAAGTTCTTGAGGACAAGCATCTCGAGTTGGTCAAAGTACATACAGATAATAACCCTGCAGACTTTCTCACGAAGAGTCTACCATCCGACAAGTTTGCACATTGTCGAGAGTTGATGGACATTGGGTGAGGATATGGTACCTCACTATACAAATATATTTTTTCTACTAACATGTCTCCATTAAAGGCAAGGCACATTGGCCTTTAAGTGGGAGGTTGTTGGGGTAAAGGCCAAAGTGGCCAACCGCCCATCTAACTCACTAACCCTAATACATGTGTACACTCTATACTCATTCTTTTAGTGATAGAGAAATAAGGTGTGGCTCATACATTGTGAACTAGGGCAACACAAAAACCGTGTGTCTTCATCTCCTTCTTCACACACACACCACGCACCGCATAGCTCTCACATAGTTTTTCATTCTTCCCCTGGATCAAAACCTCTTGACCTAGATTATCTTGGAAGGTAAGACTTCCTTGCGCACAATGAATACTGGCATAATTAGTCCATTCCCAAAATACCATCATATAATCCTAAGGGTAAAGTTCTAAGGGAAGCTGATGTTTTCTTCCCACCTAGATCAAAATCTATGGATCCCACCGTATAACAGGAAACTACTTCCTTTCCATTAGCCAATTCCACAGTCATGGGTTTGACTCGGTACTGATTCAACTTTAACTTTCTCAAACATTTGGGAGACAAGAATGAATGAGTACTACCACAATCAATGAGAAGTTGAAACTCCTCACCTTGGTAATTAGCAAGAGTCTGAATAACAGCATACTATTGAGGTGCTCCAGGATTATCAGTAGCTGCAAAGACATGGGCTCGATCCTCTTTGTCATCCCCCAGCAGAGTTGGTTCACCAACATTAGCACCTTGACCGCGTCCTCTTCCATTCATTCTAGCTGCTCTGCCCTAGCCTCTACCATGGCCTCTTCCCCTTTGACAATTACCCTCGCCATGTCCTGGATTCAGCACGTCGGCTTGAGCTACAGCTACTCGATTAACTGCTTTGAGACATTTATTTCTGTAATGCCCTATCTCATTGCACCCGAAACATTGCACATTTGGGAATTCCACAGGATTGGGGACTCTAGCATGGACTGCAGCTACTTGATTTGCCAATCTTCCTTCAATAAGCTCATTGTCTCGGCAGTTCTCTTTCCACCATAGCTTCACATCACCTTGAAGGCGGAACCTAGAAAGCATAGACTGATTCGCAGGAGCAGTCCCCTTCCATTCTTTCGACCCATACTTCTGCATCCCGCTCCTTGTTCTCACCTTCCCCCTTAAAAATGGGAGGTTAAGCTTGCTTAAGAAGCAGCTTCTTCTCCTGAAGCTCGGTATAAACCGAGGTTGACTTAAAATGAAAAAATGCTATTTTTGTAAAAAAAAACAAGAGACAATCTGAGAGCATCTTTATTCAGCTTGGAATATATACAAGGAGTACGATGACAGATCTCTGTATACAAGATAGATCTAACTAGGTTTAACACACCTAGTCTCCATGGATCAGAAGGTCCTTCTCAAGGGCAGCTTGAAGCTCTTTATGGTAATCCTTCCACTCCCATCTTTTGATAAGTGGGAGGCTTAGCATTCTCATTAAGGACATTATACCTCTTGGGCAAGGGAGGTAATCCAAAAAGTAATCTAGTGTTTAACCTCCCTTCTCGACTACCATGCGATCGGGGGAGATCACCTTTGTAACTTGATCGTAAACCCACCAGTTCCTTAGTACAATTCCGCTTTTTGTACTAATTTCAAGATCGGAATTTGGATGGGCAAGGAATAGGTGAAGTCTAACGATCTTTAGTTTTTCTATCCATCCCAGACGAATAAGATCATGCTTGAGGTAGGCCAACTGCGATGCCTCAATAAAATAGTAATGGTCATTGAGGAGTTGAAATGGGCTTAGGCAAAGCCGACTGAAACTCCATGGAAGAAAAGTCTTCTCCAAGATTCACAGCATAGAAAGCCGGAAGGAGATAGTAATTCATAGGGAGGTCAACCCTGAAACCTCATCGTACACCCACCGGTTTTGGGATCTCTCCTGCCCTCCAACTCGGATAGTGGAGCTTGGGTGAGTGCCAAAAAAGCAAAACAGTCAGATATGAGGCATAGCTCCTCTATCCACCGGATTTGCTGCAAGTCCATGGTGATGTTTCCAATCTCCTTGCATGGTTCATGATTGGGAAGACCAATCACATTTACATCCATGAAGGTAACCAGTCCTTAAAAATCAACTTGAAAAGAGAGACAACTCATCCCATGGGTTGAGGCATTCTCACCCCAATGAGTGACATAACTGTTGGGACAGACCACGTTAATTGATATCTTTAGAGCTTATAATAAGATGTTGGATGTTGAAGATGAGAACCAAGAGAATGAGTCCCTTAAATGTCAAACCAAAGATGGAGTGGAGACTAAAATCCATGCCTTCGATGATAACCTCAAAGCTTAAGCAAGAATAGAGACCAGTGGTTTTAACCTTAGATCATGTGTCAACACCACCTTCAGCAGAGAAGTCAAAGGAGTTCATAGACACAAATGAGCAAGAGGCAGTACCTTGCCTATGTAGTGGCGGCCTTACCCATCCATGTTCCCATCAAGGAAGAGCCAACCATGTTTTCAAACCCTAAAGAGAGACATGCACACACTTGTTCACATTGCTGAGCACCCCCAAGGCTCAAAAAGATCACCACAATACGATTGTTACAAGTATATATTTTATCATAATTTTTTATGCATAATAATCGTAGAAAAATATGCTTACTTTAATGTGTGCAGAAATCACCTTAATGGTTATGTGCGAATGAGCACAAGGTTATTTTATGAGTTATTTTTGTTGGCCACGTGCCAAATGTTTATACAAATCATTTATGCACACTTGTGCATGGCGTTATTATAATGCTAGAAGAGTTGTAAAATTATTTACACTTAGTGTTAAACAAGCTCTAGTGTTTGAGCTATTGTTGTAAAAAGAAAGCTTGTAGAGAAAGCTTGGGTTAAAATAACCATGTAACCTATTTTTAATGGAGTAAAATACTATAAAAATACTCAAGCAGGGATGCTTTTAGCACATGCTTGTTGGGAGAACAATTGGGACCCAATCTGGTGTTCTTGCTTCTGTGTTTTTCGGTTGGCATGCTTCCGGAGGTCCTGTGTGTATTCTCGTTTCAATGGTATCAGAGCTCTAAGTGTGTGTTTGGGACACTCAGACCAGTTGGTCTTCTGTGTGAAGGTGAAGAACGATGGCATGAAACCCAAGTGACCAACGCATTTCAGAGTGCCATCCTCTACGTGTTAGAGCGCCGGCAAGAGGACGACGCCCGTAATAATAGACAAGCAAACAGTGGTCACTGCCGAGAGATGACGGCGGGCCACACCACACCAGTATGACACAGCAGCAAGCAAAGCAAACAGTTGGTCTTCTGTGTGAAGGTGAAGAACGACGGCATGAAACCCAAGTGACCAACGCATTTCAGAGTGCCATCCTCTACGTGTTAGAGCGCCGACGAGAGGACGACGCCCGTAATAATAGACAAGCAAACAGTGGTCACTGCCGAGAGATGACGGCGGGCCACACCACACCAGTATGACACAGCAGCAAGCAAAGCAAACAGTTCACTGGTGCACTGTCAACAATACGGCACCGACAACAAGCGCAGAGCCACACAACTCCGGCCCCGACGATCGCGTGCGGTGAGACAGGGCATAGCACCAACAGTCAGCACCACCACGATCACCGCGGATGTCTCCTAAGAGACAATAGGCGACGGGGACCCAATCTTCCCCTTATACCCTCTTCAACAGCAAGCACGTACACCATATGGGATAATAGCACGCTATGTGGCAGCTTCTGGGCGAGCCGCAGGAGAAGGAGAAGAAGAAGAAGAAGAAGAAAGAGAAGAGAAGAAGAAGAAGAAGGAGAAGGAGAAGGAGAAGGAGAAGAAGAAGAAGAAGAAGAAAGAGGAGAAGGAGAAGAAGAAGGAGAAGAAGAAGGAGAAGAAGAAGAAGAAGAAGAAGAAAGAGAAGAGAAGAGGAAGAGGAAGAGAGAGAAAGAAGAAGAGGAGGAGAGAGACAGAAAAAGAAGAAGAAGAAAAGAGAGAAGAAGAAGAGGAAAGAAGAGGAGAGAGAAAGAAAGAGAAGAGGAGAAGAAGAAGAAGAAAGAGAAGAAGAAGAGGAAAGAAGAGGAGAGAGAAAGAAAGAGAAGAGGAGAAGAAGAAGAAGAGAGAGAAGGAAGAGAAGAAGAAGAAGAAGAGGAAGAGAGAGAAAAAGAAGAAGAAGAGAGAGAAAAAGAAGAAGAAGAAGAAGAAGAAAAGAAATAAATAAAGAGAGAAATTTTATTTATTTATTTTTATTTTTTTGTAGAGGACGATTATTGTTATACTTACGTTGTTTAGACTTAATTGTTTTAGACATTTTCTCAGCTTTGCGGGAACTCTCAACTTAAGCTATGATCTCTACTATGAGATCATGTTGAGTTTTTGACGATTATCATCTTGACTTACACACGGTAAGTCTTCGTCTCTACCCAATAATTATGCTTTCAGTTATTCACTAATTGTTTTAAAATTCTCTATTTCTTTTAACCTTTTCATTTTGTATAGCCAACAATATATCAAGGTAAGACTCTCTTACTTTTGGATTTTATTTTTATGTCATCAAGTTTTATTTAATATTTGTTATTCAAGTTTATGTCACTTGGACTCAATATGATTGATGATAATGAAGAACAAGACTACCACGAGACGACTACTTCGACTCTTAGGGTAACATATTCATTTGTTTATCTTTACAATAAATTTATTTAAAACTTTTTTTGTAAATTTCAAGGAGAGTTCTTATGCATCGAAAGTAGACTACTTGGAGGAACTAGCCCATCCATCTTGAACTATACTTTATGAATTTTTTCCTATGAATTAGTCTTGTGGTATGGGACACAAGATTAATCCTGCGTGAAGTATTCTAATACATACTTACCTCTAGATCTGTGTTGGATAATTTCTAGTGGTATGGGACACTAGAATTTATTACAATGTCTTTTGTTATAAATTAGAGAAGATAATTGAATTTATATAGTATATGACAATTGATCTCCTTTGCTCGCACAATAAGCAAACACGCATCTGAGGAGGTCAGTTTTCTTATCCAAGCAGGAGGGATGTTACATAATGTCCACCCTTTAGTTATACGAGGACGCCTAGACGCTAGTGTGCCATCCTAAAATGAATTGGTTTTGTGGGCGACTCCACATTAAATATTGATTACTTAGTGGTATTGGCATAGCTTGAGACCATACTTGACGAGGGTATATGTTGTTGAGGTGCAACAAGCAATGGCATGCTTGACAACTGTATTGTGGTCAAAGTGAAACAAGTGGTTTATGCAACTGATGCGCCATGCTCTTAGAGTGTAACAAATGGTCACTCACACCATGCTCGATGATGTGTATATAATGATACTCTCATCCTAGTGAAACAAGTGGTGAATATATGTTATGTTTGTGCCTATCAATGTTTCATATTGGGATTAATTGTCAATTAATTGGGGTATGTTAACAAAAATGTCATATTGGGATTAATTATCAATTAATTGGGATATGTTTATAGAAATAGGTGATAAGCAGTGTGTGTGTCACACATAAGGGATCTTGTCTATATCATATTATTTTGTATTATTATTTGTGATTTGATGATAAGTGTGAGGATCACCAATTTAGGTGTCACACAAGTTTTGTAGCATTTTCTTCTACACAACTGAGGACAATTGCTTCCTCAAACAAGAGGACTATTACAAGTATAAATTTTATCATATTTTTGATGCATAGTAATTGTAGAAAAATATGCTTGATTTAATGTGTGAAGAAATCAGCTTAATGGTTATGTGCGAATGAGCACAAGGTTATTTTATGAGTTATTTTTGTTGGCCATGTGTCAAAAGTTTGTACAAATTATTGATGCACACTTGTGTATGGCGTTGTTATATTCCTAGCACATATGCTAGAAGAGTTGTAATTATTTACACTTAGTGTGTAAACAAGCTCTAGTGTTTAAGCTATTTTTGTAAAAAGAAAGCTTGTAGAGCAAGCTTGGGCTAAAATAGCCATGTAACCTATTTTTTATGGAATAAAATACTATAAAAATACTCAAGCTAGAATGCTTTTGGGACACGCTTGGGGGGAGGGTAGTTGGGACCCAATCTCGTGTTCTCACATCTGTGTTTTTTGGTTGGCACGTTTTTCGAGGTCCCACGTGTATTCCCATTTCAACGAGCCTATAACACCCATAACACCCATGTTCCCACATGAAAGAAGAGCCACCCATGGTGCCAAACCCCAAAGAGAGCCATGCACACACTTGTGTGGCATCGCCCACCAACCCCAAGGCTCAAAAAAGAACACCACGATCCCACAACACCAAGTTGCCAACTAGAGCTAGAAAGACAAAGCTCAATCAACTACACTAGCAAATTCGATGGTGGCAATGACATCAAGGCTTTTATTTTGGATGGGCAAGCGTCTCTCTGCCTTTGCTCAATGAGGCCACACGATAAGCCAAAACGTCAAAACCCTATTGTGCATATCTAACATAGCACTTCCTATTAATCGTACATACACATATACTCAAGAATAATTAAAGTCTTAAAACCCAAAACACATATACCCAAGAACAATTAAACACATATACTTGGGAATGATTAAAATCTTAAAACCCAAAATAATACTAAAAATAAAAAAAATAAAATCATGCACATGCACACACCCATGCCCATACATTTAGTCTCTGCACATGCACATGCACACACCCATGCCCATACATTTAGTCTCTGCACATGGTAACATATGCACAAACATGCACACGTACATAGGTTCCTTCTCTAAAAGATACCCCCCTTTCCCTCACACTGAAAAATTGCTAGTATCGTATGTCCTTTAAATTTCATTTGCCTACATTTTTAAAACACAGGGGTTGGAGAAAAACTTTAAAATGCCAGGGTTGGAGAAAATTTTTAGACACACACACACACACTCACTCAAAAAACACACCAAAAAAAACTGAAAAAATAAATTAGAGTTGCTTGTGCCACATGGCAATGCAGGCCCACAGGTGCCATGTATGGCACTCCAAAAATTTAAAAATTCTATTCTATTCTAGAGAGAGGAGAGAAATATAGGAATAAGGGGAGAGAGAGAGAGAGAGAGAGAGAGAGAGAGAGAGAGAATGAGAGAGAATAAGGGTGAGAGAGAGAGCATGAAAACCTCCGCTGAGAGAAGAGAACCTAACTGGGGAAAAGAGCCGGCTCTGCAACCAAATCTAGTAAAAGCCCAAGAATCAACCGTGCTCTGCATTTCCAACTAAGGTGCAAACCATTCCTACAACCATGCTAAAATCAATCAAGGTAGAGATGTCCCAGAGATAATGCAAAGCTACATGCCAAGGTCGACATTGTCCGACAATGTAAAATTTCATGTCAAAGCTCTATAATGCTAATATGATGCATCACTTATAGAAAACCCTTAACTTTGTAGGCACCTCTGAAGTGCTCCAATGCATGCAATTCTACTTCAATTGCAATTCAACACGAACACAAGCTCGCCCTAGAGCCAAAGTCTTTGCCACTTAGAAGCCTAATCTCTAAGCATCACGCTGTGCAAGGTACTCCAAATAGCTTCAATGCATGCAACCTCTACTTCAACTCCAATTTAACACCAACACAACCTCGCCCTCGCCCAAAGTCTTTGCCATAAAGAAGACTAATCTTTAAGCATCACGTTGTGAGATCAGGACATACTATGATGTCAGGATATGAGATCGGGACATACTATCATCTCACGATGTGAGATCAAGACATGATCTCATGGCATGCCAATAGATCTAGACCGCTATCTACTATCATGTCACAATGTGAGATCGAGACATTATATAATATCCACACCAAGAGATCTGGACCACTATCTACCCATGCAAATCATTTTGTGGTGGTCCTAGCACTCATTTTGCCAATCACAGGTGTGCGACTACTTCTAACGACTACCTAATTTTAAAGGGTGTCCCAACCATTTCCATAACAGAAGGAGGCATCGCATGAAGAACCTCTACATCTCCTATACCTTTCATGCTACCTCGACAAGCTACCTACCACTAGGGCTACCCAAAACTTATCACCAATATACCATGCATCCAATTACGGATTGCCATACCACTTAACCTCACACATGCCAATTTCATGGTATATCCTTGACCATTCACAACTTTCCAAGTTGGCAACCTTACCATCGACTTGGGTGACACAAGGATGCCGTCTCACCAGGTATGTTAACCACTATGTAGGTTCTCATGGTTTCACCTGCTTGACCTATCGTAAGACACTTTGCCATCATACCCGCTTAAAAATGGACACTTATCTTTTGTAAGACAGCACCGAAACACATAAAGCGGCCTTAACTTGAGCTTAATGTCAAATAGGTAAAGTCTAAGGACTTCGTATACATACTTGCTTAACACTACTAATAGAGACTATACCATTTTAAGTTTGGACAGACGTGTGTGCAAACTAGTTATGTATAAGTCATTTTTGACACTAAGAAATACGCAATCATTCCCTTATAATAGAATACTTATGAGCTCTTCTCTTTTCTATTCTTGCTTGCATGTATGCTATTGGATCTTGCTTACTTGGTGGTAGATAGGTTTGTTTGTAGGTTTTGCCCTTGTTTTAGCTTTTTCTTCTTCCCTCGCCTTTTGTGAGAGAGAACCATTGCAAAAGCTATCTCTTTTTACCTCCATCTAGGCACAGAGGGGTTTACCTTCACCCCATTGGAAAAGGATCATTTTGGTGTGACAACAGAGTGAGGATGCGGTGGATGAGCTAGTGTACCTACATCGGGAAGTTATAATTGCGACTCTAAGATAAGGCCCAATGACACATGATTCGGCAAGGCAAAGGTAAGCTCTTGACTTGAATAGTGAGTAGGAGGGGATTTAGATGTTTTTTATTGTGAGTTAGAGGGTTGGAAGAGGAGGGTGGCGGGGAGGAAGGGGAATACACACACACACACACACACACACACATACATATGTATGTATATCTTCACACACACGTGTGTGTGCACGTGCGTGCATGCATGCGTGTGTGTGTGTGTACACACACACACATGCAAGTATGTGTGCATGCATGCTCACAAAGTGTTTTCCCTTTTCTTGATTTAGACTTGCTTTCACATTCATTAAATTAAAATTAGATCTTTTTTTAATAGCTTATCTAATCATCTAAACATTAAATTAACAAAATTTTACTCCTTTTTTGTTAATTTAAAAATACTTTATTATTGCAATTCTCCAAATTTTGTAAGCTTAAATATATAGTTCAATCTTGTAAAGGTAGAGTTTGGTTGGTACAGTTGAGATTTTTAACTTATTTGCAAAATGGGGTTATTTGAGTCATGTACTAGGTACTTTTTCAAGCATTCTTGCTTGTTGAAGGTTGTCCATGACATCGTTATGAGTATCAAATTTGCATTTATTTAGTCCTAGTTGAGAATATTCAAAGTTTGATGAAGGTTATCGATAACATCATTATGAGTACCAAATTTGTATTCATTTAGCCTGAGTTGAGAATCTTCAAAGTTTGTTGAATATGTGACATCTTAGTCCTACATAGATGAAGGGGGATCATGATTCTTGGTAGGTCGGTGGGTGTTTGTGTGTGTGTGGAAAATAGTCCTCCAATAATTCCAAGGTTATATTATGGCATAAAAACTCGTTGTTTGTAACAAACGTAATTTACATGGTCTAAAAAGTTAACAATTAGATCGGCATTGACTCAAGCATCATCACCCTAAGATTGAGTTTTAGAACCTAAGATTATAAGATCAAGGGGAGTGTTGAAAAAGTGATGACATAATCCTACAAAGATGAAGGGGAAGCATAAGTCTCTTTGTGTATGTGCATGTGCATGTGCATGCATGCACGCACTTGCATAGGTGTAAATTCAATTGTTTAAAGGTCATTTCCGATTGTCCAAAGATTAGTTGGGTTGGTGCCATTGTAGGAGGTGCAAAGTGTAAAGACATTCATAAGGAGGTGGAGTCATATGATAAAGATATTCATTGATAGTGAATCTAGATGCTCATTGGTCATATAATCACCATGGTGTGAGTGAACTTCCGATGGAGTATGACTCTTGTTTATGCTAATCATTATCTACTCAAGCTTAGTTCGAGTGTCATTAGCTTTGCTGAGAAATGGTGTTAGTCCTTCGCTATGAACCACCCTAGCTTTGAATAATTTGGAGTAAGTTGACATAGAAATATAGGAAGCATGCATGGATGTGAGCATAAGGACTTCAAAAAGCATTGTTTCTCAACGCAAAAATGCACCAATAAAACACATAATCCATGCCTACAGTTTGAATTGATCAAGTTTTTTTTAACCATCAATGATTGGGTGTACAAGTTGGTATACTAAATCTTGAAGCAAAGTATCCACCCAGTTGAGGATAACCAAGCATTTCATCAATTTCAACCCTAAGAAAGTGATTAGAAGTAATTAGAACTAATAATTGAGTTTTTTGGAGGTTTCAAGCTTCAAATCACAATTTCATGAATTGCTCAACTCTTATTTGTACCATTTTTCAAATTCCCTCATTTGGTGCATGATTCACATCCTCCAAAGAACACAATTTTTAGCTTTAGGCGAGAGATTTGTGTCAACAATCATTAAGGTGGGTCATTAAGTTTTAAACCTCTATTGCAAGGAATTAAACAATACTAAAGCTAATCTCAATAAGCAACACCTTCCCATCTCAAAAAATGCCATCTCAATCCCAACTTTAGGATAGTTTTGATGGCATTTTTCTCTGCACTTGCCAAATGAATATTAGGTCTTCAACTCCACCAAAAGCCTCAACAAAGGGTAAAGCCTAATCATGAAGAACAGGATTTCTTCATCATCAAAAAACAATGCAAGCAATGAAGAAGAGGCCAGCCTCATAAGAAATAATGCATAGGCCTTCAAAACAAGCTTCCTTGTATCAAAGCCACTCGCATATTATCCATACTCTTTTATCAAGCCTCACCTTGACTAAGTCAAGGAAACAAAGATTGCTAAGGTAAATCCAAACATGTCAAAGGCGAAAGTGGTGAAACTATAGCTGGAGATCGCTTTGTAAATCCACGCGTGTCTACTTGTTTTGAGGGGGAGTGTTAAATAAGCAAATAATCTTCCATCAACAAATAGTGTGCAAAAGGTTCCAAGGCTCTTAAGTTTTTTGGACTCACTTTTATTTACTTTTAGTGCCTATAGAAGGTTCAACCACTAATAGCCAAAAAAAACTCTATGGCTCATTCTCACTTTTGCCGTGTGTGTGTTAATCTTAATGATTTTAGGGTTTTCCCCTGCTTTATGCTTTTGCATTGTTAATCTGTTGAGTCCTGAAATTCGGGTTGTGCAACAACGTATCTAATCGTAAAGATTGTTCATGTATCAGTCAATAGTCATTGATCCCTTCAACCTCTCATTAGCACTGGACAGCTTAGCTAGTCTTATTAGTTGTACAAGCCCAACCCCTTATCTCCATTCATAAACATTGAATATACGCCTGTTCCATGGATGAAGCTGAGAGCTCTAAAGACCTTAAGCCATGAAAGGCTTAAGGACATTAAAATAATCCTGCAAAATGTCAAGCTCTGCTGGTGTTCGTATATGCTTCACATTCGACCACACCTACGCAGAGCTAGAGGCATATACTAGATGTCATGTGTAGCAACCATTACTTGATGAAGGTTCAGTTCATAAAGTGTTCAAGAGGTGATCATACATCTGCCTGTCCCAAAAAATTAGATGACACATAGAGACCCTCCGGCATATAAATCAAAAAACAATCTGCACCAAAAGTATTACCTTATATATATTAATACTTAATCAATAACTACCTTGCAAAATTACCAGCAAAGCTCTGCTTTAAAACGTTGGCAACTGGGGATGTTTGGTTTGGAACTGGAACACTACATAGTAAGGGACTAAAAGCAGGCATATACTGCTGGCACCAACCCACCTCCATCAGCTATCTTCTTGACACACCTCCCTGTTGATCTCAAAAGCAAACCAATAAAAAATAATTTTGGACCCAGATATTTCTTGGGCAGTCTTTGAAACTTTCACTTGTTCTGTAACACCATCTACAGTAATGCAAAAAAGCACACGAAGAAACCAGACAAGTTTTCAAGCTTACTAGCTCGCTAACAGGGGAGGCAACTCATACACAATGCCGAGAGCATAGCATCCTGAGTAACTTCCAGTCCTCTGATTTTACTTGGGCCCAATGTCCTTAAGGGCACAAATCTGCTCCTCACCCATGGCAGACATAACTGTAACCACAAGATCCTTTCCATCTGCAAACCCATCTTTGATCTGCACAAATGGGAAAGTCGTAAGCTTCCATACCAGGGCACGCCTATAGCCACTCCATAGAACAGACATCTAATCAGCCTTCATGCAAGGATACTGACACCTATTCAATAGAACCAACATTCAATCAAATCCAGTCAGCTAGTGAATAAAACACTCACCTGGGGTAAGAGCGCATCATCAGTGGGAAGCCTCAGATCATCCTTGGTACCGCCATTGTCCATAAGGAGGCTAACCTGCATATATGGTTCATACACATCAGCAGCCTCACAACAATAATATACTCAACCTGGGCAATGCATTAACTTACAAAGCCATCCTCCGAAATGTCAATCAACTGATAGTCAACACGAGTAACTTCAGGAACCTGAAACAACAGGTGGTTTAGTATAAAAACATTGGCAGTCTGCTTATGTGGTAAAACCTAACGAAGAGGTAAATGTGTCTGGAGTCATACATCACAGTTGTGAGAGGAAGGCACAATATCTTCCAGCTTCTTGCCTGTAAAGATGTCAATTGCCACAAAGTGACACTTGGCATGGCCGTGCTTCCCAGTTTTGGAGGTGGAAACCTCCACCACCTGCCATGGCCACAGATAAAACTGAATGAAATGAGCTAAAAGGGCAAGCCATGAGGCAAAACAGACACCTGAGCTCACTGCGCACCCTAGCATTCCCCCAATACTGCCAGAATTAAAACCTATGAGGATACAAACCATAACGATCCATATCTGCAATTTAGAACCAGACTGCTAAAGGAGAAACGAATCCATACACAACCATCTGAAAAGCCATGCCAGTGCCTGGACAGCATAGGAGCCATGAAAGCCATATCCATAACCTGAAACGCTCACCTGGATCTTGTAAAGTCCTCACAAGACCATGCCCATGGATTATCTCACATAGAAAAAATGTGGATCAGGATAGAGGACATACATGTGGATCAGGATAAAGGACATACCAGAGAAACCCTAGAAAGGTCTCCATACACCCAACGCCAAACACGTCACGTGACCGCAATAGATTGGCTAGCGACTCACCACCCAACCGTAGGTTCAATACCTCGAACCACCCCCAAGCCTGAGGTCCAATTACCACGAGCCTGCCAATCGCCGGCCTAGTGTCCCATACCACCAAGCTCCATCGCCGAGAGATCCTACACATTCGTTCCGTAGTAGCCCCAAGCTACCGTCTAATAAGTGACCCCAAGTCATTTATATAGTAATAACCTAGCTATAAGTGGCCTGCTTTTATTTTTAAAGCTTTCTTGCTTTATTTATAAGTTTTCGCCATTATTAGCCCCTAGTTATTAATTATTAGCTCTTAGCCAATCTAGACCTCTTCTTGCTAGGCAATGCTAGCGCCCTTAGCCTACATGCGAACCTTTAGCCAATATAGACCTCTTCTTTCTAGCACCCTTAGCCTACGTGTGAGCCCTCCAGCTCCCCATGCCCTTGGCTAAGCCTTAACCCTAATTTTGGATTAATCCTAACCCTAATCTTGGGTTTGTCCACGTGTTCCCCGCCCTAGCCCTAGGTCGGTCAAGACGTAACATACTCCCCCCCTTAATTGAATTCACGTCCTCGCGAATGCATAAGGAGAACAAGCTTCTGTAAGCAAATCCTCAGATCCAAACACCCATCAATAGCATCTACTCAAGTCTACTGCCTCTTATCTAGGCCAGTTTAAGACTCCTCTTGCAAAACTTTGCTATAAAGATCCAATTGCTTACTATCAATCCAACTCTCGTCCAAGAGCTGAATCCCAATAGGACAACCAAGTCACAAAGTGTAACAAGCTCTATAATAACTATAAAAGGCCTCCCAAACCTATCTAACCCAGATCTCCTAAACACAGTCACAAGATTATATCCACCCTTGAGCGATATTGGGTAACGTGCTCTTGACTTGTGTTCTCAACATCATCATCCCGCATGGGACCCTCGACAACACTTTCGTGATAGCCTTCCAGCATATCTACTAGTGGAGAATAAGGTCCAAGACAACCGGGTGGCTTCACGTGCTCGAAGTCTTTGACTAAATACTACCCTCTAAGTCCATGAAGTTCCGCATAGCATGCATACTTCCCTTGGAAAATGTGGTAGTAAAAGTTGAGGTTGTGCAGGTTCAGAAAGAAGTGAAAGATTAGAGAATAGTTTTAGACATCATCCCCTTGCTGCTGGCTTCCTGTTTGGTGTCCTATTTTAGCCTTTAGGGCTGACCATGTTAGCTTGAGGGGTTAGTCACCCCTCACATATTTTTCCCATATTTATCCCGTAAACCGGCCTCGGTCTTCAAACGAAACCAAAAGGCGGTGCAAAAACAAACTTGCACACAAAACACTTCAACATCTTTGAGGACCAAGAAAAGGAAAACAACCAGAGGGAGCTAGAGTGCTCCTACAAACAATACACGGATACCGATTGGCCCCAAAACGCAGTGGCACCCCTTGCGGTATTTCTTTAATTGATTATAAGAGAGCTTTGATTACAATAAGGCTGGAAACTCAGCCGTCACAGTAGAACTCCTGAAGCCCGCAAAGACCCTACATCAAGGCTTCTTGTCCACTCGGCATCCACAAACAAATCCAGCCATTGTTCACATCAAAAGACTCTTTCACATGAGTCCTGCATACAGAAGCTTTCTCCCATGATCAGGGCTGCCACAACCATCCATAGCCTCTCACCCTATGAACAGGAAGCTTTCTCCCATGATCAGGGCTGCCACAACCATCCATAGCCTCTCACCCTATGAACAGCATCACACCCTGACACATCTAGTGCTCCTGTATCACAACAAAAACTCCCAAATTGTCTCCCAAAAGAGAACTCGCATCACAGCACAGCATACCATATAGTAGACACACCTGTACACTCCCTCTCACCATTCAAGGGTACTATCCATCTCAGTCATGGATTCCCTGTCCCCTGTCCAATCAGTAGCAAGGCTGTACCAAACATGTGTCCACTCCTGTGACCGCTGCCTGCATGTGACCTATCTCTTGGAGAAAGCCAAATACATGTTTCCACATGAAACAAAGACCTATTTCAGCAAGCATCGGGTGACCTGTTTTCCCATGAAACATCTGGTCTAGCCCAGCATGAAACCCATGTCCTGTTTCCACTTGAAAACATTCTTAGCACATACTCAAATGTAGTGCCAGCACAACACACAAACAAAAGATAGAGCTCTTACTGAATATGTCTGGCTGTATTTCTGCTCCACAACTGTGTTACATAGGTATGCCCAAAACTGCAGGTCCCTCTGTACCTTCCAAAAGCAGGAAGAAAGCAATCTGCTCCATGGGTATGCACCCATGAAAGCTTGCATCGCTCCCATGCCAAGAAACATAACCAGGTGACCTTGTACTTGCAGCCAATAACCCATGTACACAGTGTACTTGCAGCCAAGCAAAAACAGCCCATAAATAGTCTCAAAACATCCCTCTTGCAAGGATGACCAACATACTTGTGCACCTCTGTCCAGCAGCCCACTGGTCTTCTCCCTCCAAAAAGCAAAGAGAGAGAGGAAGGTTCAGCGCCACAGCAGCCAATCAGCCAACCTTCTCTCTTCAAAAAAAAAAAGTAAGGCTGGTCTGCGTCTGTGTTATCTGTAGCACAGCAGCCAGAGAAGCGCAGCCCATGCACTCTCCCAAAAAGCAAGAGTAGCGCTGCCTGCCAGCAGTCCTTCCAGAAAAGCATGAAAGAGAGAGAGAGCCCCAAGGCGCATGTGCAGTCCCACTATTTTTCCACCAGTAGAAAGGTGCATCCAGCCATCTACTTTCTGCTGTTCAGCCCCTGTGCACCCCTGCAAAACTGCCCGCCAGTCTTCCAAAAACCTGTATCAGCCCTCAGCATGCAGCCGACAGTCACTGGAGAGAGAGAGAGAGAGAGAGAGAGAGAGAGCATGTGCCGCAGCTCCAGCCTGCCTCTTCCTGCTCTTCAACCCTCCGCCGTCTTTTCACCAATAGAGAGGCGCATAAAGCAGCCCACCAGTCCCTTTTTAGAAAAAGCACACACATGGCCCCAATAATAGCATATGGGCCACGTTTACTTCATAAAGCGTCTTATCAAGTTTTTAAAGGCTTTTAAAATCTTCTGTCCCCTTCCCCCACATGGGGTTGTGAAAAAGGGACCTTTATAAAACCTTGAGTCCTTTTTGACTTCCAAACCGATGCCATTCACACTGTCCACCATGTCCCCGTGCACACCTGCATACTGTCCAGAGAAAAACACAAGGTCGTGACATATCCCCATTTTATGGAGTCTTGGATATTTATCCTAGTCATGTAGACCTAGTTGGCTGCCTCTATCTGGGCATATATATAGCCGGGTCTACCCTCCTTCATATTCATTGCTTAGCATTGTTTGCTGCAGTCCCTCACATACGAGGTCTTCTCCCCTCTTGCTCGGGACATGTATTCTTGGATGATCATATTGAGAGCAACAGCTATTGGTCTTCCATCGCCAGTTTGACCTCCTAAGATTTCCCCCACCTGTTTTCTGCCCTGTTTCAGGGCAGCAGCACCTAGTGTGCTGCATTTTTCTACAAGTGTTTTCTACAGCAATTTGCAGTATTCTAACCCACCCCCCCACCCCCCCCCGCCCGGAAGTGTTGGCGCGGCAGCATATTTGCTGCGTTTTTTTTCTTCTACAGGTTTTTGATGCTGTTTGCTGGTCTGAGGACTTGATGGTACCATATCTCTTCTGTTTTTCCAGATTCAGACCTATCTATTGCCCCCAATAACTCTGCATTTTCAGATTTGCAGCCATGGTTGCTAGGTTTTTTTTAATTGATTCTGCTGGTAGCTCTACCTTCACCTGGACTTCTTCCATTGGACCCAAAGGTACCTTCTCTTCAGGGTTTTTCCTCATATGAGGTGTGGACACTGATTGGCCTGAATTTCCAGGTTTGCAGCCCTCTGTTGGTGCTGCGTTTTCTTCTCCAATGGACACATATCACTTGCAGAAGGGGGTCTTTTATTTGGATTGTGGCTTTGGAGGCAATTTGGTACTTGAGGATTTCTGATTTCAATCAGCGTTTTGCTGATTTTGGAGCATCTATACCTATGTTTTGTCCCTGGCCTTCCCAGTTACCCGGTTTCTTCATGTTCCTTGCCTTCTGTTGGCAGTGGAGTGCCTTTTTTTTCTGGACAACCGTGTTTTTTGCTACGTTTTGCTTCCTAAAGGAGTTTTTTAAACTCAAAGGGGACCCATCTCCAGCTACTTCACTTGAGGATCATTTTTTCAAGAGCTGTTTTGTATCTGTGGAGACTTTCTTCTGTGACAGGAGTTTACAAATTTTGGAGGAGAGTAGTGATCTTATCAAAGATCTTGAGCAAAGTTTATTTTGTCCGAGCTTGTGTTCTTTGCAGCGTTTGCAGAGAAAGGAGGGTGTTTTGCCTGTGAGGTGTGATCCTTTCACATGGATCATTTGTTTGTTACTGATTCTTGGGATCTACTTATGGAAGTCTTTTGCTATCAGTGATGCTTTTGAGGACCTTGTTACCATTGCAATTTATATTCCTGCTTCCCTTCCTCATTGTGAGAAGTCTACCTATGCCTCTCTTTGTGATGCTTCTGAGGATGCCCCTCCCCTTACCAGTTCTGCATTGGGTTTAATGCGGTGTGCAGGTTCGTTGTTTAGGAGGATGGTTTTTTGGACCCAGTGGGATGTTTTGAATCTGTGGTTGCTAACCGTGCTTGGGACACAATGATACTTCCAGAGTTTTTTGGATTTGGATCAAAATCATGTTGGACTTGTACCAGTCCGACAACATCTTTTTTCAGAGAGGGATGTGGAGTCCTTTCATCTTGTGATGCCCACCTCAGTGGAGTGTGCTTATGTACAACATTGGGCAACTCATGGTACGGAGTTTGGGCAAATGGACCCCATCTTTTCCACAGAGTCTTTACATCTTGCGATGCCAACCTTTTCAAAGGATGCTTCTTTTCAGCATTTGGCAACTCTTGTTACAGAGTTTGAGCAAATAAACTCAGAGGGTTCCAATGAGGAGCAGCTTGCTTCTCCCAAGATTGATTATCTACAGGATCTCATCTTGGTTGGTTTTGAGGTTTTTCATACCTTCTCCAGGCTGGATACACAACATTCGACTTCGGGGAGTGCTCTTACACTTGGGTTTGGAACCATTATTTGGAGCAGTAAGTCGCAGCCTACATGGTTATTTTCTTCTAGAGAAGTAATGTACCTGGCAGCTTGTTCTGTTGCTTTTGTAGCTCAGTTGTTGAGGAGATTGCTTATGGAGTTTTCTTGGTACTTGTTTCTGCAGTCTTTCATCTATGATCGAGGATGGCGTCACTGGCTTCTAGGAGTTCACTCAGCATCCAGTGCTGAGAGGGAGTGTTAGACATCATCCCCTTGTTGCTGGCTTCTTGTTTGGTGTCCTATTTTAGCCTTTAGGACTGACCATGTTAGCTTGAGGGACTGGTCACCCCTCATAATTTTCCCATATTTATCTCCATTTTATGGAGTCTTCGATGTTTATCCTAGTCATGGAGGATTTATCCTCATCGTGTAGACCTAGACGGTTGCCTCTATCTGGGCATATATATAGCCGGGTCTACCCTCCCTCATATTCATTGCTTAGCATTGTTTGCTTCAGTCCCTCACATACGAGGTCTTCTCCCCTCTTCCTCGGGACATGTATTCTTGGATGATGATATTGAGGGCAGGTCCACACCTGTGTTTCCTCTCTCTCTCTCTCTCTCTCTCTCTCTCTCTCTCTCTCTCTCTCTCTCTCTCGCGTGTGTTTCCACTTTCCCTTGTTCCACTGTGCATTCTATCAAATAGTAGGTGAGAAAGTGTGTTTTGAGATAGGTAGTTGTTCCACACACACAAGAGCTACACTTCCCATTTTAAGGACCTTGAGCAAAAAAAAACATAAAAACTTACTTTTTCTTAAAAAACTTACCTAGTGCTATTTTTTTAAAGGAACAAAAGTTCATGCTTTGACAGATCCGGGCTCTGATACCAATGTAAAGCATAGTCACCAAGAACGAGAAACAGGAACAGGAACGTTCGAGGAAATGGAAATAGGGTAACGAGTTTTTAGGGGTGGAAACAACCGTTTCTTGTGACACTATCATTTGGGAAACAAGAAATGGCCATGGACACAGATGGGGTCCTGAAACGGAGAAACGCATTTCTAGAGACTGAAATGGCCGTTTCCTGTGACTATGATGATGTAAAGTCCTCACAAGACCATGCCCATGGCTTATTTGACATAGAACCATTGTGGAATCAACATAGAGGACATACCTAAGAAACCCTAGTGAAGTTTCCATAGACCCGACGTTGAACACGTCACGTGACCACGATAGATTGTGGCTAGCCACTCACCACCCAACCGTGGATTCAGTATCTTGAACCACCCCCGAGCCGGAGGTCAGAGTGCCGCGAGCCTTCCTATCGTCACCGATGACCCCAAACTAGCATCCCAGACCAGCAAGTCGAATCACCCGTTGACAGTCCATGGCCGAGAGATCCTCCACATTCCATAGTAACCCCAGGCTACAACGTGGCTACTTGATCTCGTGTCTAATAAGTGACCCCAAGTCACTTATATAGTAATAACCTCACTATAAGTGGCCTACTTTTATTTATAAAGCTTCCTGCTTTATTTATAAGCTTTTAGCCATTATTAGCCCCTACTTATTAATTATTAGCTCTTAGCCAATCTAGACCTCTTCTTGCTAGCACCCTTAGCCTATGTGTGAATCCTCCACATCCCCACTCCCTTGGCTAAGCCTTAACCCTAATTTTGGGTTAACCCTAAACCTAATCCTTGGTTGGACCACCTGCCCTAGCCCTAGGCTGGTCAGGACATAACAGAGCTTAACATGGAAAGCTGAAGTGCAGTGTACTGGAGAAGAAAGAGAAACCCTGACGATCATGCATTTGCTATTGAAGTTGTAGCCAAACAGAAATAGCAATCACTAGATAACTTAAACCCTATCCTTGCGGAGACAATTACTGATGACTAATCCACACCAAAAAAGATTAGCATAGAAAGCAAAAAAAATCCCTGTCCTTCCATTGTGACAATGGCTCGTGATTCAGAAACAGAAGACCCTGAACCTTAAGAGAAATCCTAACCTGAATGACATAAAACAAGAGAATGACGGAATTTACACGCGACCCGATGGAGAGAATAAGGTGGGGCCTAGGGACGGGTCACAGGAGAAAAGCCCTGTCTATACACAGACATGCGACCATGAAAACAAGGTCTCCCTAGTACCTACTTGCTACAACCATGGTTTCAGGCCGATGTTGAGTGAAAGCTCTGATCTTCATGGTTGCCCATCCTGCACATAGACAGGAACCTTGCAGAGACAGCTGATGATGATGATGATGATGATGATGATGATGAAATGCTTTGGCAATGAGGATCCCTAGCGTGCTTGCTTTTAGAAACTGCAAATTATTATCCAGAAGTCGAATGATGAAGCGATTCGGAACCCAAACCTTAGCGAAGACATTGATGACGATGCCGGAGCAATTAAGAAAACCTCTAATCAAGAGAACCCTCACCTTGCAGGGGCGGTTCTTGATGACGATGTAGCCATTCTTGCGGATGGTACCAGCCTGCTGCGGGAAGGTCTTGGAAGCTCCCGCGTCGGCCTTGTGCTCAAAGGTGTGCTCCGAATCAGACATAGCTGCCCAAGTTCAATCGCCGAGGTTGCACACACAAAACAAGAAAGGTCTATAGCAGAACCTGGCTATGCCGGATGCACGCTCCTGGCGACAACAAGACTTCTCATGCCTATCAACCGTTCGATCCCCTCCATCGGACGGCTACACAACTAACCCCTTAGGGTACGGCTACACAACTAACCCCTTATTGACCTCCACCAAAATCTCAAGATTGTCAATAGGACAAATGTGTGCAACGAGGATGACACAAGTTGGAGTGAGCGGATGTGACCGTTCTGTGTGGTCGCCATAGCCCTTTCTTCGTCTGCTCAACTCACTGCATGCCCCAGTGCTCTGCACCAAACCTATTCTCGCCACTCTCTGCGCACTTCAGCCGTGAGGGTCTCGCCACGTCGCCCCTCTGGGGCTTCCGCCAGTATGGCAGGAAGCTCCAGCTCTGCTGTGAGTCCTCTCCTCAAAGACCCAACCCCTGCTGCTTCTGTACAAGGGAATGGACCATCAGCTACAACCATTGCCACCTCCTATGCTGCAGTCCTCGACTCCGGCTCTGGCAAAGAAGCTGAACATCTGCAGCCCAGGAGGAGTACCTTGATGGGAGCCGCTCTCAACCTCCAACCGCCTCTCTTCCACCCCCATAGAGGATTTGTCCCACCCCAGTTGGACCAGTACTTCAGTTCAGGTATGGTTCCTCCCTCCTTTTCTGCTGATTTCATGAGGAATCCCCTGCATGTAGGGCCTGACCACCCAAGACCCTATTACCCTCAGGAGTATAATATGTTTTCACGTTCTGAGTCTGAGATTAGACCTTTCTTGCATGGATTCTCCTGCCCTTTGCCTAGCTCTATTTACAGGATTCTCTACAGGTCTGCCCTACCTTGGAGTATCGTCTGGTAATAATCTAGTTGGCTCTAGTGGGGGGGCTAAACAGCCTCAACAAAATACTATTAGGGTTAACTCTAACCCTATTTTCTCTGAGAGTTTTCAGCCGACCCCTACTAATACTGAGCAACCTAAAAATCCTGGTCCTGTCTCTGACCACATAGTGTGTAACACTCAAGAGCTTCATTCGTGGTGTGCTAATCTTGAGAGCAAAACTTTGGTTGGTACTTGTCATGGGCCCAGACCTCCCATGGACACCCTTAAAGCCTAGATGAGACAAAATTGGGGGCCTAGAAATATTAAGATTCCCTATGTCCAGTATCTCCCCAACAGTCATTATCTGTTCTTTTTTAAAAGCCCTGAGCATGCCCTAGACATCTTAGCCTAGGGTACTTGGCTGATTAGGAACACTCCTCTAGTCTTTACTAAATGGAACAGACAATTTGATCCCAAGCAAAAGACACATATTACCCCTGTCTGGGTTGACCTTCCTGACCTTCCACTCTGCTTTTACCCGTGGATTAAAGTGATGGGTAATAAACTAGGGAAGGTTATTGGGCAAAGGCCCCAACCAGAGATTAACCCTAAATGGGACCCTCAGATCCTGATTGAAGTGGACATCTCCCAAGAGCTCAAGTATAGCATAGATATTCATGACCAGGAAGGTTGTGTCATACACACACAAGCTATTGTATACAAGAATCTCCCTAATGCTTGTTTTAAATGCCACAAACAAGGGCACTTAATAAAGGATTGCCCAGACAATATCAAGGTGAAGGGAGCTGAAACTGACACAGAGGGCTTCACTGCTGTGGGAAAAAAGAATAATTTTAAACCTAAGATTGCTAAAACTAGTAACAGAAACATTAATAAGTTTGCTCCTTTGCTTGTTGATGTTGAGGGTCCCCTTCTTGGTGGGTCTGATGAAGTTCTGCCCAACTTTGTCCCTGATAAAGAGCAGGTTACCCCTCCTAGTCTTGATGAAGATAAGGCTAGGGTGGATAATCCAGGCAACTCTTCCCATAATGTCCCCACCTCTGAGGAAGACTCTGATGAGGAGTTTATAGATTCCTCCCTTCCCATAGATAAGGAATTTGAGATGGAAATTAATGAGGTTGACTCTCAAGACACCCTTATTGGTTCTCTTGAAACTTCCCCTCAGAAAACCAAAGCTGGCCCTATCTCTAGTTCCTCCCCTAAGGTCCCTAAATACAAAAGGAAAAAAGAAAAAACCAATGATGTTAACAGAGCTTCTGTTGTCCTCAGTAAACCACCCAAAAACTCTAGAAAATGATGAGTGCTCATAATCTGAAAGGATGTACCTATAATTGCAAGGGGTTAACTGATCCAGTTAAAGCTAAGGCTATCCAGACTTGGATTAATGACTGTAAGCTCAGCTTTGATTTTATGTGTGTTAATGAAGTTAAGTGTACTGATTTTCTTCTCCAAACTAATTTGGCCAAAGTTAGTAAAAACTTTACTTGGCTTACCTCTACTCATCCTAATGGTAAAGGGGGACTGGCTCTTGGTATCAATGATTCCCTTTCTAAAGAGATGACACAGTATACTAGTAACCAAAGCTGGGTGAGTGCCCAAATTGGGGGCCCTTTCAAGCTAACCCTCATTGCTGTGTATGCCCCCTGTGATGTTAATCTAAGAATGCAGGTGTGGTCTGAGCTGCTCCAAATCACAGGTAATATCATTCTATTTGGGGATTTCAATATGGTGACTTCTCTTAGAGACAGATGGAAGAAGAAAGGGAAAATTCTTTGTGATAGGGAAAAAAATCTTTGGGAAAAGCTGGTCAGTCACTTCAACCTTCACAGGTGAGTCTGGTTTCACTTGGGATAATGCTCAGAAAAAGGAGCATTTCAGGTCAGCCAGACTGGACAGGTACTATGTTTCTACTCCTATTCTTAATGACTTCTGTAATATCCGGTGTAGAGCTATTGGCTCCATTTGTGTCTCTGATCATAAACCAGTCCTTCTAGAGGCCAACAACCAGGTGAATCAAAAGAAAAGTGGTTGGTTTCATGCAGATGCTACTCTCTTTTCCTCAAAGGTTGTCTCTAAACTTATTAAAGATCACTTTGACTCTGCTTTTGATCTGTATGTTTCTCCTGCTAAAGCCTGGATGCATGTTGTTAAGCTTACTCAGAAAACTTTGAGCATCTACAAGAGTAAGGCTACTCAGATACGTAAGAATAGGAGACAGACCATTTCTGACAGAATCCAGCAACTAGAAATGCATTGCAGTCCTACCTCCTCCCATATTGATGAGCTTAATGGTCTCAGGGATGTAATGAGGCAAGAAGAGATGAAAGAGGCTGAAAGAGCGCTTGTTTTTACTAAACAGGTCTGGGCAGGGAAATTTGATAAACCCAATAAACATATGTTTAATCTGCTTAAAAAAAAGAAAATTCAAGATCTTGTGCCTCCCTTACAGGATTCAAGTGGGCAAATTCTCCACTCCCAGGAGGATAACCTTAACTTTGTTGCTAATTTTTATGCTAAAATTTTTTCTGAGATGCCCATCAGGTCAGAGGGGACCACTAATGCTAGAGCTAATATAGCTATGTGCAGGAAAAAGACTGTCACCCCTTTCATGAAGTCTCAGCTTGAGGCCCCTTTGACCGAAGATGAGGTGAAAGAAAGTATAGAGCACTTGGCTAAAGGTAAAACTCCTGGGATGGATGGTTTGCCCAATGAATTCTTTCAGGCGTATAAGGAATGGATTGCTCCCTATCTTTTGAAAGTTTGGTTTGAGACTCTCAGCTATGGTGCCCTCCCTATCTTTGTTAACACTGGGGTCATTAAGCTCATTCATAAAAGGGGGAGAAAGGACTTGCTTGACAACTGGAGACCCATTACCTGTCTTACCTCTACCTATAAGGTTTTTGCCCTTACCCTTGCTAGGAGGCTCAGCCCTTTAATGGATGATATCATTCTACAGGAGCAAAAAGGCTTTATTAAGGGCAGATATATCCTTGATGCCATTATCAACATTTGGGAAGGGTGTGAGTTTGCCCAAGACATTGGGCTTGATTTTCTTTTCTTCAAAATTGATTTTGATAAAGCATATGATAGAGTTGAATGGGACTTTGTTCTACAATCCTTGTCTGACATTGGCTTTGGGAAAAATTTTATTAAATATGTTCATGTGCTTCTTGGTAATGCTAAAGCTATTGTCTCTCTTAATGGATCTCTTACAGAGCCTATCACTCTTAGGAGATCTATCAGGCAGGGCTACCCCATTGCTCCTCTTTTGTTTGTTATTGTGGCTGATGCTTTAGGTTGGCTGGTCAAGGATTCTCTTGATAAAGGTGAGATCAAAGGTATTCTTGTCCCTGGTTTTGATCATGATCTATGTCTGTAACAGTTTGCTGATGACTCTAATTCCTTTATTGCCAATGATGACTTAAGTGTTAAAAATTTTTGGAACTACCTTGACATCTTCTGTGAAGCCAGTGGTTCTATTATTAATCACTCCAAGACTGGAGTATGGGCCTCTAAAGGTAACATTCCTGACTCTATCTCTAATGCTGGTTGTACCAAGTCCTCTCTGGGACCATTTTCAGGTTACTAGGTATTCCTATGGGTTTTGGCTGCTCCATCAAGAGTAGATGGTCCTGGTTATGGAAAAAGTCAAAGCCAAGTTCAAGCATTGGAATGATTATAACTCTACCCTAGCCTCTAGACTCTTTGTTTTGAACCACTATATCCTTCCTACTGTCATATACTTCCTTGCTTGTTGGAGGCCTCCTGAGACACACCTTAGAGAGCTTGATAGGCTCACTGCTGACTTTCTTTGGGGTAACAGTGCCACCAATAATAAAATCCATAAGGTGGCATTAGAGAAGTGTACCCTGCCTAAAGATCAAGGAGGTCTTGGGCTTCTGGACATCAGAACCATGGCTGATAAACTGGCTTGCAAATGGATAGTTAGAAGTGTCTCCACCAGAGACTTCTGGACTTTTTTCATTCACAGAAACTATGGGCGGTTTCATCATAGGAATCTTAAGGCCTGGGACAAATTTTCCCCCAATGCTCCATTTAAGGCTAAGGGTACTACTCTTGCTAACCAGTATTGGAATCTTAAGGCCTGGGACAAATTTTCCCCCAATGCTCCATTTAAGGCTAAGGGTACTACTCTTGCTAACCAGTATTGGAATGCTTGGTTTAAGTATAAGAGTTTGGTGAGCTTAAAGGACAAGAAAGAGCTCCTCTACGTGCCCTATGATTCTATATGGTTCAGTAAATTTGTGCAGCCTATCTCTGATTCTCAGCTACGCAGAGGTCATAAGTTGTACAAACTTGGCTTTTGTAGTTGGAAGGACCTCTGGGTATCTAATCACTGGGCTGACCAGTATGACATCCTTAGCATTGCTACTGTCTCTCCTGCTTGTCTTAATCTTTTACTGGAAAGGTTAACACTTATATCTTCCATCTTCCCTTTGTTGATCCCTACCCCTCCTCAGCCTATTACCCAATTGGTCTGCTGGAACAACAGTAGCCCTCTCCTGCCTATCCCGAACCTGTGCAGAGATAACTCTAAACTTATCCTCTTGCTCAATGATAAGTGGAACCTTAAGTGGAGTACTAGCCAATGGAGCTACAGGTTTAAGTCTATTTGGGCCTTCTCCCCTTCGGTTAAGCATTCTTGCTTTCTCTGGCTCATCCTCCATAAGGGGATTTGGACAAGTGCTCGTGCTGCCAAGATTGGTAAAGGTAATGGTTTGTGCCCCCGGTGTAATGCTGACATTGAAGACATTCCTCACATGTTTTTTCATTGCAGGTACAATGCTAAGTTTCTAAACCTTCTGTATACATGTTTTAAGAGTATTCACCCCAACCCATTTTCTCCTAAAGAGGTTCTTTTGGGTGAATGTATGCACCTTGATCCCCCATTGTGGCATATGAACAGATGTCTGTTCCTCCATGAAATCTGGAAAGAAAGAAATGATTATGTCTTCTCTAATGGAGGGAGGAACCATATCTGGGCATTAAAAGCTCACATTTCTAAAGTTGCTGTGTAGGTTATGGGGGAGATGAAGGATGCAGTGGAAGATTTTCAAAAGACTTTCCAAGAAGTCAAGCTTGGAAGATGGCAGACTTGGAAGTCTAGGCTCATGAAGATCTACTCACGAGATCGACTATCAATGATTGATGGAATCCTTTCCTCATAGTACAAGAATCTTGTTATTTTGTTAGAAAGCCCTCAGATGTTCCTATGCAGGACTATGTAAGCAGTTGTGCCCCTCGCAGAGCCTTTATCTCTACTGTAGCTGTAACTTTTCTTTTCTTCTAATTTAAATCAAAGTTTCTACCAAAAAAAACAAATGTGTGCAACACCTTACCGCTCATGCGGTGCTGGGTTCAAAACCTGCTGGCTGTTGACAACGGCATGAAAGCAGGCACGCACACGAGCCCAAAAGGTCCCAAAAAAAAAGGACAATGAACAATGTCAACATATCTTTGGATTTGCTACTAAGGCTATCGACAATCTGCCTCCATAGGTATTTTCTTCTAGATCTGCCTCCATAGGTGTTTTCTTCTAGATGCGGCAAAAATCCTATGGAGGCAGAGGGACTCCCCATCTCTTTGTCTTTCTGTGTTTTTCTCTCGTGGGCTCTCTCGATCTCGATCGTATATGTCTATGCAGTATATAGCAACTGTCTCGATCATGAGGCTTGCATGGTTTCTTGTCTTTGTGTGTAGCATAAGGCTAGGCGAGGGCATATAATCGAGGGCCTTGCCTGAGAAGATCGCCCATGGACTGCTCTTTGTATTGCAAGATCACCCTCTCTCTCTCTCTCTCTCTCTCTCTCTCCGTAGGAGGACACCATCGCAGTCTCTTTGTTTGTCTTGCTCTCTTTCATTTACAAATACAACATGAATAGGACATCACATTGAAGGAGACATTGGAGAGGCAGAGGAGGTATGAGGATCGTCCACGATTAATTTTCGTACAAGATAAATTTATTGTGAATAGCGGAATAACCTTCATTCACACATCGATGAATGGGAATAACCATTCATCTGTCTATCATTCAATTCAAAAATCGATTAAGGTTACTCCCAACTATTTAATCGAATTTATTTTTCCACACATCATAGGCCCCTATTTAGGACAATGAACAATGTCAACGGGTCCTTAGGAACCAAGTTGGGTAGGATTGGGAGGATTGTTTTGGCTTCCTCACCTTTGATTATTTTCAGAAACAATTAAGGGCATGTTCTTAGTGATTATTGTTGAGGTTTCTGGTGTCTCTTGCCTAGGTGTCATTTAAGTTCACCATACTTTGAATATACATTTGTGAGTTTGTTCCCACCAATAAGTAAGGGGTAAATTGAATAAGATCGTGGTGTAACTCATGTTGCCTTGTAACATGCCTTAGCAAGGCATGTTGGCACAATATGTAAGTGTACTTGATGCCCAAGTAGGTTAGAGATCTTGATTGAAGAATGTCATCCTTATTGTAATTGACTATTTTGGCAAAAATTCCTTCTTAGCTTTTGTCGATGCTCAAGCCTTAGCCCTCCACCAATACTTCTGGTTAACACCTTAGGTATCACTCCAACTCGACCTTGGAAAAGTAATGGTCACATCAACTACCACTACTTCTCCTAAGTCGATTGGCTTCGTGGAGTTCACCTTTGTAATACTCATTGCCGAGTAAAAGGGAATTAATGGATCCAAGATAACTGAGTAGCTTGCAACTATCCTCTAAAGTAGGCACTTCAACTTGCTGGTTAAGAAGTTGAATCATAATACTTACTAGTGGGCAACACTACGCTTTACTATTTCTTAGCATGATAGATACATTCACATGGACGGACCTTGGAAGAAAATAGAAGAATTTGGAGTTGCCACCAATAGCTCAAAAGAGGGGAAGGGGGGAAAAGACTCAATTAATGCCTCTAAAAGGCGGAAAGTGCATTCAAAATTTGATGAGTCCAAAGACACCATGAGCGCAACTTTCATCGAAACCAATATGAGTTGAGTAACCTCAAAGTACAAGAAGCTTTGACACAATGAAAGGCTCCAAAAACTCAAGGAGGTTAAGTTGTTCAAGGAAGTTGCATAAATAGAAGCCAAGATGACCAAGAAGATAGTGGAAAAAAGAAAGAGGTAGAAAATTTAGAAAAATAACATAAGAAGTTGCATGCTAAAGTTCTGAAGAAAAAAGAAGGTCGAAGAACAAAAAGCTCAAGAGGAGGAGGAGGCTGAGAAGAAGAAAGAACACAAAACTCACCAAAAAAAAAACTGAAACACAAAAGCAAAGAAGAAGACTTACCATTTAAGTAGAGAATAAGGCCAAAGCCAAGGAATATACCATAGGAAGTAGAAAAGCCTAAGGTGAGCAAGAAAGGAAAGCAAAAGGATGCCCAATAGAAAATGACTCTCACAAGAACTCATAGCACTCAAAGAAGAACGTAGAAAGGAATAACATGACAAGGAATAGATAGGAAAACAAGAAAAAGGGGAAGCCATCAATATGACTCTCCACCAAGATGTCCATCCCAAGGAAATAAAGTTCAAGTTTGTTTATTAATTTCCTATCAATTTCAGCACTTTTTGCATTTTTGCTCATTTTTCCTTTTTGTTAAAAAATCCCAATAAAAACTACAAACCTATGCAAATATTTCCAAATTGAGACCAAAATTGGATGTAAAGTTGCTTGATCTATCCCTAAGAACCCAAAAATCAAACACAAAAACTATGATTTGGCTATAAATCCTATAAATTAAAAAACCTACAATAATTCATGCCGGCTCTACAATGGTACACGTACCATTGTAAAGGTACGTTGTCCATTAGAAATAGTAGTTTAGGTGATCCTCTATAGATTGCATAAAAAATCAATTGAATCACACCTATAATGGATCACAGTATAGGTGATGCACTATAGATTATGTAAAAAATTAGTTGAATCATCTCTTGACACGTGGCAAATCAAGTTGAACAAAGGAAGCTCAATCGGGCAAAAGAGCTCACTTAAGCACCTAAGATAACAAAAATTATATGATACATCAACAAGTGAGGGATCTATGGATCACAAGGATGAAGGCATAGAATTGAAACAAGGATATTATCATGAAAGCATAGAATCGAAGCAAGGATTATCTTGAAAGCATAGAATTGAAACAAGGATATTATCATGAAAGCATATAATGAGAACAAGGATATATAGTAATCCCTATAATGAAAGACTATGTCTGAGAAGGACTTAGATTTAAGGGATGATAGTTAAAAACTTGGATCTAAGGAGGTTCAAATATCATTATTAAATCCATACTTGATTAAGAGATAAAATCATACTAATTAGCTACTTAATCAAGCATATAATGAACACAAAATGGGCTCAAAACAGGAATCACTTGCATTGCTTTGGGGCTCTTAAATAGCCATGAGAACTGTATCTAATGAGACCAGATTCATCTTTGTCTTTTTCGCCTCCCGAGGGACTAAGAGACACACCCTTTTACACATAATTGCTAATGTCATATAGGACCTATCCTTTCCACCTTTTACATTCATCAATTCTCTTTGACCATTTAACATTTGATTTGATTTTCCTATAAGGTGCACACTCCCCCTTGCTCTCACAATGTGCACCATCGTTGCTTATGTCATACAAGATCTATCCTGTATGACATAAGCATTTAACATTTGATTTGATTTTCCTATAAGGTGCACACTCCCCCTTGCTCTCACAATGTGCACCATCGTTGCTTATGTCATACAGGATCTATCCTTTCCACCTTTTACATTCACCATTTACATTCACTATTTACAATCACTAACTCTCTTTAACGTTTGGCCATCTAACCTTTGATTCAATCTCTTTCTAGGGTGCACACTCCCCCTTGCTCTCACAATGTACATCGTAATCACTTGTACTTCTCAACACTCTCCCTCAAGTGATGATTCCTTGCTCCATACATGTGATTCACTGGGTCTATACTCTTAGTCATGTCCTAGAGTAGTCTACCTCCACCTTAGCTGCCTGTCTCCTAGGTAAAGAGAATGTGGGAGAGAGAGAGAGAGCTTGAGTTATTTGCAAGAAAACACACACACAAGAGAGAGTGCAAGAGAGCTTGAGTTATTTGCAAGAAAACACACACACACAAGAGAGTGCAAGACACAAGAGAGAGATGGATGGCTGAATTTTCTTCTATATTCTTCTCTTCTCTACAACCACTAAAAGATAAGAGCAAATACAAAAGGGAAAGTACTCTCCTACAACAACATACAAAATGGTCGGTCTATAGTGTGAACCTGATTATATGAGCTAACGCTATAACTATACCATAACTCTAGTACTCCAAAGTGGTTGTCACACAGCATGTCATCCCCACTGGTGGTATATCAACCATAATCTCACCAACTATGCCTGTGGCCATAAGTACGGAAGCTGTCACCCAGGCGGGTTATCAATGTCCACCGTAACACTAGTTGATCACGATATCTCAACACTCCCCCTCAAGCTCAACTCTACACACTACACTCCAAGTAAGCTCCTAAACCTGTGGAGCTTCTCTGTGCCCAATGCCTTCGTGAAGATATTAGCCACCTGATCCTCTGTGTTGACATATGCCAGATCTACATCACCTGTTTTATAACCTTCTCCCTCATAAAGTGATAGTGCACCTCAATGTGCTTCGTTCTGGCATGATATAATGGGTTACTAGCCAACTGTTTGCTACTCATGTTGTCACAATAAATGACAACTGTCCTATCGACGGGCTCATCCATATCACCAAGTAGCTTCTATAACCAAGCTACCTCACAAGCTACCATAGTAGCACCCATGTACTGTGCCTTTGTACTCGACAAGGCAACTATTGTGGCTGCTTCTTACTACTCCAACTCATAGCAACACTCCCAAATGAGAACATAAAACCACTGGTAGATCTCCTGTGTACAACCCTACCAGCCCAATCAACATCTATGTACCCATGTAGTTGTATCTCTATACCAGCCTCATAGAAAAGTCCATAATCAATTGTGGACTTTATGTACCTGAGAATCCATCTAGCCACATCCAAGTGTGGCTTCCTAGGGGCCTGCATAAACTAGCTCACAAGTCCAAAAGTGTAACTCAAGTCTGGCCTAGTAATAGTCATGTAGATCAAGCTACCCACTATGCACCTATATATATTGGAGTCCTCCAAAAGCTCACCTGTATATGTGGAAAGCTTTGCGTTCTGCTCTCCAATGGCACTGAAATAGGCTTATAGCATGTCATACCATACTTGGACAACATGTCCAAGCCATATTGCTTGCAATAACCAAATGCCACCATGAGGTGATCTCACCACTTTTAGCCCAAAAAATATCGCAGCTCACCCAAATCCTTCATCTCAAACTTTTGCTTCAAAATCCTCCTGACATCATGTATGTCAACATCATTATCACTAGTGATAATCAAGTCATCCACATAAATGACTAATAGCATGATCCCTCTATCTGTCTTTTTCATAGAGTGTAAATTTTGCATTGGATATTTGAAATCTAATGGTAACAAGATACTTCCTGATCTTGTTGACCATGCTCTGGGTGCCTGCTTTAAGCCATATAAGGCTTTGTGTAACCTGTACACAAAATTAGGGTGTGCATCACTCTCATAACCTTGTGGCCACATCATGTAAACTTCTTCTTGCAAATCACCATGCAAGAAGGCATTCTTTACATCCATCTGATGTAAAGAATCACCATGCAAGAAGGCATTCTTTACATCCATCTGATGTAAAGACCAACCCTTTGCTGCATCCATAGCAATGACAGCTCTCACGGTTTTCGTTCTTGCAACTAGGCTGAATGTCTCTTCATAGTCAATGCCATAAGTCTGCACATAGCCTTTGGCCACCAATCTTGCCTTATACCTGCTCACTGATCCATCAGCATTATGCTTGACTTTATACACCCACTTACATCCAATTGCCTTCTTCTTCTTAGGCAAAGGCATTAACTCCCATGTTGCATTTGCACCCAATGTTGTCATCTCCTCATTCATGGTAGCTTCCCATTTCTTATTTCCAAGTGCCTGCTCAAAACAAGTGGGCTCCAATTCGTGTATTGCTTCAACAATGTAAGCATAATGATGGGCTGTATATCCATCATATCTCAACCTGTCAACAACGGGGTACCTAACCCTCATAGGCCTGCGTACATCTGGATCACTCCCAGGTGTCCTCAAAGCAACCCTAATTCTCCTTACACTAGGAGTAACCACAGATGGAATGCCAAGCTCCTCATCAAGGCTCTGCTCAGAGCCACTAGAGTCACCATCCACATATGAGTGACCTGTTGACAGATCAGGCACAAAAGGTTGATCTACCTTTTCCTTCCCTCTGCGTAATACATGTGTACCTACATCTGTCCTCAACCTACTTGACCATGGGCTAACATTGGATCCACTGCTAGAGGACTCTCTAGGTCCACTAAGCATATGTGATTGCTGCTCTATATGTGGTGAAGCATCAACACTTCTTACATCTACATCTTATGTTGCCATCATCACTGTTGGTGCATACTAGCTACTCATCTCGTCGAAGACAACATCTATGCTTACTCGCATCTCATGAGAGGTAGGGTTATAACATCTATAGCCTTTATGCTCCATAGCATAACCAATAAAGATGCATTTCTCTACCTTTGGATCCAACTTTGTTCTCACTTCATCAGGAACATACACATATTCAATACACCCAAACACTTTTAAGTGAGACACACCCGGTCTTATGCGTGTAGACTTTTGTTCATGTGTCATACCATGAAGAACTATAGTGAGTGTCTTGTTCATAATATACACAACAGTTGCTACTGCTTCTGCCCAAAAATAATGTGGCATATCCTTTTCAGCCATCAAGACATGTGCCACTTCTGAAATGCGCCTATTTTTTCTTTTTACAACACCATTCTGTTGTTGCGAAGTGTACCTGCATGTAAACGAGGTCTTGAATGGCTTGTACTCTTTTCCAAGCCCATTAAAATAGACACTTACCAAGTCATCATCTTCCATCGATACATTGATAGACCCAAGGGATTCAACAATGCCCTTAATCTTTAAAGTGTTAAAACATGCAAGTGAATGGGTGTGTGCGGGAATAAGCCCTTAGCAAGAGACTGTAAAAGGGAGTTTGTAATCAAGTGGGTAGTAGTGAAAGGTGAGAGGAATCTACTGATGAGAGAATATAGGTAGTATGAGTGAATATAGGGGTGTGGAAAGATTTTAGGAAAAGGTGCCCCCCAGATGTAGGGGAGGTGGCACAAATCAAGGAGAAATTAGTGGGATTAGATGCTTGGCATCTTGTGGATGCAAAACCTATAAATTGAGGCACTGGCCTAATGAAAAATTGTTGGTTTTTGAGTATCCATACCTACATTATCGTATTAGATTAATTGTTCACTAATCTCGTCTTAATCTCATCTTAATCACATGCTAATTATGTTGATTCTTACATTTGATCCACCGTAGCTCATCACATTGCTGCAAATTTAACATGGTATCAGAGCCAAGCTTAGGATTCAGGTATTCAAGCCTAATCACTCTTGCTAATCATGATTAGGAGTTAATCACATTTTTAAGTCTATTTTCAACTAATCTATGTACCCCCAGCTGGTGGAGGAGCTCTCTCTCTCTCTCTCCAGCCATAACATTAGGCCAAACCCTCTTAGCCACACCTAAGTAACTTTGCCACGCTTCAGCCAACCACCTCAACTCATCAAAATGCCGTTGGAAACTACTGATTTTTGCGATTTCGCTGACGCCCCAATTTCTGGGGAAAAACCTAGATCTACACTTGCACAAGGTGAATTGGTCCTCTCAATCCCTAGGGTTTTCAAGGGTGCTCTACAAGCCTATGACCTTAAAATCTTGAAATTCTTCAAGGAGAAATGGAATCAAGCTCTGCATCAAATCTGCAAAGTGACTTTGGTAAAACAGAGATTAAGCATTCAATGTTTGTCAAATCTTTTGTTTCTTGGCTTGATCCACTACTAGACTAAGTGCTATTGATGCCCTTGAAAGGATTTGAGCTCATTTGTACTGTAATGCACCAAATCTGGCCTCCCCGTACACTATTTTTTGCACACAAAATAAGAGATTATTTCACTAATCAATGATTAATTAGCACTAATCACTATATTTTGGTGCAATTAATGGTTCAAATTTACCATTGGGTATCTAATATAGATCCCTATCACTTCAGATTACAATTTGGAGATGATTTGTTATCCCAACCATTCAGTACAGATCAGTTACCCTTGGCTTTATGTAATTTTTGGTAAATTCATGCTGATAAACTTGTTGTAATCATCATCATTAAACATCAGATTGGAGTTGTAAAAGGATAGAACTACCCTTGAATCTTGAATTGGATCAAGAGGTAAGACACCCTTCACATCATCATGAGAAATACATAAGAAATAACTAAATTTAATGGGGAGCAGTTCCATACATGGCAAACAAAGACCATGTATTTGCTCATGAGGAAAAATCCGTGGGGGCTAGTTGAGGGAAGAGATGAATGTCCAAAGGAGCATGGGAAAGATGAGTGGAAGAGAAGAAACGAGAAATCATTAAGGCACATTGCTGTGAGACCCCTCTGTCCCCTTCGCGCACCGGATTCCCGGTTGCTAGCAGTGGAAGTAGCTTCCTCTTGCGTGGGGCAGGGTTTTCCACTCGGGCCTTGCCCTCGAATGTCCGGACACGAGACTAATCTGGTGGTCATTCCGAAACCGAAACCAGGAAAATTTTCCTTGCCCAGAAAATGGGGACGATTCCACCTTTCTTAAAACGAATTTTCTAACGGGGTCAAGAGACTAAACTATCCTTCACCTAATTAAACCAGATAGAAGGAAAACTATCGCTGACTTAATTTGAAGAAATCAACGCTTTTTTCCTAACCGAAATCAGGCACAGCCGTTGATCTAATCATTTGAGAAATTCTTTAGGTTCTTATTTAACTACTCGAATTCTAAGCGTATTCCTATTATTTCAATTTAATTATTAAAACTCCACTGATTCTAGCCTACCCCATCCGGCCCATGGGTTAGCCACCATCCAACCACTGGAATCGGTAGAACTAGACAATTACTCACCCACCCATAATTGAATGCCTTTCTTAACTTTTGCTTTCGAATACAGATACGCACACACTCCTCTTTAAAACTTTAATATATAAAATAATCCATTGACAAATAGTTATTGGTTACAGATGTCATAGCTCAAAAATTCCATCCATCCCCTTTGTTTCTCAAAAAACAATATCACTCTGGACTCTCCGTTGAGACCAACTTGTCAGTAAAATGAGATCCAGTAAACAGATTACAATAATCATTTCGTCCATCATACATATCTTCCATGACATACGCATGGGTGTCATAGGCACCGCGAGCTCGTGCATCTCCTGGTTAGAACCCTCCAGGATCCTCCTTAGGTGTCCTAGCACTTCACTCAGGGACCGCTTCGTCGGTCCTCGTCCATCGTACCGGAAGCGCACCATTTTTCAACCATACCGAGGCTAGTCAAGACCTTGGCAGGCTTTGCAGTGTGAGCCGTCCTTTGAACACTCCCCGTCAGCTGTTGCAACCGAACTTCCCTTAGAAAAATATATACCAAATGCTCCCTCCAGCATTTTGGCGTACGACAATCCTTTAAGAAAACAGGGTATCTAAATAAGTAAGTTTTCAGTTTGATTTTCTTTTGAATACAAGGAGTATTTCTTGAATCAGTATCCCCAAAACTTCTTGATCAAAATTCGAAATTTCATACCAGAATTTCTCGAATTCTATAACATTGTTCCACATATCAATTCGAAGGGTCTCAAACTTAGCTTCAGATTTAATGGGAGTCTTGGGTGTATTTTTTTAAACTGGTCACACCTTCTTTCCTTGCAAACTAATGATTGCAAACTGATGAAAGAGTTTGGTCTTGGTCATAGTCTGATTCAAGGTTCGAGTTGGATAAGATTTTTCCTGAACTATCTTTCTCGAAAAGGTTTGATAATTCAGTTACTATTTTACTGAATTTCTTTCTTTGAATATTCACTTAATTGATTTCTAAATTAGTTACGAATTCCAATGAGGAATAAATTAATCATTTATCTGAATATTTTGATCTCGATAGATTTTTTGAATTTTCTTTTTACAATCCGTGTGAATATAAAATGATAGAAATTTCTCTCTTAGAGTATTTAATTATTCATTTATCAAATACTCATAGAATTTAAGAGAATTCTAATTTTAATATAAAAATTCTTTATGCATCTATTTATGCATACAAATCAACTTCAATGGGAATAACACTTTTATAAAAAAAAATCCTTTTATGCATCTATTCATGCATAAAATCAAATTTAATAGGAATAATACTTTTAAAATAAAAAGAATTTCTTTATGCATCTATTTATGAATAAAAATAAATTTTTATAAGAATAATAAAAATTGATTTTTATTATCACTTTTATAATAAAAAAATCCTTTATGCATCTTTCTATGCATAAAAAATCAAATTTAATAAGAATAACACTTTTGTAATAAAAAATTTCCTTTATGCATCTATGCATAGAAATCAAATTTAATAAGAATAACACTTTTATAATTAAAAAAATTCCTTTATGCATCTTTCTATCCATAGAAATCAACTTTAATAAAAATAACACTTTTATAATACAAAATTTCCTTTATGCATCTTTCTATGCATAGAAATCAAATTTAATAAAAATAACACTTTTCTAATAAAAAAATTCCTTTATGCATCTTTCTATGCATAGAAATCAAATTTAATAATAATAATACTATTATAATAAATAAAATTCCTTTATGCATCTTTCTATGCATAGAAATCAAATTTAATAAGAATAACACTTTTATAATTAAAACAATTCATTTTTGCATCTTTCTATGTATAGAAATCAAATTTAATAAGAATAACACTTTCATAATAAAAAAATTCCTTTATGCATCTTTCCATGCATAGAAATTAAATTTAATAAGAATAACACTTTTATAATAAAAAATTTCCTTTATGCATCTATTTATGCATAAAAATCAAATTTTATAAGAATAACACTTTTATAATAGATTTTTTTTCTTTATGCATCTTTCTACGCATAGAATTTAAATTTAATAAGAATAACACTTTTATAATAAAAAATCCTTTATGCATCTTTCTATGCATAGAAATTAAATCTAATAAGAATAACACTTTTATAATAAAAAATTTTTCTTTATGCATCTTTCTATGCATAGAAATCAAATTTAATAAGAATAACACTTTTATAATAAAAAAATTCCTTTATGCATCTTTCTATGCATAGAAATCAAATTTAATAAGAATAACACTTTTATAATAAAAAATTTCCTTTATGCATCTTTTTATGCATAAAAATCAAATTTAATAAGAATAACACTTTTATTATTAAAAAATTTCTTTATGCATCTTTCTATGCATAAAAATCAAATTTAATAAGAATAACACTTTTGTAATAAAAAAATTCCTTTATGCATCTTTCTATGCATAGAAACCAAATTTAATAATTAATATCAGTGATATCCATGCATATTCATAGGTGAATATGTACATGGAGTAATTAGAATATTTCTTTTAGATGCAAAAATGGTGGGAATTACTCTTTTGGAATAACATAAATACAAACTTTCTTTTTCACAAAATTCTGGAAAATTTTACCAAAACCTCGTTTGTATGGCTGACCATTTCTCGTTTTTATCTTTTTTCACTTAACTTAATTAACCTAATTTAGAATTATAAAACTCTAATCTACACAATTTTCTAAATTCAAGAGAGTAAACAATAAGAAGAGTTTAATTAATCACTTAGTTAATCTTTCTAGGATTAAGAAAGGTTGGAATGTAAGAAGAGAAGGGAGTGGCCTTTTAGCATTTGAATTTAATTCAATCATTTGCAAAACATAAAAATCAAGAAAACCATAGATTTTTCATTAAAATTCGTAAACAAAGTAAGAAAATTAGCTTACATGGAGCTTGTAAGCTCTCCTTTGGCTTGAGGGATTGAGGGTTCTACTCTTGTTTGAAGCAATAGTGGCCACCAATTCACTTTGGAGAGGATTAGGCTAAAAATAATTGAATTATTAAAAAATTCAATGTAGATGGCTCAGGACAGGAGTAGAGTAAAAGTGCATGAATACCATTAAGCTTTTACAAAGGGGGAGGCTTCTATTTATAGGAAAAAGTGAGCCTCTAACCAAGCAAATCGATTCTAGAATTTTCCAGATCAGTTTGGTCAATTTTTGACCATTTTTGGGTCAGTTCAGCTTACTTTTTGGATCTAGATTTGAAACAAGAGAGAGGAGAGATGAAAATATCTCATTTCATTGATTAAAAATTGGGAGTAATGATGAGAAAAATGTGCCTACTTCATGAGGGGAGATCCCCACACTGAGGTGTCAAAATTCAGTTTTTTTAAATTCTTTTCTTTGGTCCTTAGTCACTCTTCATCTTATGTGAGCATTTACTCATTTTTGGGAGGTTTTTCTTTTATTCTTCAATTTATCTCCTCCCTACATTTGGATTAATCTCATTGGCATGTCAAACCTTTGTTTGGACATTAATCCAATTTTTTTTAAAAAATAGGGGCCCTTAGGCGTCTTTTGTGCACATTATAATTTATTTCTAATGCACCTTAGGAATTTCGTTTTAAACTTCTGTTTCGGGGGAATTTATTTTAATAAGAAGGGATATTTTTCCATCCAAAGATATCTAAAAATTGAATTACCTCTCTCTAGAACATTATCTCTCTCTAGGCCAAAACAAGTAGAAACAAGATCTTTTATTATTCTAAAAAAGGGGATTGATGACAGGGGAAGAAACTGGACATCTTGAGGGGCTAGGGAGGAATCTTACATCCTCTCCCACTTGAAAAATGCGAGATGTTCTCATCTCGCAAATTGGGGGTAATCTCACATCAGTTCGGCTTCTTTCTTCCAGGTGCGGCGTCTTCAAAAGGATAGAACTTCCATTTGACTAATAATTCTCTCAGAATTCTATTTTTGAGAACCTTCTCTCATGACAATCAAGGATTTCTTCAGGTTGGAGTTCCATATGCCCTTGGGTTGAAGAAGTTAAGAGTTCATCATTAAGCACATGATTCGGGCTCGGTACATACTTCTTAGGCTGACATGAAATACATTATGTACTTTAAGATGAGGAGGCAAAAGAAGTTCATAGGCTAAGTCACCTACTTTCTTTGTAATCAGATATGGCCCACAGTATCTGGGGGATAACTTCTTGTACTTCCCAAGAGATAGAGAACTTCTTTAGGACATACTCGAATGAAGACCATATCTCTTTCTTTGAATTTTCTGCGTGACCTCTTCTTATCTGCATACTCCTTCTGTCTATCCTGGGCAGCTTTTATATCCTTACGGATTGACTGCATCTACTGCTCCATGTCGTCAAGCATCTGTCTGGACATCTCGACCCTAATCAATTGGTCGGACCAAGTTAATGGTGTTAGGCAATCTTGTCCATACTGAGCTTTGAAAGGGCTCATCCCGATACTTCGATGATAAGAAGCATTGTAGGTAAATTCGACGAGGTGCACATAGCTTAGCCACTTCTTGGGTTTCTTGCCCCACAGCATGATTGAAGTATATCTTCGATTACTTGGTTCACCCTTTCTGTTTGACCATCGGTCGTCTCAGGGTGGTAAGCTGTGCTGAGATCCAAGAAAGTTCCTACTGCTTTGAAGAATGTGGTCCAGAATCTTCACGTGAATTTGAGATCTCGATCACTTACTATTCTCCTGGGTAGGCCATGCAATCTGAAGATTTCCTTGAGGAACACTTTGGCCACATCCACTGCAGTGTAGGTTTCTTTTACTGGAATCAGATGGGCCATGCAATCTGAAGATTTCCTTGAGGAACACTTTGGCCACATCCACTGCAGTGTAGGTTTCTTTTACTGGAATCAGATGGGCAACTTTGGTTAGTCTCTATCAACTACCAGGAAGATGGAGTTGTAACCTGATTGCACTGAAGGTAGTCCAGTAATAAAATCCATACTAATACATTCCCACTTCATCTGGGGGATGTCTAATGGATGTAACTTCCCAGGCATTTTCACTCTCTTGGCTTTGACTTTCTACTGAGGGCATCTGCTACCACATTTTCTTTGCCTGGGCGGTACTTGATTTGAAAATCAAATTCCTGCAGGGCATCCACCTTCTTTGGCGCATGTTGAGATCCTTCTAAGTGAAGATCCGCTTTAAGATCTGATGATCTGTCTTCGTCAAAGTGAATATTTGACCCAGTAGGTGTAATGTCTCCACAACTTCAAGGCATAGACTACTGAAAGTAGCTCCAGGTCGTGGACATCATAATTTCTCTCATGCATTCTGAGTTTTCGGGATTCATAGGCCACACTGCATGACCTTCTTGCATGAGCGCACCTCCCACAACAAAACCACTGGCATCAGTTATTATTACTACCTCAAAGGGTAGAGAGAAAGTTGGCAACTTCAAAACGGGATTGGTTACCAAGGCGGCGGTCTTTAGCTTATCAAAAGCACTCTAACACCTGGCAGACCATTGAAACGGGGATATTTTTCTTGAGAAGATTAGTTAGGGGGAAGCTATTAGAGCATACTTAGGTATAAAAATTCTATACCAACCAGTTAATCCCAAGAATCCCCTGACTTCTTTCACTGTCTTTGGTTCAGGCCAATCTATGACTGCTTGGACTTTTGCAAAATCTGGAGAAATTTTGTCTTTGGATACCAGAAAGCCCAAGTCTTTAACTTGGTCGTCGATAGAGAAAGTGCATTTGATCTTTTTTGCAAAGAGTTGGTGTTTTTTTAGAATCTCAAGAACTTTACGGATGTGAGCTTCATGGTCAGCTATATTCTTTGAGTAAATCAGAATATCATCAAAGAAAACAAGAACAAAATTATCCAAGTATTCTCTGAGAATGTCTTGCATTAGGCGATTGAATGTAGTTGCGGCATTTGTCAATCTAAATGGCATGACAGTAAATTCATAGTGCCCATAGAAAGCGAGTATTGATGGCTGTCTTCTTCGGGATATCTTGATCATTAATCTTGATCTGGTAATACCCTGATTTGATCTTTGTGAAGATATGGGCTCCATTTAGCCTGTCTAGAAGCTCATCAATTCTGGGGATAGGATACTTATTCTTAACTGTTAGCTGATTGAAACCTCTGTAATCCACACAGAGTCTTAACGCTGCATCCTTCTTTTTCTGAAAGAGAACTGGCATTCCCCAAGGTGAAACACTGGGTCTTACAAACCCTTGTTCTAACAACTGCCTAAGCTATTCCTTAAGTTCAATGGCTTCAGGGACTGGCATTTTGTACGTGTGGTGGGCTACTAGCTGAGCTCCGAGGGGTCAATTCTATCTCATGATCTACTTCTCGAATCGGAGGCATCTCAGTTAGCTCTGCTGGGAATAAATCATCATACTCACTTGACCTCTCCGATTCTTTAGCCTTTAACTTTGTGTCTACCGGATTCATATTAACAACATAAATGAGCTGCTTCTTTCTAAGTCCTTTCAGTGATCTGGGGATCCGAAAATTCCAGATCCTTGAACGTTGTTCCCGTGAAGGTCACGGAAGGAAATGGTTCCATTGTGACAGTGAATGTAAGCTTGATTTTTATGGAGCCAATCCATTCCAAGGATTCCGTCGAAAACTCCCAAAGGTACGACTCTGAACTGGCAGTCAGTTACATTCCCATTTGGATTAAACTGAATACGATCTGTCTCGTGGTGGTGAGTGAAAAGAATCTTCCCACTGCCCAATTCAACTTGCATAGGTTTCCCTGATTTCTGTTCTAAGACTAGCTTACGCAAGCATCCTGGGGAAATAAATGAATGAGTACTGCTTGAATTAATTAAAAGCTTAAATGGCTTACGCTTATACTCAGCTGGAGCATGGATGACAGAGAATATGACCTCTTTCCTCTTCCACTACTTCTGCTATCGTAACTGCTCTGGCTGGCTGCAGATTGGGGCGGAACTCTTTCTCTTTGGTTACCCCAGTTCTGGGAGGGAGTTCCGAGATTACTCTAAATAGAGGCAGATGGTTGAGCTAGAGTTCTCCTGGGATTGCCCTGATTTTGGTGAGACGGACCCTGATTTGACTGATACGAAGGAGCTGGTCTCTGCACTCTGGGTCCTTGACTTCCCTGTCCTCTTGACATGGCAGGAGTCGGGCAGTCTTTAAGCTAGTGATCGAAACCCTGACATCCAAAACACATGTTCTCACTTCTAAGCTCATCCCTCTGAATCCTTGAAAGGGGTGGGGCTCCTGAGAAAGTGTTCTGAGGGAAGGGTCTTCCTTCACTTCTGAATTTCCCAGCATCTTGATTCTGAATAGGGCCTTGCTGCCTCTTTGGGGGTGGAAAGTTTGAAGCACTTCCCGGGGTTTGGAATCTTTTAAAGTTTGAGGAGGATGCAGGCTTCGACGGGACCTTAACAACAAATGCTTTGGCAAAGTCCTTTGCCATTCTGACAGCTTCTGCCATTTAGACTGGTTTGGCATTTTTCACTAAAGTGTCCAATGGCTCGTTCATCCCTTGAATGAATCTGGCCATCAGCTGCTCTTCATCCAAAAGTGGAGAATATTTGAGGAGAAGGGCAAATGCCTGATGGTATTCTTCAATCGTCCGGCTATCCTGCTTCAATTCCAAGAACTCATTCATTTTGGTTTCCAAGAAGCCCGGAGGATAGAACCTCTTCCTGAGGTAAGCTTTAAGATCTGACTAGGTCTGGGTATTTCGGTCGAGACGGTTTGTCTCGCAATGGTTCCTCCATGCGACCCTGGCCATTTCCACAATTTTCAATCTCGCGAGAGCCATCTTACTCTTCTCGTTTTATAACCGACTACATCAAAATACGCTTCCATTGCCTCGATCCATTTTTCCACTACTTCTCCTAACTGTTCCCCCTTCACCCTTGAAGGGACCAGGTTGGGATCGGTGCAGGGCTTTACGAACATTCAGATCTAACTCTTCAATATCGGTAAGAGGATCCGGTAGCCTACCACGGGCCACGCGCCTCATGATTCTGACAAAATGATATTTTTGTCAACTTAACTTTTTCATCAGATTTATGACTATTTAATTTTTGAGATTTATTTCTTAAACAATTAAATATTCCATCATAATTCTTGAAAACAAGATTCACTCTGATAATTTTATTAACCAGTATTCACAACCACGAAAATAATTTGGAATCTTTTGCAAAACATCATTTATTATCAAAAGTTTTTGATATATACATAGAGCATCTCGGCTCCAAAGTCAGACCAACTAGTCAGTAAACGAGATCCAGTAACAGATTACAATAATCATTTCATCCATCATACATATCTTCCACCACACGACATACGCATGGGTGTCATAGGCACCGCGAGCCCATGCATCTCCTGGTGAGAACCCTCCAGGATTCTCCTTAGGTCTCCTGGCACTTCACTCAGGGACCGCTTTGTCGGCCCTCGCCCATCGTACCAGAAGCGCACCATTTTTCAACCATACCTAGGCTAGTCTAGGCTTTGCCGCGTGAGCCATCCTTTGAACACTCCCCGCTAGCTGCTGTTGCAACCGAACTTCCCTTAGAAAAACATATACCAAATATTCCCTCCAGCATTATTGCGTAAGACAATCTTTTAAGAAAATAGGGTTTTTAAGTAAGTTTTTAGTTTGATTTTCTTTTGAATACAAGGAGTATTTCTTGAATCAGTATCCCCAAAACTTCTTGATCGGAATTCTAAATTTCATACCAGAATTCCTCAAATTCTATAACATTGTTCCACAAATCAATTTGAAGGGTCTCATACTTAGCTTCAGATTTGGCGAGAGTTTAGAGTGTATTTTTCTAAACTGGTCCCACCTTCTTTCCTCGAAACTGATGAAAGAGTTTGGTCTTGGTCATAGTTTGATTCAAGGTTCGAGTTGGATAAGATTTTTCCTGAACTACGAAAAGGTTTGATAATTCAGTTACTATTTTACTGAATTTTTTTCTTTGAATATTCACTTAACTGATTTCTAAATTAGTTACGAATTTCAATGAGGAATAAATTAATCATTTATCTGAATATTTTGATCTCGATAGATTTTTTAAATTTTATTTTTACAATCTGTGTGAATATAAAATGATAGAAATTTCTCTCTTAGAGTATTTAATTATTCATTTATCAAATACTCAAAGAATTTAAGAGAATTCTAATTTTGATATAAAAATTCTTTATGCATCTATTTATGCATAAAAATAAACTTCAATGGGAATAACACTTTTATAAAAAAAATCCTTTCATGCATCTATTTATGCATAAAATCAAATTTAATAGGAATAACACTTTTAAAATAAAAAGAATTTCTTTATGCATCTATTTATGCATAAAAATTAATTTTTATAAGAATAACGCTTTTATAATAAAAAAAATCCTTTATACATCTATTTATGCATAAAAATTAAATTTTATAAGAATAACACTTTTGTAATAAAAAATTCCTTTATGCATCTTTCTATGCATAAAAAATCAAATTTAATAAGAATAACACTTTTGTAATAAAAAAATTCTTTTATGCATCTTTCTATGCATAGAAATCAAATTTAATAGAATAACACTTTTATAATAAAAAAATTCCTTTATGCATCTTTCTATCCATAGAAATCAAATTTAATAAGAATAACACTTTTATAATAAAAAATTTTCTTTATGCACCTTTCTATGTATAGAAATTAAATTTAATAAGAATAACACTTTTATAATAAAAAAATTTCCTTTATGCATCTTTCTATGCATAGAAATCAAATTTAATAAGAATAACACTTTTATAATAAAAAAAATTCATTTATGCATCTTTCTATGCATAGAAATCAAATTTAATAAGAATAACACTTTTATAATAAAAAAATTGATTTATGCATCTTTCTATGTATAAAAATCAAATTTAATAAGAATAACACTTTTATAATAAAAAATTTTATTTATGCATCTTTCTATGCATAGAAATCAAATTTAATAAGAATAACACTTTTATAATAAAAAACTTCCTTTATGCATCTTTCTATGCATAGAAATCAAATTTAATAGGAATAACACTTTTATAATAAAAAAATTTTCTTTATGCATCTTTCTATGCATAGAAATCAACTTTAATAAGAATAACACTTTTATAATAAAAAATTCCCTTATGCATCTTTCTATGCATAGAAATCAAATTTAATAAGAATAACACTTTTATAATTAAAAATTTTCCTTTATGCATCTTTCTATGCATAAAATCAAATTTAATAGGAGTAACACTTTTAAAATAAAAAGAATTTCTTTATGCATCTATTTATGCATAAAAATCAATTTTTATAAGAAGAACACTTTTATAATAAAAAAATTCCTTTATGTATCTTTCTATGCATAAAAAATCAAATTACATAAGAATAACACTTTTGTAAGAAAAAAAATTCATTTATGTATCTTTCTATATATAGAAATCAAATTTAATAAGAATAACACTTTTATAATAAAAAAATTTCCTTTATGCATCTTTCTATCCATAGAAATCAACTTTAATAAGAATAACACTTTTATAATAAAAAATTTCCTTTATGCATCTTTCTATGCATAGAAATCAACTCTAATAAGAATAATATTTTTATAATAAAAAATTTCCTTTATGCATAGAAATCAAATTTAATAAGAATAAGATTTTTATAATAAAATCTTTATGCATCTTTCTATGCATAGAAATCAAATTTAATAAGAATAACACTTTTATAATAAAAAAAATTTCCTTTATGCATCTTTCTATGCATAGAAATCAAATTTAATAAGAATAACACTTTTATAATTAAAACAATTCATTTATGCATATGTCTATGCATAGAAAGCAAATTTAATAAGCATAACACTTTTATAATAAAAAAATTCCTTTATGCATCTTTCTATGCATAGAAATCAAATTTAATAAGAATAACACTTGTATAAGAAAAAATTTCCTTTATGCATCTTTGTATGCATAGAAATCAAATTTAATAAGAATAACACTTTTATAATTAAAAAAATCCTTTATGCATCTTTCTATGCATAGAAATCAAATTTAATAAGAATAACACTTTTATAATAAAAAAATTTCTTTATGCATCTTTCTATGCATAGAAATCAAGTTTAATAAGAATAACACTTTTATAATTAAAAAAATTCCGTTATGCATCTTTCTATGCATAGAAATCAAATTTAATAAGATTAACACTTTTATAAATAAAAAATTTCCTTTATGTATCTTTCTATGCATAGAAACCAAATTTAATAAGAATAACACTTTTGTAATAAAAAAAATCCTTTATGCATCTTTCTATGCATAAAAATCAAATTTAATAAGAATAACACTTTTGTAATAAAAAAAATTCCTTTATGCATCTTTCTATGCATAGAAATTAAATTTAATAAGTAATATCAATGATATCCATGCATATTCATAGGTGAATATGTACATGGAGTAATTAGAATATTTCTTTTAGATGCAAAAATGGTGGGAATTACTCTTTTGGAATAACATTAAAATAAACTTTCTTTTTCACAAAATTCTGGAAAATTTTACCATAACCAGTTAATCTTTCTAGGATTAAGAAAGGTTGGAATGTAAAGAAGAGAAGGGGGTGGCCTTTTAGCATTTGAATTTAATTCAATCATTTACACAACATAAAAATCAAGAAAACCATAGATTTTTCATTAAAATTCATAAACAAAGTAAGAAAATTAGCTTACATGGAGCTTGTAAGCTCTCCTTTGGCTTGAGGGATTGAGGGTTATACTCTTGTTTGAAGCAATAGTGGCCACCAATTCACTTTGGAGAGGATTAGGCTAAAAACAATTGAATTATTAAAAAATTCAATGTAGATGGCTCAGGATAAAAGTAGAGTAACAGTGCATAAACACCATTAAGCTTTTACAAAGGGGGAGGCTTCTATTTATAGAAAAAAGTGAGCCTCTAACCAAGCAAACTGATTCTAGAATTTTCCAGATCAGTTTGGTCAATTTTGATCATTTTTTGGGTCAGTTCAGCTTACTTTTTGGATCTAGATTTGAAACAGGAGAGAGGAGAGATGAAAATATCTCATTTTATTGATTAAAAATTGAGAGTAATGATGAGAAAAAGGTGCCTACTTCATAAGGAGAGATCCCCACACTGAGGTGTCAAAATTCAGTTTTTTTTAAATTCTTTTCTTTGGTCCTTAGTCCACTCTTCATCTTATGTGAGCATTTACTCATTTTTGGGGGGTTTTTCTTTTGTTCTTCAATTTATCTCCTCCCTACATTTGGATTAATCTCATTGGCCTGTCAAACCTTTGTTTGGACCTTAATCAAAATTTTTTGAAAATAGGGGCCCTTAGGCTAAGGTCTTTTATGCACATTATAATTTATTTCCAATGCACCTTAGGAATTTCTTTTTAAACTTCTGTTTTGGAAAAATTTATTTTAATAAGAAGGGATATTTTTCCATCCAAAGATATCTAAAAATTGAATTATCTCTCTCTAGAATATTTTCTCTCTCTAGGCCAAAACAGGTAGAAACAAGATCTTTTATTATTCTAAAAAGGGGATTGATTACAGGGGAAGAAACTAGACATCTTGAGGGGCTGGGGAGGAATCTTACATCCTCTCCCACTTTAAAAATGCGAGGTGTCCTCATCTCGCAAACTGGGAGTAATCCGGCATCAGTTCGGCTTCTTTCTCCCAGGTGGCGTCTTCAAAAGGATAGAACTTTCATTTGACTAATAATTCTCTCAGAATTCTGTTCCTGAGAACCTTCTCATGAACATCAAGGATTTCTTCAAGTTGGAGCTCCATATGCCCTTGGGTTGAAGAAGTTAAGAGTTCATCATTAAGCACATGATTTGGGCTCGGTACATACTTCTTAAGTAGGCTGACATGAAATACTTCTTAAGTAGGCTGACATGAAATACATTATGTACTTTGAGATGAGGAGGCAGAAGTTCATAGGCTAAGTCACCTACTTTCTTTGTAATCAGATATGGCCCACAGTATCTGGGAGATAACTTCTTATACTTCCCAAGAGATAGAGAACTTCTTTTGGGGCGTACTCGAATGAAGACCATATCTGTTTCTTTGAATTTTTTACGACCTCTTCTTATCTGCATACTACTTCTGTCTATCCTGGGTAGCTTTTATATCTTGCGGATTGATTACATCTGCTGCTCCATGTCATCATGCATCTATCTGGACATCTCGACCCTAATCAATGGGTACTGGTGTTAGGCAATCTTGTCCATACTGAGCTTTGAAAGGGCTCATCCCAATACTTCGGTGATAAGAAGCATTGTAGGTGAATTCGACTAGGTGCACATAGCTTAGCCACTTCTTGGGTTCCCTGCCACCACAGCATGACCGAAGTATATCTTCGACTAGGTGCACATACCTTAGCCACTTCTTGGGTTCCCTGACACAGCATGATCAAAGTATATCTTCAATTACTTGGTTCACCCTTTCTGTTTGACCATCGGTCTCGGGGTGGTAAGCTGTGCTGAGATCCAAGAAAGTTCTTACTGCTTCGAAGAATGCACTCCATAATCTTGACGTGAATTTGGAATCTCGATCACTTAATATTCTCTTGGGTAGGCCATGCAATCTGAAGATTTCCTTGAGGAACACTCGGGCCACATCCATTGCAATGTAGGTTTCTTTTACTGGAATCAGATGGGCAAATTTTGTTAGTCTTTGTCAACTACCACGAAGATAGAGTTGTAACCTGATTGCACTGAAGGTATTCCAGTAATAAATCCATACTGATACATTCCCACTTCATCTACGAGATGTCTAATGGATGTAACTTCCCAGGCATTTTTACTCTCTCGGCTTTGACTTTCTGACATATCAGGCATTGACGTACATGATTAAGTACATCCTTTTTTAGTTCAGGCCAAAAGAAGCTTTTCTTTACTACAGACATGTAGGTCTTGATGAAACCTGGATGTCCTGCTCTATAAGGCTATCATGGTCTTTATTCAGATTTTGATCCTTAGTTCCCTTATCATTGGGAATGCATAGCTTGCTATTATAATACACAATTCCTTCATCCATGCTGTACCCTTGACCTCGGTTCATCAACTCCTAAGGAGTTTTGCTTTCTTGCATAAGTAGGGTAGCAATAGGGCCAAAGAATCTATCCTACACGATCTTCTCTCTTCCTTCATTAATCAATGGATTTGACACTGCTGTGATTACAAGCAAGGAGACTTTTTTGCTGAGGGCATCTGCTACCACATTTTCTTTGCCTGGGCGGTACTTGATTTCAAAATCAAATTCCTCTAGGGTCTGCATCCATCTTCTTTGGCGCATGTTGAGATCCTTCTGAGTGAAGATCTGCTTTAAGCTCTGATGATCTATCATCAAAGTGAATCTTTGACCCAGTAGGTAATGTCTCCACAACGTCAGGGCATAGACTACTGAAAGTAGCTCCAAGTCGTGGACAGCATAATTTCTCTCATGCGTTCTGAGTTTTCGGGATTCATAGGCCACTACATGACCTTCCTGTATGAGCGCATCTCCCAGGGCAAAACCATTGGCATCAGTTTTACTACCTCAAAGGGTAGAGAGAAACTTGGCAACTTCAGAACGGGATTGGTTACCTAGGCGGTCTTCAACTTATCAAAAGTGCTATGACACCTAGGAGACCATTGAAACGGGGTATTCTTCTTGAGAAGATTAGTCAGGGGGGAAGCTATTAGAGCATAATTAGATATAAAAATTCTATACCAACCAGTTAATCCCAAGAATCCCTTGACTTCTTTCACTGTCTTTGGTTCAGGCCAATCTATGGCTGCTTGGACTTTTGCGAAATCTGAAGAAATTCTGTCTTTGGATACCGAAAAGCCTAAGTATTCAACTTGGTCTCGACAGAGAAAGTGCATTTGCTCTTTTTTGCAAAGAGTTGGTGCTTCCTTAGAATCTCAAGAACTTTACGGATGTGAGCTTCATGGTCAGCTGTATTCTTTGAGTAAATCAGAATATCATCAAAGAAAACAAGAACAAAATCATCCAAGTATTCTCTGAGAATGTCCTGCATTAGGCGATTGAATGTAGTTGGGGCATTTGTCAATCCAAACAACATGACAGTAAATTCATAGTGCCCATAGCGAGTATTGATGGCTGTCTTCGGGATATCTTGATCATTAATCCTGATCTGGTAATACCGTGATTTGAGATCTATCTTTGTGAAGATCTGGGCTTCATTTAGCATGTCTAGAGGCTCATCAAATCTGGGGATAGGATACTTATTCTTAACTGTCAGTTGATTGAGACCTTTGTAATCCACACAGAGTCTTAACGTTCCATTCTTCCTTTTTTGAAAGAGAACTGGCGCTCCCCAAGGTAAAACACTGGGTCTTACAATTCCTTATTCTAACAGCTGCCTAAGTTGTTCCTTAAGTTCAACAGCTTCAGGGACTCGCATTTTGTACGGGAGTCAATTCTATCTCATGATCTACTTCTCGAATCGGAGGCATCTCAGTTAGCTCTGTTGGGAATAAATCATCATACTCACTTAACCATTCTGGTTCTTTAGCCTTTAACTTTGTGTCTATCGGATTCATTTTGACAACATAAATAAGTTGCTTCTTTCTAAGTCCTTTCAATAACCTAGAAGCTTTTACTAATTGCAGATCTGGGGATCCAGAAATTCTAGTTCCTTGAACTTTGTTCAAGTGAAGGGCACGGAAGGAAATGGTTCCATTGTGACAGTGAATGTCAGCTTGATTTTTGTGGAGCCAATCCATTCCAAGGATTCCGTCAAAAACTCCCAAAGGTAAAACTCTGAACTGGTAGTCAGTTACATTTCCATCTAGATTAAACTGAATACGATCTGTCTCATGGTGAGTGAAAAGAATCTTCCCACTGCCCAATTCAACTTGCATAGGTTTCCTTGATTTCTATTCTAAGACTAGCTTACGTAAGCATCCTGGGGAAATAAATGAATGAGTAATGCCTGAATCAATTAAAAGCTTAAATGGCTTACCCTTATACTTAGCTGGAGCATGGATAATAGAGAATTGACGATTTGGCCCTTGGTTTTCAATTGCGGCATAAATCTGACCTCTTTCCTCTTCCACTACTTTTGTTATCGTAACTGCTCTGGCTGCTGGTAGATTGGGATGGAACTCTTTCTCTTTGGTTACCCCAGTTCTGGGAGGGAGTTTTGAGATTACTCTGAATAGAGGCAGATGGTTGAGCTAGAGTCCTCCTCGGATTGCCTTGATTTGGGCGAGACGACGGACCCTAATTTGACTGATATGAAGGGGCTGGTCTCTGCACTCTGAGTCCTTGACTTCCCTGTCCTCTTGACATGGCACGAGTCGGGCAGTCTTTAAGCTAGTGATCGAAACCCAGACACCCAAAACACTTGCTCCTTCACTTTTGAATTTCCCAGCATCTTGATTCTGAATAGGGCCTTGCTACCTCTTTGGGAGTGGAAAGTTTGAAGCACTTCCCGGGGTTTGGAATCTTTTAAAGTTTGAGGGTGCAGGCTTCGGCGGGACCTTAACAACAAATGCTTTGGCAAAGTCCTTTTCCATTCTAACAACTTCTGCCATTGAGACTAGTTTGGCATTTTTCACTAAAGTGTCCAATGGTTGTTCATCCCTCGAATGAATCTGGCCATCAACTGCTCTTCATCCAAAAGTGGAGAATATTTGAGGAGAAGGAAAAATGCTTGATGGTATTCTTCAATCGTCCGCCTATCCTACTTTAGTTCCAAGAACTCATTCGTTTTGGTTTCCAGGAAGCTCGGAGGACAGAACCTCTTCCTGAGGTAAGCTTTAAGATCAGGTCTGGGTATTTCGGTTGAGATGGTTTGTCTCGCAATGGTTCCTCCATGCGACTCTGGCCATTTCCACAATTTTCAATTTGGCGAGAGCCATCTTGCTCTTCTCGTTATAACCGGTTACATCAAAATACTCTTCCATCATTGCCTCAATCCATTTTTCCACTACTTCTCCTAATTGTTCCCCTTCACCCTTGAAGGACCAAGTTGGGATCGGTGCAGGGCTTTATGAACATCCGAATCTAACTCTTCATTATCGGTAAGAGGATCTAGCTGCCTACCCCACGGGCCGCGCGCCTCATGATTATGACAAAACGATATTTTTGTCAACTTAACTTTGTCATCAGATTTATGACTATTTAATTTTTGAGATTTATTTCTTAAACAATTAAATATTCCATCATAATTCTTGAAAATAAGATTCACTCTGATAATTTTATTAACCAATATTCACAACCACGAAAACAATTTGGAATCTTTTGCAAAACATCATTTATTATCAAAAGTTTTTGATATATACATAGAGCGTCTCGGCTCCAAAAGTCACCGCCTCAATCACATAAAAAGGCGATACTGCACGATGGAGACATGCTATGATATACACGATTCATCACTGATAATGGTGCTGTAATTCTTCTCCTAGGAATAAAGCGGCTAAGAAGTCTAAAAATACGGCAAGAAATTCTAAAATTCTGGGGTGAGTGATTATAGAGTTGTACATAATGAACAACTCCTAGCCTTATCAAGATCATGGCTAGGGAGATATTCTGTTTGAGTCTCTATCATTGATTGGTATTGACGCGAATACTTCACCCTCCAGAGAACCACATATGGTGACGTCGCTCTACTAGATTAGGAAAGTATAGATCCTCAAAGTGACGAGCGAGTCTCACTCTCCTTCCTCGGGTTGTAGCGGAGTTGATGAGATTTTCGAAGGCAAAGGCGATCATATCCTGACTCTAGGAGAGTCCAGGAATGCTAGACAAATTTGGGGTATCCATCTAAAAATCTAGTTCAATTCATGAGTTTTCAATTTATATTCATTTCAAACATAATCTTAACAAGTGAGAACATTATTTCCCAGATTTACTTTAAAATTTTAAGCAATTTTTGCTGTTGTTTTGTAAGTTTACAATAGCGCTCTGATACAAGCTGTGAGACCCCTCTGCCTCCTCCATGCATCACATTCCCGGTTACTATAGCAGCAGTGGAAGTAGCTTCCTCTTGCGCAGGGCAGGGTTTCCTACTCGGAGCCTCACCCTCAAATGCCCGGACACGAGACTAATCTGGTGGTCATTCCGAAACTGAAATCGGAAAAATTTTCCTTGCCCGAAAAACGGGGATGATTCCACCTTTTTGATTTTCTAGAAGGAAAACTATCATCACTAACTTAATTTGAAGAAATCAAAGCTTTTTTCCTAACCAAAATCAGGCACAGCTGTTGATCTAATCAGTTGAAAAATTCTTCAGGTTTTTATTTAACTTATTGAATTCTAAGCGTATTCCTATTATTTCAATTTAAATATTAAACCTCCACTAATTCTAGCCTAACCCCATCCGGCCCATGGGTTAGCCACCACCCAACCACTGGAATCAGTAGAACCAGACAATTACTCACCCACCCATAATTGAATGCCTTTCTTTATTGCTTTCGAATACAGATATGCACACACTCCTCTTTAAAACTTTAACATATAAAATAATAATCCATTGACAAACAGTTATTTGTTACAGATGTCATAGCTCAAAAATTCCATCCAGTCCCTTGTTTCTCAAAAAATAGTATCTCTTTGGACTCTCCGTTGAGTAACGAGATCTAGTATCAGATTACAATAATCATTTCGTCCATCATACATATCTTCCATCACAAGACATATGCATGGGTGTCATAGGCACTGCGAGCCCGTGCATCTCCTGGTCAGAACCCTCCAAGATCCTCCTTAGGTGTCCTGACACTTCACTTAGGGACCGCTTCGTCGGCCCTCGTCCATCGTAACGGAAGCGCACCATTTTTCAACCATATCGAGGCTGGTCCAGGCTTTGCCGCGTGAGCCATCCTTTGAACACTCCCCGCCAGCTGTTGCAACTGAACTTCCCTTAGAAAAACATATACCAAATGCTCCCTCCAGCATTCTGGCGTAAGACAATCCTTTAAGAAAACAGGGTTTCTAATAAGCAAGTTTTCAGTTTGATTTTCTTTTGAATACAAGGAGTATTTCTTGAATCAGTATCCCCAAAACTTCTTGATCGGAATTCTGAATTTCATACAAGAATTCCTCGAATTCTATAACATTGTTCCACAGATTAATTCGAAGGGTCTCAAACTTAGCTTTAGATTTGGTGAGAGTTTTGAGTGTATTTTTCTAAACTGGTCACATCTTCTTTCCTCGAAACTGATGAAAGAGTTTGGTCTTGGTTATAGTCTGATTCAAGGTTTGAGTTGGATAAGATTTGTCCTGAACTATCTTTCTTGAAAAGGTTTGATAATTCAGTTACTATTTTACTGAATTTCTTTCTTTGAATATTCACTTAATTGATTTCTAAATTTGTTACAAATTTCAATGAGGAATAAATTAATCATTTATCTGAATATTTTGATCTCAATAGATTTTTTGAATTTTCTTTTTACAATCTGTGTGAATATAAAACGATAGAAATTTCTCTCTTAGAGTATTTATTTATTCATTTATCAAATACTCATAGAATTTAAACATAGAATTTAAGAGAAGATAGTCTACTAAGTCTAAATTGGGATAATTTCCTAGTTGTCGACACCTTGACCATGTAAGATACAAGGATACGACTAGTAGGTATGACCTAGTTCTATCTCATAGGGGGAGCGTGGTCTTTTTAAAGGATTTCTAAAATCAAACCACTCATAGAATTGACTTTAACTCGGGCAACCTCTATTCTTAACTTTTAGAAACAACGCTTTTTTCCTAGGCACAGCCACCTAGTCCTCTAGAGTAGAGATGCCAAGGGATTATTTATTTAACGTAGCGCTTTAATTAATTTATTGGAAAGTTACCCGACTAATCAGGTCCACCCGTCCATAGGATGTTGCCGTCAGGGCATTCCATCCTCTCACTTTCCACCTACCTCACGCGTATATTTATTTTCTAATTAATCCTACCACATTGTTTGACATAAATAAACAAGTTCCTTAATTAAAGGCCTTACACATGATTCATTTAAATAGTCTTTTATCAATGATACACAATGTTTACAAACAAAGGTATTAATAAAAAATAGATACAATATTCGAAATTATTCATAGCCAAATTCAGGCTCTTTACTTTATTTTGTCGATGATCTAGAATTCGGCCTTCCAGCTGGGCAATCCCTACAGGACTATAAGCCTCATCGTCGACAGCTGGCGAGGACTCAAGCTGGCCTGTCGTCCTCTCAGGCTCCATCTCTTGATCCTCTGTCCCTCATAAGGATGCCTATGCGCTAGGGAGGGCTTATTCACCGCACTAGCTTGGGCCCGCAAAACTAGGCAACATCACAATATTCACCTCCATTGGCGAAATTTTATTCTCCCAATGGTATGAGGGATACCTTGGGTCGACTCCCGACCTCGCTAACATCGTCGCCTGGCTACACAAGCACGGAAACGGGGTTAACATCGACGCAGAGAGAAGATATACCTGTACTTCTTAATTCAATCAAGTTAACAATTTACAAACTAAACTCTAGAATATGACAGATTTTATCACTTTTCTTGAGAAAACAACAATTTCACAAAAAATTTGGTATAAAGAAAAGTTGCATCTTCTTTCTTAATTTCTTTAAAGTCAAAATTAAAGATTTAAAAAATCTCCTTTTAAACGATGACCAAGCTAACCTGGTCATTATTTCTTTGTGGGGGTCCCAAGGGGAGAGATTGGGCAGCATCTGGAGCAACCTCTCTAGACTCATTTTGATGTGCGTGTCTCTCGAGGTGATATTTTGGTGCATTTGTGAAGGAGCTATTCTGCCCGTCTTCTTATAGTCCATGACGTCACGAATCCAACGCTTCAGTCTGATCACAAATCGGAGCTTGTTTGCTCAAGTTACGAGCAAAAAACCCTAGGTGTGAATCACCTCTAAGAGGCTAAAAGCCCTTACTAAAGTCACCGCTAATGGGGGATGGGAAGGTGTCCTTAAACTAGATTTGCAAGGAGAAGGTTGTAGCTAAAGGGAGAGGAGGGGGAGTCCTCCCTTAAGTCTATCCACACGGGGTGGGAGGAGGGAGGGAGGGAGAGAGAGAGAGAGAGAGAGAGAGAGAGAGAGAGAGCAGCTAAGGACACTCGACACTCAAGGGTGAGAGGAGGGAAGAAATATTCTGCAGAGGGCTTACTTATGGGCAAAAATGGCTTGCTGGAAGAGGGGTGGAGGGTTGTCAGGTACAGTACCACACGGAGTGCCGGGTGCAGACTACCAGGTACGGGTGCTGTGTAGAGTATCGGGTATGTGCAGAGCAGAGTGCTGGGGTGTCTCGACCACGAGGTACTAGGGGATTTATATAAGTGCAGGTACGTGTACGGGTGCACGGAAAGGGAGAGCAAAGCGTGGGTGCAAAGGATGGTGTACAGTGAAAGTACACCGACTGTAGCTTACAGGGGCTTGGGGAAAGGAGTGGTACCTGTGCGTGGGCAAAAGCTATGGTACACCGACTGTGGCTTACAGGGGCTTGGGGAAAGGAGTGGTACCTGTGCGTGGGCAAAAGCTATGGTACACATGTACCTTCCGGGTCAGAGGTAGCATGGGCGTCCACATGGTGGTCTCTGTGGACCATACACTAGGGTGGTCGGCCTTTGGTCCTTGCGCGGGCATTGTACGGGGGCTCGAGTGTGTACGATATCTTTTTGGGCCGAGGACCCCTAATTTGGGGCATCGGCCTCAATATGCATATCCATTGACAATGGCAAGATCAAGTTGGTTATATTGGAATTGCCACCCCCAACGAATGCCAAAGGTGTGTAGAGGTTTATGGGCCATGTTGTTTGTGTGTTGGCACAACTTGGTGAACACAACATGGTTTTTTCAATCAGTTTTACTAGAGTAAACAACTCAATGGTGCTGAGTAGAACTATATAAATATTGAGAGGGAAGGCTTAGGTATGGTTTATGCTATTAAAAGTCTTTGATACTATTTGGTGGCTAACAAATTTGAGTTCTTTATCAACCACCATCCATCAAGCTCTTCTTTATTTGGTAAGAAAACCTTGTACGATAAGGTGGATCAATAGGTGGATTTTTTATTCTAATGAAGTTTGATTTGACAATCATAGTGACCATTTGTCAAGAATTCCAACCCCTCTAGTGGGAGTGGATGATCTTTTAGATGCTCCTTTGTTTGAAGTGAATATTGTTTCAGAATGGAGCATTGAAATTTTTAATTTTATGAACAATGGGTTTCCCCTTGATCGTGAAACAATCAAGGAGATAGCGTGGTGGCTTATTAAGCAGGAAACACCTTTCTAGAGCTCGTTATAGCACAACTATACAAAATAGGGAAGGACAATGTCCTTTGAAGATGATGTGTCCTTGAATATGAATACATGATAATGCTTGAAGAAGCTCATAGTGACATGGATGAAGGACATTAATCCATCGCTTAGAAGGTTCTTCACCTTTTTAGAGCTCGTTATAGCACAACTATACAAAATAGGGAAGGGCAATGTCCTTTGAAGATGATGTGTCCTTGAATATGAATACATGATAATGCTTGAAGAAGCTCATCGTGACATGGATGAAGGACATTAATCCATCGCTTAGAAGGTTCTTCAATCTATTTTCTCGTCTTTGGTGGGGCCAACATTATTTGGTAATGCAATTGAATTTATCAAAAGGTTTGATAAATGTCACAGATTTACTAGCACCCATGGTTAGGACTAAATTCCTCTATTTATGGTTATGTCCTTGTAACCATTTGAGAAATGGGGATTACACTTTGTTGGAAATGCAGCCAAATTTATTAAAAAATGCGATGAATGTTAGAGATTTGCTATCATCCACAGTCAAAACACATGCCTCTATGCCTCTAACTATGGTCATGTATTTGTAACCATTTAAGAAATGGGGATTAGACTTTGTTGGTCTAATTAGTGTAGTAGTAAAGTTTGCTAAGACTTGATACGTCATTGTGGGAACTTGTTATCATTCCAAGTGGGTGAGGAGAAAGCCATTCTTAAAGTTGATGTGAGAAACACGACCAAGTTCATTTACAAATATACCATCACATGCTAGACTTGAGATTATTAATTATCAAGGTACACATTTTATCAATGAAGGGATAACCTGTCTTATTGTAAAATTCACGGTTGTGCATAGAAAAGTGTTAACCCTTATTGGAAACCTCTTAACTGTGTCGTCGATGCCAAGACACTCCATCATTTTCACCTTTTTTGACCATGGGTGTTAGAAGGTCAAATTCACATTAACAATTATAATGTATTATTTTACATGTGCGATCTTATATATGAAAGGCGCACCACAAGATAGTTTAATTAAGGGTACCAACGAGTATAAGTTTTACACTAGTGTAAGCGATCTAAGAGGCCTAGGACCTACTTTTTAGCTTTGGTCACCTACATGGTATAAAACCTAAAAACCAAGGAGATAAGGCAAAATGTAACCCCAACCCCTCATTCTCTCTTGTATTCTCTTGTGCTAAGAAATTGAGTGCTCTTCTTCTCTACTCTCTTCTTCTTGCCTATCACTTGCCTTGCTTGATTTGAGCTCTAGTGTGCTTGTATGTGCATGTGTGTGAGTGAGAGATCAAGCTATGAGGAGGATGGAGCTTCTCTTATGCACACGATGACAATGTGGAGGTCAAGCTCGCATGTGCTCCATCGACAACGCTTCCTATGAGGATCGAGGAATCCGAGCATTCATGTAAACTCCCCAATTCTTTCACCATTTATGTAATTTATGTAATTTTTTATAAGTTTTGGTTTTTTTAATGAAGGTTTTTATTTTTTAAAAATAGTAATTGGGTCTTAAAATTGATTCTATTTGGGTAGTTAGACCCCAAAATCAAAATCTGGGCATAGGGTAAACCCTAGTTTAGGCCTGCTACATGGCCAATGTTGGTCTCTTGCCAACATTTGGATTTGAGTGGGTGGATTAGAGAGATTAATTCTCGATTAATTTCTGTGTGGTTTTTGCTGAATTCAGTCCACTGGTTATCCCACTTGTCCCTTGGATTGGGTAATGTAGTGAATGCACCTAGTTGTCCCTTGGATTAGGTAATGTAGTAAATGCACCTAGTTGTACTCTCACTAAACATGGCAGAATCTTAGGAGAAAAGCTCCGCATCCTAGAAATAGTTAAAGTGCCTAAACTCAAAGTCCAAAAGTGGACATTGAAAACTCGGTTTATGAAAATTAAAGAAAATTAAAAAAGAAAAGAAATAGTTGCCACCTAGTAACCAAAAAAGTTATAGAAATTTACAAAAAAGTGCGTGCACAAATTTGCTAGATATCTATTTTAGACCATTGTGATCATTTTGACATAACTTGTATATGACCACAAATTTGTAAATTCGCATGAAGGGACCCTCACCTATTATAGGAACTAACACCTAGCTTGCTTGAAAAAAGCGTTCCATTTCTTGCCGCAAAATTGTTCAAAGACACCAACTTTATTTAAAATCAACCTAGTGAGAACATAACATGGATTTTTCAATTAGTTTTGCTAGTAAAGAACTAAATGATGTTGAGAAAAACTATACCACTACTGAGAGGGAAGGCCTAGGTATCGTCAATGCTATGAAAAAGCTTCAATACTATTTGTTCGTGGTGGCTAGTAAATTTGAGTTCTTCGTTGACCATCAAGCTCTTCTTTATTTGGTAATCAAACCTTGTACGATAGGGTGCATCAATAGGTGGCTTTTTATTCTAATAGAGTTTGATTTCTCAATCATAGTGGCCATTTGTCAAGAATTCCAACCCCTCTAGTGGGAGTGGATGATCTTCTTGATGCCCTTTGTTTCAAGTGAATATTATTTCAGAATGGAGCATTGACATTGTTAATTTTATGAACAATGGGTTTTTGCTTGATCCTAAAATGACCAAGGAGAGAGCACAATGGCTTATTAAGCAGGCAACACCTTTTGAGAGCTCATTACATGACAACTATAAAAAATGGAGAAGGACAATGTCCTTTATAGATGATGTGTCTTTGAATTTGAATACGTGATAATGCTTGAAGAAGCCCATGTTAACATGGATGGAGGACATTAAATTAGCCTGGAAGGTTCTTCAATCTAGTTTTTGGTCTTTGGTGGCCAACATTATTTGGTATTACACTCGAATTTGTCAAAAGGTGTGATAAATGTCAAAGATTTACTATCACCCCCACGGTCATGATGATGACTAATTCCTCTAATTATGGTTATGTGTTTGTGTAACCATTTAAGAAATGGGGATTATACTTTGTAACCATTTGAGAAATGGGGATTCTAATTTTTTGGAAATGTAGCCAAAATTATCAAAAGGTGCGATGAATGTCAGATATTTGCCCCACAGTCAAACCACATGCCTCTATGCCTCTAACTATGGTTATGTCTTTGCAACCATTTAAGAAATGGGGATTAGACTTTGTTGGCCTAAGTAGACTAGTAGTAGAGTTCATTGAAGCCTAATAAATCATTGTGGAAACTTGTTAGTAGACAAGAAATCACGGCCAAGTTCATTTACGAATATATCATCACACACTACACTTGAGATTTTTTAGATCGAGGTACACATTTCATCAATGAAGTGATAACCCTTCTTATTCTTAAATTCATGGTTGTGCATAGAAAAGCATCTCCATATTATCCACAGCCTAATGGCCAAGTTCATTTACGAATATCATCACATGCTACACTTGAGATTGTTATTAATCAAGGTACACATTTAATCAATGAAGTGATAACCCTTCTTCTTATAGAATTCATGGTTGTGCATAGAAAAGTGTTGAGATTCAAGCTCGATGTCAGTGTGAGCCAGCTATGTTATGTGCTGGCATGTTAGGTAGGAACATGTGTGAGACATAAATGACCGTGTGTCCAGCTGGTCATAGTGTGTGGGCATTAGCTAGGGTTAGTAGAGTGTGGACACAACTCATAGTGTGTTGTGTGGATTATGGATTGTTGCATTATGCTTTGTGTGAGTGTAAAGATGGCTTCCCTCTATGGTTAGGGTTTGCAATATACATTAGGGTTTGCTCCTGTGTGTGTGTCTCCTCCCCTCTACCGTTCTTTCAACATGGTATCAGAGCCTTGTGCTGTTTATTAGGGTTTATGAGCGAGTGAGTGAAGAGGGAGAAGAAGCTGTGAAGAGAAGCTATGAAGCTTGCCATTGGAGCTGTGAAGCTTGGAGCACACTAAATACTATCAGATCTGAGAGCTTGGCCTACTGGGTAAGGTCTTCTAAACATCCTTGAGCGGATTGCAGGTGATACAGGCAAAAATAAAGCAATTTAGAGCAACTCAAAGCAAAGCAAAATTCTGGTTTTTGGAAGCTTTCCCCATTAAAGCTTGAAAGCATTGATGTATGGTGGAAATACATGTAAATCTGGCAAAAGACATATGTATCTGACAATGAGAGATGTATTGGAAACTCCTATGCAATCCTTAAACAAATTTTGGAGCAATTTACATGCATTTGATTGAGTGAAAAACTCTGGTTTTTGAGCTCTCACAAAACAGAGAAAAGGAGGTGAAGATTTGATGCATTTGGAGCATATTTTTGGCAAAAATCCAAGCATTGATGGATTGCACACATACCTAGGAGTGTTGGGGACTTGATTACCTCATCATTTAGCATTACAACCACTCCCAAAGCCCTCAAATGCAGGCGGCGCAGCCAGCACAAAGAAAACAGAGCAGAATTTGATCTTTTTGGAGCGAGGAGGCCAATTAATACTTGGTTGGTTGATTAATTCCACAATTGCTTTAGCAATTGGTTGCTTTACACTTTGGAGAAGAGGGCTATGTGATTGGATTGATGAATTATGCTTAATTGACCTGGGAATGAGCTGATTAAACAGGCTGTCCACTGGTTGCATAGAAACAGAGCAATTTTAATTGAGCAATTAATCTTTGGTCTTATACAATTGGACAAATTCCTCTTACATGGAGTTGATGGACACTATTGCTAAGCTAATGAATGCCTGGTTTCTCAATTTGGACAAATATTGAAGAAATTAGAGCCATTTTACTACTGGTTTTTCTGGTTTTTCCCAAAACGGGTTTTCAAAAATTGATATGTACACGTGTCAGATGGTGTTGATACTCTACATTGAGGTTGTTTAGGTGTCAATGCAAGTTGTCCATATTGATTTCACCACTACATTGTGATTTGGAGCCGTGGAAGTGCATCAAAATAGGGTATCTCGGACTGCGTGAGTCAGTTCATCTTGGATGCATACAGGTTGATTTTCTACATCAAATTTGAAGATTGGTGGTTACTTTGGAGTATCCGGAACACTCATTGGAGTGTGGTTGAGCTGAGGAAGGCTTGGTTACAGATTTGGACGAGTGCGGAAGGTGCACATTAAGCAAACATGTCGGATAATCCAGTACAGATTGTTGGTGAAAAGCTGGATAGGAAGAACTTCCAGGCATGGAAGTATAGGATAAAAAGTTTCTTGAAAGGAAAAGGTTTTTGGAATCTCATTATAGGTGCTGAGCCAGAGCCTGAGCTACCTCGACAACTTACACAGCAGCAGCTTATTGCTCATAAGCAATGGTCAGAGAGAGCATTCAAAGTGCTACATTATCTGTCTATATGTATTTCTGATGCTATGCTCATACACATACAGGATGCTGAGAATCCCAAAGATGCATGGGATACTTTGGTCAAGATGTTTGATACAGATACGAGTGCTCGCAAGTCTCAATTGCGACAGCAAATACATAATGTGAAAAGGAATAAAAGGAGCATACATGATTATGTGCAAGAAATCAAGAAGTTTGCAGATGCATTGGCCACAATAAATGCCCTCATGCCTGATGATGATTTGGTGGATATTACCTTGCATGGTCTTGGCAAGGAATACAAATCTTTTGATACATCTATCTCAGTGAGGAGTATAGGTTTACCAGACTTTGATGAGTTGGTTTCCCTCTTGCTTGTTGAGGAAATCAAGCTCAGTGATTCATTTCTGGATGCATCTACTAGCCATGATGATGGCAGAAATCAAGCTTTCTATTCGCAGAGAGGCTTTAGAGGCAGGGGGAGATTCACATCACGTGGACGTGGTGGTAATGGTCGTGGATGGCAGGACAGGTCATCACAACAGAATTTTCAGCCCACATATGGTGCTAGAGGTGGTCGTGGATATGCACCTCAGAGAGGCAGAGGTAACCCCCGCCGTGGTAGAGGACGTTGGCAAGGCCAACAAACATCTATGCAAGATGTTGAATGCCATTATTGTGAAAAATATGGACATATGGCGAGAGATTGTTTCCGCAAATAGAATGATTTGAGAGGGGGTAGAGCACAACGTGGTGGTCATTATGGTGGAAACTATGGAAATTATGCACAACATGGTGGAAACTATGCATCAAGCCGTTATGATGGCATTGCAAATCATTTGTTTGCCATGAAGCATGTTGTGGGTTCTATGACGACAAATGATGAGAATGATGACACATGGTATATGGACTCAGGAGCATCAAACCATATGACATGTCATGGTGAATGGTTTGAGCATATGAAGCCTATGGATGTGAAAGGCTATGTGGAAACAGGTGATGATACTCAGCATGTCATTACACATGTTGGAAGTGTACCATTGGTTATGCACAATGGTCAAACAAAATCTATGTCTGATGTATTGTACGTGCCTTCTATCACAAAGAGCTTGGCCTCAGTTGGTCAAATGGTGGAACAGGGATTACAGGTTCGTTTCAACGAGATGGTTGCTTCGTTGAGGACTTCAAACATGGATGTAGAGTCATTGCTAAAGGAAAGAAAGAAGGCAGGTTGTTTAAGCTGGATGCTGGAATTCCTGAGCTAAAATCAGCCATGTTCTCCAAAAGCAGGAATGTGGTACAGGACATTGATATGTGGCATAAGAGGATTGGACATGTCAATATACAGAGATTAAAGAACATGTAAACAAGAGGCATTGTCAGTGGATTGCCTAGATTCAAATATGATGGAAATATGCATGTTTGTGAAGCCTGTCAGTTTGGAAAGCAGGCAAGGTTGAGGTTTCCTAGAGAAGGAAATATGAGTAGCAGGCCACTTGAGATCGTACATAGTGATGTATGGGGTCCTGCACAAAACCCATCTATCAAAGGTAGTTTATACTATGTGACATTCATAGATGACTTCAGCAGGATGACATGGATATACTTTCTCAGAGAGAAGAGTGAAGTGTTGGAAAAGTTCATGGATTTCAAAGCTTTTGTAGAAAAGCAATATGGCTGTTGGATTAAATGTTTGAGAACAGATGGAGGTGGTGAATACACCTCAAAAGCTTTTGAGCATTTCTTGAGGAAGCATGGAATAAGAAGACAGTTGACTTGCAGGTATACACCTCAGCAGAATGGTGTGGCTGAGAGAAAGAATAGAGTCATATGTGAAGTGGCTAGGGCGATGCTCAATGAAAAGAGCATGCCAGATTACTATTGGGCAGAAGCATGTGCTACTGCAGTGTATATACTGAACAAAACACCTACAACAGCCATTCATGGAAGCACGCCAGAGATGCGGCTTCCATGAATATAGGCCAGACATTGGACACCTCAAAGTTTTTGGATGCATAGCATATGTACATGTGCCTGATGAAAGAAGAAGAAAGTTGGATCCTAAGGCAGAGAAATGTGTATTTGTTGGATATGCATAGGATCAAAAGGCATACAAATGTTACAACCCACAAACTAGACAAGTGGTCATCTCACGAGATGTGGTGTTTGATGAGCTTGCTAGTTGGTACAAAGCAAAAGATGAGGGAGTCATTGAGTCACTTGAGGCTGATGTGCATGTGAACTTGCCACCACAAGCAAGTTCTAGTTCTACTACTATGTCTGGGCCAGCAGAGCAGAGGCTGAGAGTAGTACTGTATGTCCATGGTCAGGACGTTTGAGGCATGAGAGTGTGAGCACTGGGAGTAGTGCTGTGGATAAAGGAAAGAAGAAGGTTGAAGGCATTGGAATTACAGGTTATGAGTCATCTAGTTCAGAGAGTTTGGATGAGGAGCTTGGCATACCTGTTTTACGCACACTTGGTGCTAGGCAGGATAGATATGTACCACCACATGCTAGAGTTACAGGTGTACAGAGTGACCCGCATGCATTGCGGAGATCCCAGAGAGTCAGATATCTAGTTGACAGATTGACATATCGAGATTTTGCTATGCACTATGCATATATGACATCTATGGTGAAGCATGTGGAACCTTGACATCTATGGTGAAGCATTATCATAGGTGATCATGGTGCAGATGTGATGCATGTCAAGAAAGCTTTGAGTGGGCAATGTGACATGAAAGATCTTGGTGAGTTGAGATACTTCCTTGGAATTGAAGTGGTCAAAGATCATGCAGGTACATGGTTAGTACAACGCAAATATGCATTGGATATGTTGGCAAAGTATGGCATGACAGGGTGTAAGCCTATGAGTACACCTTTGGAGCAAAATGTAAAGTTGCGGGCTGATTATGGCGAGGAGTTGGATGATCCATCTATGTATAGAAAGATGGTGGTAGTCTCATATACATGACTATCACATGCCCAGATTTGAGTTATGCTGTGGGGCTAGTCAGCCAGTTTATGCAGAGCCCGAGGAAACCACATTTGGATGCAGTGAGACGTATTATGAGATATGTGAAGACCACTGCACATTATGGTTTACTTTATGAGAGTGGTAAAAGCTTGGACATACATGGCTACACAGATGCTGATTGGGCAGGTAGCTCATATGACAGGAGGTCTACTAGTGGTTATGCTTTTACACTTGGAAGTGCCGTGGTGAGTTGGAGTAGCAAAAAGCAACCTACAGTTGCTTTATCCAGTACAGAGGCTGAATATAGAGGTGCAGCCATTGCTACTTGTGAGGCAGTATGGTTAAAGGGTCTCTTGGCAGATTTATGTGAGCCTATTGATGGCAAAGTTGTCATTCATTGTGACAACATGAGCAGTATACAGTTGGCCAAGAATCCAGTATTTCATGCGAGGACCAAACACATAGAGGTCCATTATCACTTTGTCAGAGAAAAGGTGCTGGATGGTACAGTTGATCTTCAGTATGTGAAGACTGATGAGCAGGTGGTAGACATCTTTACAAAGCCACTTAGCAGGGAAAAGTTTGAGTACTTCCGTACTATGTTGGGAGTACATGGGATGAGCTTGAGGGGGAGTGTTGAGAGTCTTGATATCCCAAGCTCATCTACATCTTCATCGGCAGTACATCATGAGCTTGAGAGGGGCTGTTGAGATTCAAGCTCGATGTCAGTGTGAGCCAGCTATGCTATGTGCTGGCATGTTAGGTAGGAACATGTGTGAGACATAAATGACCACGTGTCCAGCTGGTCATAGTGTGTGGACATTAGCTAGGGTTAGTAGAGTGTGGACACAACTCATAGTGTGTTGTGTGGATTATGGATTATTGCATTATGCTTTGTGTGAGTGTGGAGATGGCTTCCCTCTATGGTTAGGGTTTGCAATATACATTAGGGTTTGCTCCTGTGTGTGTGTCTCCTCCCCCTCTACCGTTCTTTCAACAAAAAGTATCCTCGTATTATCCACAAGCTAATGGCCAAGCCGAGAACCAATAAGACACTTTGTATAATTCTTACACAAAGATTGTCAATGAGAAAAGGAATGATTGTGAACACAAGTTTTCGCCCACTCTCTAGGCTTATAGAACATCTTATAAAACAATGACTGAAATCACCCCATTCCATTTGGTCAAGTTGCAATACTAATGGAGTGTATTTCTCCTTATGAGTGGTGGTGTCTAAAAGGCTTACTGAGATGAAACAATTAGATGAAGCAAGATTAAGAGCACCCTATGGATTATATGTTCCAACAATTACATGAAGCAAGATTAAGAGCACCCTATGGATTATATGTGGATAGACTTAACAGGAAGAAAGGGTTTGTGACCAAGAATTGGTGAAGCCAAAGTAACCTTGTGCTAATGTACGCAGTCACATTAAAGACAAGACGAAACTAAAACTTATGGGTATGGGACCCTTTAGACTAGTGGAATTCACTAACTTTGGATCAAGAAGACTAGAAAAAACCTTAGAGGGTGTGACTCCTATGTGAACGGGATAAAGTGAGAAAATTCCATGGACCTCTGATTGAGTCCATGCTAAAAGAAAGTCCATGAACCTTTGATGAGTCAATTCTAAAATAAATTCATTTGACAAAGCAAAATAATCAATATAAAAAGGAAATGAAATGGCGCAAGATCAATTTGAGGAAATGAAAACGAAAGACTTAATATGAAAAGGAAATGAAATGGCAAATTGAGGCTAGAATATGAGTTGAAAAATCTCAGTTGAGACAAATTGGAATTTCCATGAATAAGGTGGAAGTCGTTCTCCTTGACTCAAGTGAAGAAGAAGATGAAACGGAACCATGACAACTTGGTAGGGATTCTTAGCTCTGACCAAAATCATCCAATCCCTAAGTCTTGTAGACACTTTGCAAACATAAACTTAATATCCCCACGTAACACGAAAAAGCCTAGGAAAACTTGAACTTCAAAAGATAAAATTAATTCAGCACTTCTTTTAATGGTTATTCTTCACACTAACTTGACTTATTAAGTACCTCCTAGTACATTGGAAATAATCCCTTGTTTAGTACCTCCTAGTACATTGGAAATAATCCCTTGGAAGGTAGTTTCTAAATCATGAAAGTAGGTGAAATTGTTGGAGATAAGTGCACACTAGTGCACACTAGGTGTACTATTTCCCTAGTCTACATTTGTCTAGTCTCAGTTGAGTCTTTGTGTCTTGAGTGTGTGCCATGTGGCACCTCTACAAGTATCCCATAAGCACTCTTGCTCTATGTCTTGTACTTTGGCCCATATATTCATGGGTCACATCATTGCAATCAATCTAGCTTGTGTCTTGTCTACACTCATCTCAAGGTAACTCTTTGTCCTTCAATCTTGTTCTTATTTCACTTCTAGTCTTCTAGTTTCTAGCTCTTGCTTCCATATTTCTACATGGTATCAGAGCCATGCTCTAGCAGGTGCCCTTGTCTTCCTCTAGATTTGGCCGCACCTCTTCCAGCCATCTTCTCCCCACCATACCTTGCTATAGTGCGCCATTCTTTTGTCCATGAAAACCCAAGGCTGTTGCCCGCCATATTTCTGAAAAGGGCTGCTCCTGTTTGCCCCTGATGTTGGTCGTCGCCATTATTCTGCCCACGCCATAGAATTCTGACCGATCCTGTTTTCCATCAGTTCTGCCTCGCCATACTCCAGTTGAAGGGTTCCTATTTCTTCGTGACGATGTTCTTCATCTACTCCATTAGCATAAGGCTCTTCATTATGGTGCGAATCTTTTCCTTTAGCTGGGCGACTCTTTCTCTCGATGGCATCTCTCTAGGTGCAGCCCGTGCTGTCCCTACCCTCATCGCTGCCCTAATCTTCCCCTTCATTTTTTCACATAGCGGCAACCTCTACAGTAGCAGCTCAAGGCACAATTTCAGATCTGCTTGCCCATGTCATGCCCATGCATCTCTACCTTCTCTCTCTCTACTGCCGGCGGCCTGTCCTCTAGTATTGCACATGCAGCAGCTACCCCCGCACTCTCTTCTTCATCAACATGTCTTCTCAAGTCGTGGACCTCCTGGACATTCAACTCATGCAACAACTTGTCATTTTTGGATCTCTCGACATCAGCTCGACACCTCCTTTTGTGAAGGCAAACTCCAATGCTGATTTTGGACCTGATTTGCAACATCTGTGCAAAGGGCATTTCCCTCTTGGTTATTTCCCATTTCCTCTTCATCTTCACATGTGGGTTAGCTGTCCATTGGACTAGCTAGACCTGCAGCAGCAAATTTAAAGCAGAAATCAAGTGTATGTTGTGTTCTATTTTCAGTTTACTTTCTATCTCTTGAAAAATTAAAAATCTCAATTCTGAATTTTTTTAATCTCCTCTCGAAAATATAAAACTACAAAGATCTCTCTACCTTCTTAAGGATTAGAAACTGCCCTTACCTCACATCCTCAGCAAGTGGTAAGATCTTCCCTTCTCCCTCATTTACTTCTCTATCTTGTACGGGAATAGACACTGCCAAATATGGTAAGACCTTCCCATCTCTCTCATATTTGTCTATGCTTTCATGCTATCTACCACCATTGATCACCAATGATGTAGATCATGGGGTAATGTCATGTCTATTTGTCTACATGGACTTATCTTTGTCCCTATCCAAGAGGCACCCCTGCATTACCCACTCTAGCAAGAGGATTGCCCTTGAGGAGGGATTATCTATCAAGGTCCATCTCTTTGTCTATCTACAATCAGTCAGTCTCTCTGTCTATGTGTCTATCTTGTGTGATCTTACAGTCACATGTCTCTGACAATCTGTCTATCAGTCTATATGCCTCTCTTTTGTGGATTAGCTACCCACATTCTCTTGGCATTTTCGGTCTATGTCCCCATTTATCTTCTATCTATCAGACTCTCTCATGTCTATCTGACAGTCTCTCTCTCTGTGAGACCACTCTACTGGCTGATTGCCTCTCTCTCTGTCTGTCTATGATCCACTCTTGTCCCTACCCTTGTGGACCCATATGAGGATATCACTTGAGGAGGGGTGTCTGAGGATCTTTGTCTGTCATGTCTTCTGTCTTGTCTCTCAGTCTATCGGTCTTTATGTCTGTCTTCTAGTCTTGTCTTTCTGTCTTCCTCCTAGTGTCCACTTAAGGAGGGTGTTGGAGATAAGTGCACACTAGGTGTACTATTTCCCTAGTCTACATTTGTCTAGTCTCAGTTGAGTCTTTGTGTCTTGAGTGTGTGCCATGTGGCACCTCTACAATTATCCCATAAGCACTCTTGCTCTATGTCTTGTACTTTGGCACATATATTCATGGGTCACATCATTGCAATCAATCTAGCTTGTGTCTTGTCTACACTCATCTCAAGGTAACTCTTTGTCCTTCAATCTTGTTCTTATTTCACTTCTAGTCTTCTAGTTTCTAGCTCTTGCTTCCATATTTCTACAGAAATGAGTGAGGATGTGATTTTGAGAAGGAATTGGATGGCTCACAACAAGTGCAACATATTAACTAGAATGATCATACCTTAAAAGTAAGCCTACCCTATCCAAAGATGCTTAGATAGATAAATGAAAATCAATACAAGACAAGTCGGTAGGGAAGCATACAAGACCTCTACAAGAAGGAATCATAGAGGATATGCTTCGTGCTTGGATGTAAACTCCATAAATTGAGGCATTGGCCTAATGAGAAATTTGCTGGTTTTTGATTATCCATGCCTACATTAAGCTATCAATTAATTACTCACTAATCGTGTGTTAATCATTATCTAATCTCTTTGTTAATAATGTTAATTCTAGCATTTGATCCACCATAGCTCATCATATTGCTGTAATTTTAACATGGTATCAGAGCCTAGCCTAGAATCCATCAATTTGTGAGCCCATTATCTTGCTAATCACCTAGCTAATTAGGATTAATAGAAAATTAATATTTTCACCTCTTTTTTAACTAACATCTGCACCCCCAGCCAGTGGAGGAGCTTGATCTCCCTCCGGGAGAAACATTAGGGGAAATGCTTCTAGCCCAACATAGCTATACTCCCCACGATTCAGCTTATCAAGAAATTTCTCCAAACCGCTAAGCATAGCTGTCTTTTTTCGCTGATTTGCAGGCCCCTTTTTTTTTAGAAAAATTGACCTCTCTTCTTCTCCAGTTGCAATGGGTCTAATTTCTCTTAGCCCGAGAGGTTTTCAAGATGCTCTACAAGCTGGTGAAGTCAGAATTTGATTTGATCAAGTCTATAGTGAGATCCAAGCTCTTCATCAAATCTGCAGGTGACTTTGGTAAAACAAAGATTAAGCATTCAATGTTTGGTCAAATCTTGTGTTTCTTGGCTTAATCCTCTACTAGAATAATTGCTATTAATGGCCTTGAAAGCGTTTCATTTGAACTCTAAGGCCTAAGATCTAGGCTCCCCGCATACTCTGTTTTCTACACACAAAACAGAGGATTAATTTGTTAATCAATGATTAATCAATGCTAATCATTGTATTTTGGTGCAATTGAGGGTTCAAATTAACCATTAGGTATCTGATATAGATCCTTATAACTTCAGATTGCAATTCGGAGATGGTTTGATACTCCAACCATTCCATACAAATTGGTTACCCTTGATTTAATGTAATTTCTGGGATAAAATTATGCTGATAAATTTATGGTAATCATCATTTTACATTTAACCCTTGGTTAATGCCTGTAAATCACACTCAAATTCAAGATTATTCACAGCCAGAGTTGCATTTGGAATGAGCATAAGAATGAATGCTATATGCATTATGTATTGGGAACATTACATTAGTGTAAAAATGGGATCAGACACTGCCCTTGTCGAGAGAATAAGGCAAGAGGTAAGACCTCCCACATAGATTTGGGTTTGCATTGCATAATGACACAAGATAAACATCAAAAGCCCAAAAGAACTATCAACAAAACATTTAAACATGTTGCTCACATTGGAGCAAGAACTGACGGACAAGCTCATGGCCCCAGCCATGAAAGAAGAAGAACATCTCTTTCCAAGAGGAAGATCCACACCCCGAAGAAAAGCTAAAGGAAGCATTGAAGGAAGACATGGACGCGTGAAGAGAAGCTGCCACAACAAGAAGACTGAAAGAAGAGGAAGACACGGACGCGTGAAGAGAAGCTGCCATGATAAGAAGACTGAAGACAAGAGAAGATGTGAGGCTCCAAAGAGTGAGGAGCCATGTGAAAATCTCTGAGTGAGAGAGAGAGAGAGAGAGAGAGAGAGAGAGAGAGAGAGAGAGAGAGAGAGACCCCACAACCCAATGTAACTTGCCCCAACAAAGTAAAACCACCTGTGAGCCACCGATGATGTAGGCCATGTGGTAGATGTATGTGTGAGCACTTTAGTCAAGGTCACAGGCACTTATAGTAGCTTTGGACACATAGAGAGAGAGAGTGTCAAGGACTATGAGTTTAGGGACTTGAGGCACTGGTCGTGAACTATCAAGTAAGGAGAAAACTTGGTATAGGGTCCAGGTGTGCTAGGATTGTTCACTTGAGGGGAGGTGTGCTAGGCGCTGGTCGCGAACTATCAAGTAAGAGGGAAACTTGGTATAGGGTCCAGGTGTGCTAGGAGTATTCACTTGAGGGGAGGTGTTGAAATATACAAGTGAATAGGGTGTGTGCAAGAACAAGCCCTTGGCTAGAGGCTGTAAAAGAGAATCTGTAAATGTGAGAGAACGTGTGAAAAGGTGAGAAGAATCTACTGGGAGAGAATAACGGGTAGCATGAGGAGATTTAGGAGGTGTGGAGATATTCTGGGAGAGGTGGAGAGAATCAAGCAAAAGAGGTAGAGTGAATCAAGGAGAAATCAGTGGGATTAGATGCTTGGATGTAAACTCTATAAATTGAGGCATTGGCCTAATGAGAATTTGCTGGTTTTTGATTATCCATGCCTACATTAAGCTATCAATTAATTACTCACATCTAATCTCTTTGTTAATGATGTTGATTCTAGCATTTGATCCACCATAGCTCATCACATTGCTGTAATTTTAACAGAGGCTGCCATAAAAAGGGGTGCATGGAAATGAAAAGGCCATTAGTAACCTTATAATTAGTACAAAAGGGACTGATTGTTGCTGAATAACAAGGGAGATCTGGAAATATGGAACAATGATGGTCACCCTTGGGAAGGGTGCACCTCACGACAACGGCTGAATGCCTCTCCATCGAACGCATAATTCCCAAATCAACTTTCAAAAAGCTACCCTGCACGCTTAACTCTCTTCGTGCTAAACTCTATTCTCTTCCTCGCCTTCTTCCAAGCATCCCCAACGTTCTTGTGAAGAAGAAGAAATGGTGCTAGAGTTTGAGCCCTTGTCATCCACGGTGTACAAGGAGGCTGACAAGCATGCACAATGGCTGGAAAGGATGGGACTCAAAGAGTTTGCAGAGCTGCCCTAGGAGGAGCTCCAACAAAACTATAAGGTAACAGAGTAGCTAGAGTAGCATACAGAAAACCGAAACCATCACACTTCCGTCAGGTGAGATGAGCGCCTTCAATCCCCTCTATGTGGCTGAGGTGTTCAAGCTACCAGTGGAAGGTGAGGGCAAAATCAAAGTAGTAAATGAACAAGACCTTATAAAGGAATTTAACCCTCTAGAAGGCAAGGTAAAGGAATTCAAGATCATAGGGATGCCAGATGAGGACCGGTAGAAGCATATGCCCTTCGTGGTGGAGATAATCAATCTCACCCACAAGCCATACTCCATGTCAAGGAAGGCATAGGATTGGGGAAAGCAACAAAATCAGGAATGAAAGTGGCCTAGGAAAGGTCCTGTATAATAACATCAAGGATCAAATTGGCAAAGTTAGTCGCCCGAACACCAAGACAAAAATTGGCCCATACATAACAGCATTGTTTAAAGCACAAGAAGGAGCTGGGCAAGAGGAGAGATCAAGAAGGAGGAAGCAGGCCACAAAAAGAGCATAGAGCATAAGGAAGAATTTGTTGCAAAGCCCCAAGAAGAGGGGAGTTCAGGATAAACGCAGTTCGAAAAGAAGCGGGCATTCGAAAAGAATGGACAAACGGAGTTCGAAAAGAAGCGGGCGTTTGAGTTTGGTGAAAAGAAGAAGGGGAATAAAGGAAAGATAGGAGCATAGGAGAAGAGCAGCAAGGAACTCAAGGAAGACTTTGCCAGCATCGAGAAGTCCATCCTCTCACAGAAGCTTGAGAAACAGCAACACAAGAAGCCCCCTCAATGCAGTGCCTGCAAACACAGTAGGAATGCACCACCATAAAACCTCTACACCTTGGACAAGAACATAAGGGGATTATGGTCACGGTACCCCATCCACCTCAAGTAACCACAAGCCAAGCCCTCTAAACCCTGCCGTGCAATTTTTCTAGAAAACATTGATGCAGGCTGAGTGCAGGGGAGTCTCAACTACCTACAAAGGTATATGACTGATGGAGCCAAGGAGATAACAATGCTACAGGCGGAAGTCAGGGAAAAGGAGGCCACCATTCAGGAACTGAGAAGTCAACAGGCACCATTCTAGGCTAAGAAGAACAAGAGTGGAAGAAGCCTAGATGGAGGAGATGCAAAGGCAATTAACAAGGCTCCAGAAGGCAAGTGAAAAAAAAAAGAGATGGCAGTTATGAGAGAAGCCCTAGTCCAGACAAAACAAACAAACACACAGCTACAAGACAAGGTGGATAGGCCATTGTAAGCCAAGCAGAGGGCTTAGATTGAAGAACACAAAGGTTTAGTGGAAGATTATAAGGAGCAGCAAAGACAAGACGAGGAAACAATCAAAGCTCTAAAGAAGGAAGTAGGAACAGTGACAAGAGAAAAAGGGGGAAAAATGATGGTCAATGAGTTGAATGTCACTCTGACACTAGCTCATGCCAATCTAAAGAAGAGACATGAGCAAATGGATGACTTGAGAAAGGTACATGCAAAAGAATTAAAGTCATCCAAGGTTGAGCTTAGGAGAAGACATGAGAAAGTGGAAGCTATGAGGAAGGCTCATGCTGCAGAAGTGTGGAACAAAGAAAAGATGATCGAAAACTTCTAGGATTGGGCAAAAAGAGAGAAAGCAAAAAAAAAAAAAGAGATTGGTAGCAAAGGCTCCGGGAAGAGAAGGGGCAAAGAAGCACAAACTTCTACAAAGAGACGGCCCTCAGACATATGAGGAGTTTAATCCAGGCTGCTAAACAAGCGCGGGAGCAGTACAACTGTCCAATTGGAATGATATCGCACGTTTTATGAACCAGTTGGATGAGAGAGTAGCTCACATGCAGGGGAGCTAGCACACAGGATAAGCCCCTCATCTGGATCTCGGCCTCTATGGGGAAGCGGTGGAATCTCATGACTCATGGACCTGAGTGAGGCGGCGCAACAGCTCATGCACAAAGAAGGACTGCCAGTGCCCCTCGCCAACAATGGAGTCTCCTGGCAGAAAGAGAAAGGACAGACTTATTCTGGAACCAACAGGAAGACCACCTTATGGGTGGAGATGGAGTGAAGGGGGAAGGAGAAGGGCAAGAGAGCCGAAGCAAATTGTTTTGGAGGATGAAGCCATTGCCCCAGATCATACTAAGCTGCATGCATTTATAGAAGAATGGCTATTGATGTAATGGAGAGAGCGAGAAAGAAGTTCCCATATGCTAAGCCTATCGAGGTGCAATTCCGTCGGAAGCAGATGATAAGACATGCTAGTGAATACGTGGATGAGCAATAGGAGAAGGGCTTACGAGACCAGGTATGCTTTGGATAAGCCCACACACACACACACACACACACACACATGCACACACACATATATACACAAATACATATAAATGTATAGACTTAAGGGTGGGGACAATATCCCAACGGGAAGGGACTTCTATGAGACTTTATCTTGGGAAAGAAAAAGGTTCTTTGGAATTCAATAACAAATTGTAGATTACGTAGTACATATTCTTGGAGACCCATTACTCTATTGTGGCCAAGCATAGTGGAGACCCATAACTCTTTTGTGGCCATGCATAGTGGAGACCCATGACTCTTTTGTGGCCACACATAAAGTCGATATACGATACATAGTTGCTTTTTGACATACCGTTTTGAGCATTTTGGTCATAAAATACTGCAAAATTTTTCAATGCCCGTCATAAATCACACTAAAATATAAAATAACTTACTTTATTTCACCAAACCCATCGATTTTGAAGGGCAAAGGTGCCCGTTAAAAATCAAGCCTGATAAGATAAGATTCTATTGTATTAGGGTTGATTTTGATGCGTGTCATGTTCACCGTTAAATACAACCATTTCTTAAGAGTCACGACGAGGAAAAAAAAGTAAAATGTGACAAGCACTAAACTGCTAATAAACCCTTCATTTTTTTGAAGGATGACCACTAAGCAAGTCAAAAATCATCCTTGGCTGCTGCACTAATCATCCCAAGCTAAGCTTTAAGGCATGTTCCATGAATTTGCCAAAGAAAAACTAGAAACTCTTAACCCTTGAAAGGAAAGGTTCCAAGGGCACAAGTGATAATTGCAACATGTCACCATAGGGCAATTGCACTACTACCATAGACCATGCAAGGAAGGCAGAGTTTTGGAGTAAACCCAAGAATAAACCCCAATAGGGAAAATGTCTTATGGGTGGAGTAACGAGTTGCCCTTAAAAATGGCAGGTCTAGAAAAATATTACTCTTATTTTACTTTATCTATTGATGGTAATCCAAAATAATCAAATGTATTTGACAATGAGCACTTAGATGCCAAAATGCATGACAGTCACTTGTTTTCCAAAAACTTCCTCACAAATGGGCACAAGCTCTTAGGTCCAATTTCCATGTAAGGCTATATTAGTGAAGTGACATGATAAGATCACTCACACACTTAAAAGTGCGTACATATGCCTCCGAGAAAAACCTCCTAAAGAGGGGAAAAGTGTCCCGACCCATTATTAGCCTACGTCCACACATCTACCATATAAATGGCTATATAATCCTTATCATCATGTTGGTTGTATTCTTGATGGTGGTGGTGAAAAAATGTCATATCGATGTTTCTCAAAGTTTACCTAGGGAGATAGATTTACGAGTTTTAATGATTTAGAAATAATAGCATTTAAGGTCTTAATGTATCCTAGCACTGTCTTAATGTAGCCTAGTAATTTTCACATTTTCTCAAAGCTTTTACTAATTAGAGTGGGAGGAAGTAGTAGAGTGAGCTTCATGTGTCTACACACCTTCCATTAAGCTCACTTAGAATCCAATGAAGGTAGAGTGGGAGAAATTAGTAGAGTGGGTTTCATGTGTCTACACATCAAGCTCACTTATAATCCTAGAGAATCCAATAGACTTGAAGTAGAGTGGGAGAAATTAGTAGAGTGGGTTTCATGTGTCTACACACCTTCCATCAAGCTCACTTGTAATCCTAGAGAATCCAATAGACTTGAAGGGGAAACTAGCTACCATGTATTCCTTCATTTGTCAATATTCGGCAGTAGAGTAGGAAGAAGTAATAGAGTGGGTTCATGTGTTTAAACACCTTCTAAGCTCACATAGAATCCTAGAGGATCTAATGGACAAAGAAACTAACAACCATGTATTATTTTGTCAGTCACTTTTCTATGGTACTAAACACCATGGTGATTCTAGTGGTAAATAGGAAATTATCTACTCTTGGTGTTTTCTAAATCTAAAGGGATAGATTCACAAGTTTTTATGCTTTAGGAGTGATGGTATCTTGGTAGTTACACAATGGTAACTTATAATTTGGTCCTATGGACAAGAAGGGGAAACTAGTTGCCATGTATTCCTTTATCGAATAAAATTCTATGGTACTAAACATCATCGTGATTCTAGTGATATATAGAAAACTATCTTCTATTGGTGTTTTCTAAATCTAAAGGGATATATTCATAAGTTTTTATGATTTAGGAGTGATAGCATCTTCGTAGTAACACAGTGGTAACCTAAGATTTGGTCCTATCTCTACATCAAGGAGATTTGGACATGTGTACCGCTTTAAAGTGGGCTTGCCAATCACTTTCTTGATAGAGTCCATTGTACATTGTTTATGAAGTTGACCATTCAAGTATGGTAGGGCTTGTGGGCGAGGATGCACATAAGTATATTCAAATTCACTTTGCAAGTATTTTCAAAGATTTTGCTCCCATAACCTCATCTTTTATTTTTTAAGGAATACCAAAGGATATCCTTTAAACTAGATTACCCTACCATTCAAGTATGGTAGGGCTTGTGGGTGAGGATGCACATAGGTATATTCAAATTCACTTGGCAAGTATTTTCAAAGATTTTGCTCCCATAACCTCATCTTTTATTTTTTAAGGAAGACCAAAGGATATCCTTTAAATTAGATTGCACAAAGTGTGCCTCTTAATTGAAGATTCTAAATAGCAAATGGAAGGCATGTTTGAGAGAAGGCATTGTTTGGAATTGACGAAACATAGTTTAATACTTGGAAAAAATTAGAGCAATGAGAAAAAAAACTCATTGGTAAAGAAATATCATACTTAACTTGCTCTTGTGATTTTATTTTTCACAAGCCAATTTGGCATGAAGTGGAAACATCAAAGTTTTCACCTTTATTTAAATTCTTTATTTGTGTCTTCTATAGCAGTTAAGGAAATTCTTTCTCTATAAGAAAATGGTTCCTCAATATTCTTAGAATGGATAAAGTCATACTTTTGGCACTCAATTCTTGCCCTTCGACCCCTCAAAAGGGATTTAAGCTTGTACTCAATGAAGAGTTTTCTTTTGATGTTTTTGAGGAGGCAAGCTTGGGAGATCATTGTTTAAGGCAATGGTGTGGTGACTCCATCGATGTGTGTGGTGCTAGTTGAGGGTTTTGAGTTTTCAAAGTGATGAAGGAGAAGTGTACATAGAATTATGTAAGTAAAGAACACATTTAAGAGTTCAAGCATAAATGTAATTGCAATCAATACATCACGAGGAGAGATAAGCTTAATGGTGAACCATATGTTTCTTAAGAACAAAACTAAGAGTATGCTAGATAACTTATAAGATGAAGCTGCATGCACCTAGGTGAAATGCTTAATCTTAAAAATCAATCATTAGGAACTCAATGGAGTCTTTTTGGGCCCTTTAATTTGCCATGAGGTTATGGAAACGTTTAACTTTTTGACAAATAGGAGCCCGCCATGCAAGCAAAAACCATTGGTGATTAAGAGAGGTGTAAGAGTGGTCAAAGGGGTTGCACTTTTTCCCCCAAAAAGGGGGGGCAATATTACAATTTTTGGACCTCCATAACTTCTACATAAAAGCTCCGATTTGAGCGCAGATTACAGATCCGTGATCTACGCATCAAGAGCTTTCCATAGATATGTTACATGATATGGTTTTATCTGCTAGATTTTAAATTCCATTTTCCTCCCAAATTCAAATTCGAATAAAGTAGCCGTTTTGAAGCTTCAAATTAGAAAACGTTTCTTCTTAAGAGAAAAGGTTTGACTCCCTTAAACTGCCAAATAAAAGGGCCCAAGAAGACTCCATTGAGGTCCTAATGTTTGACTGATTTTTTGATGTGACTTATATAGGATATATTTTCTAACTCTATATGAATGGAGCATTTCTCATGAGTTACAAGGGAGAATACTATGAAGTGACAAAAACTTGGCAACAAGGACACATAATGAAACTTTGAGTTCAAAGACATGAAAGCAAAATTGTTAACCACTCCATAAGTTAGCATGGTTTCACTGACCTTCCATAAGGCACTTTGCCATCTTACCCATGCAAAAGGGTACTTAACTTTTGTAAGAAGGCACTAGAACATATATAAAGTGGCCTTACCTTGTGCTTAATGTCAAATAGGGAAATTCTACTACAGACTCGGTGTACATAGTTGCTTAAGACTAGTAATAGAGGCCGTACTATTTTTAAGTTTGGCTGGCTTGATATGAAACTAGTTATTTGTATGTAAGTCATTTTTTATAGTAAGCAAAGGACAATCATTCCTCGGCAATAGTTTACTTGTGAGCTCTCCTCTTTTCTCTTTTGCCTTGCTTGTATATAATTGAATCTTGCTTGTTTGATAGATGCTAGATAGGTTTGTAGGGTTTCTTCTTGCATTAGCTTCTTCTTCTTCCCCCACGTTTGGTGAAAGATAGCCACTATGAAGATGTATTGCCTCCATCAAGGTATAGCGAGCTCTCCCTTCACCCCATTGGCAAAGGAGCATTCTAGTATGACAATAGAGTGAGGATGTGAGATGAATGAGCTCGCACACCCACATAGGGAAATTACAATTACAACTTGAAGGTAAGACCCAACGACACATGCTTTGGGGCAAGGCTAAAGTAAGCTCTTGACTTGAACACAAATGTTTACCTTAACCTTCTAAAGACTCTTTCTTAACACTTTTTTACTAATTAATAGATTGGGCTTCATGTGTTTACACACCTTCCAAGCTCACTTGTAATCCTAGAGAATCAATGGATAAGAAGGAGAAACGAGCTACCATGTATTCCTTTGTTGATGGTACTAAGCAACAACATGGTGATTGTTATGGTAAATAGGAAATTGCCTACTATTGGTGTTTTCTAAAGCTTAAGGAAAAATGTATACTAAGCTTAAGGGATGGATTCACATATTTTTATACTTTAGGAGTGATGGTATCTTGCTGATAAAACACAATGGTAACTTAGAAAATGTTTCGATTTCTACATCTTATAAAAATACTCTTCTTCCACTAATCCAATTTTGGGTATATATCAGATTGTGATTTATCCACATAAAAATATCTAAGAATATTCTTTCCACCAATTTAATTATCAACATTAATATTTCCTAATTTTCTAGGTGCAGTTATGGTGAAAATTTCTCTTTTGTCATCAAAACTAATTTAAACCTTTTTCTACTTAAAATACCATGAAAATTCATCTTTTTAATTAAATACAATTATCCATTTTTTTTGAATATGCCAAAAATTTCTCTTTTTGCATTTAAATGATTGAATTCCAAATTTCATGGGAATTCCTCTTTTGTCATTTAAAAATTTATATGCATAAAATAAATTTATCATAAATTCCTCTTTTTTTTAATTAAATAATTATGCATAAATAAAAAAAGTATTATTTCATGAACATGGTCAAAATCACTCTTTTTTCTTTTAATTTCTAAAACTACAATATGGTAGGAGTTCCTCTTTTATTATTATGCATAAAAATAAGACATGTATTTTTCTCTGAGAAATTTGCCATAGCTTCGCTACTATTACTAATAATTTTTAAATTTCCTAAAAGAATAAAAGCTTGTAATAAAAATATGATAGAAATTCTACTTTTAAGGTTAAATTTAAACTATGAATTTAAATCATAAGTTTAATCATAATTATAAACATAATTATGATTATCTCACTAGATTAAGCTAATTTCAACATTCCTCTTTTACGAATTTGCTAGGATAATCCATTTCTCATTTAGAATGAATTAAAGTAGTTATTATCTACTCTCAGGAGTGAATGATGATTACACGAGAATCAATGCATTTGGACTCACCCTTGAGCATGAAGTTGTAAAATGGTTTCAAACACTAGAACTAGAGGGCAAAGGAACATACAAAGATTTGAAATAATCATTTTTTATTACTTATGCACCAAGATTGGTGCCAAGTGGAGTTTAGTAAAGCAGCCTATGCTTAAGAAAAAGGAAGGAGTAATGATACAAGAGTACATTAACTGGGCCAAGTATCTCTACCTAGTAGGTGCAAGGGAGAGGTGCGAGGGAGACCCACATAAACTTGCTTAATTTCTCCTTTTCTAGAAATTTTACAAAGAAAAATATTGCATTATGTGCTTCATGCTCTAAGGCACAAGAATGTGTGTTAGATGCCATAGATTAGGATATGAGAGTATATTAATCGGGCAGCCAAGTATCTTTACAAACGGGCCATAGACTACGATACGAGAGTATATTAATCGGGTGGGCCATAGATTATGGTATATTAATTGGGCCATAGATTATGGTATGAGAGTATATTAATCGGGTGGCCAAGTATCTCTACAAGTTATATTAATTGGTGGCATAGATTATGGTACGAGAGTATATTAAGCGGAGCCAAGTATCTCTATAACATATGCGAACCTTGAGGAGAGACCCAACCAAATCCCCTTCATCTATCTTTTCTTAAAAGGTCTACAGAGAGCAAAAGATTGCATGATGCACTTTATGCTTGAAGGCACATGACCCCATAGAATATGATGAAAATTTCATAAGCCCACCCCAAGGAAATACATGGCTTTGAGCCATCATTCAAAATGGGTTTTGAAAGTAGTGGACCAAGGTAAAAGGTTGAGGAGAAGAAAGACAACCCTAATCTCATTAGCTAATTGCTACATGTTCCCCCAAGATTGATTGCTATATGAAGGATGAATGACACTAGCCATTGGCTGATTGCTATATGTTTAACCAATCTCTAAGGGTTAATCTTGTAGTAGGAGCACCACATTTTCATTGGCCTCTTCCTTCACTAGCACCACACCAGTTGTAACTGCAAGTCCAATAGTCATAAGAGAAGAGTCTAGACTTGTTGAGATGCCTCCACCTATGAATGACACTAGCCATTGGCAGATAAGCATCGTTTATTGTACCTACTGAAGGATGCAGACGGGTCGTACATCATGTGCCTCATGGTAAGTGCGATCGCCAAAGTAGTGATGAGACAATCTTAGAAATCATGCCAACCTAGGAATGGTTCTAACTTTTTCCATTTTGGACAATGTGCGTAGACATGTAGGACTTCAAGAGGTTCTTGAAAAAAGAGGTGTTGTGGAGCCAGATTTTAGAACAAATCACCTCTAGTATCCGGAATATAGACAACCTACAAAATGAAATTGCCCGATATATTCTGTGTCACCGTACTCGAAATGAAAAGGAAGAACTTCAATAGCACATTCGACGAGCTAATCAAGAGAGTAAAGTCTTCCTTCACAATTGACAAGCAGCCTGGATTAAAGCAAGCATCCAAGAGATGTATATTCAGGTACTTTCTTATTGACCAGGCTTCCGATACTTTGTTATAGCACTATATAGCGTAAACTCTTTGTGGTGTAGGCAAGTGGCTTAGAGCATGCACTTTAGCTTAAGAAATCAAGGCGATCTCCCGTTAAGTCTTGGAGAATAGTCCTCTAACAACACAATGTACACAAATTTGTTGGACTTCCCTCGTGGAAAGTATAGAAGAGAAAACAAAATTTCCACTATATGAAAAGAAACAGATAGTCAACCAAGCTACCGAAATAAGTGTGTTTTAAAAAAGGATGAATGATATTTGGACCCACTCAATGTAAAAATACACAACACTCAATGTAAAAATACACAACCATTGGTTTTATTTCATTGGGAAGAAGAATGAGAAGCAAGAAAAGCAAACTGGTATACGCGACAATGAGGATTCACTACTCCGTTTCAACGAATCATGCAATCCTCCTTCTCAACGTAGAACTGACACACCTATGTACATTGTAATTGCAAAGTAAACCTCCAACGAGTAGTGATAAGTAGAAGTATCCCCTCATCTTGGGACTGCTTTAAATTTTATTTTCTCAACTTTAAAAAATCTACAAAATTTAAGGCATTCTATCTTCCAAAGGTAAGTTTTGCATGTGGTCCAATTGACACAACCACCAAAGACTCTAATCAATGAAAGCATTTGGCAAAATTGGTGCAAGTATAGACCTCCTCTTGCATGGCATGGAAGAGGAGAGAGATTAAGTGAAGTTGAGCAAGGATGTGTTAAGTTCTAAACATGCATTAAAAATCATGAACAATTCTTACAAGTCGTTAACCAACGAAGAGTGGTGATAGGGTACTACTAGGCCACTCTACCCATCTTACTCTACCCATCTTTTAGTAGGCTAATAGTGAGACTTGAAGCTGTTGTTGCATGACAATTACTCTTACCTATCATAAGCATACACATAAACCTCGACCTTCCCTTTGATAAGCTACATGGGACAATGCATGGCATGCACAGGTAGAGGAGATATTATGTGATGGTGGGCTTGTCAACTAAGTACACCAGACACAGGATTACTGGTTTCACACACACAATTGGGTAACCACCCTCCAAGACATTTGTCATTGCACGCACCACTAGATTGTTGTTTTTTCAGTTGAGCTTCTATAGAGAAGCCCAGCAATCAGCAAAGGCTTGTCTCATGCATGATCCATGGATCCATCAGTTTGCATGGCCATGGCCATTCTCGCTTTGGGAAACTGTACTTGCTGAACAACCGTCCATACGGTGCTTCTTTGGAAGCCAGCGTTTCACCTCCATTTCTTGAATTGAGTAGAAGTCAAGACACCTGGGATGGTGATCATCAAGTTCCGTCCGGACAACATGTAGGAGCAGCAAAGTCTGCAGCAATTACATGAATAGCAATTACATCTTCACTCTTCAAACTAATGCAGAAATAGATGAAGCACACGGGCTTACTTTGGCTACACTGCCACAAAGTCGGATGATGCCTTGCATGTGGCTCCAAGAATTCAACTGCATCTGCTTCTCCCACTCAGGAACAACAATCATAGCTTATGTGCACACACCATACTGCGACTAGATGCTATTGTACTGTGCACGTTTATTAAAATTCAGTCTGTTTCATCCTTGAAATGTGTGACAGCTCAAAATTACATACTCTACATGTACTTGTGATGGATGATGCTTGTATGTTATAAAGTGAGCTCCATACTGAAGCCCTGTCCGAACAATCCAGTTTTTTCTTCTTAGATGAGAGCAGGCCTTGTAATAGTGCAAAAAACCCTGTTTTCGCTTCAGCATTAGCTGCCAGAGGTCATCATTATTCAGAACCACATCCCCTTGCCATTTAATCTTTCAGTCACATTAGCCAATAATTAGGTAATCAGATTTTAAAAGAAAACAAAGGTTGATATAAAGGTTCACCATCAAGCAAAAGACCATTCAATCCAAGTACAATCACCATTTAGAAATGGGGTGGCCCTGGCACCCCATTTCTAATCAGATTCCCGAATGGATATAAAGCGTATTGTGAAGCTTCTACCTTTTAGAAAAGAAACCTCAACAAGGATGTTTATGTTAACAACATGTGAAGGTTTACGGGGTCCGCAGTCCAAAAATGTGGCATACCTTCTCCAGATAGTGTTCATATGATGCACATCCGGCCATTTGGAAGGAGACCTGTCAAGTACGGGCTACCCATGGACCAGATAATTAGAGCCACTCCATATCCTGCAGGCTGGTTCAAGTCCTGCACACTCTGCAGGAGCTTTACCACCAGCCTGGGTAGGCCAAACAGGCAGTGGGCAGGCCAGAATAGGCTACAGGTAGGCTGGGTACGAGTACTTACATGATTATTTCTCAAATCCTTTTGAAATGCAAATCAGGCAAACACGGACACCTTCGTGCTATGTGGGCACAGAGAGACCGCCATTCCTTTGAACTGGCACAACCCGTACCTTGCAACATTGGTATGCTCTCACTAAGGTTTCCTCTTGCACAAGTCTTCCTGGACAGGCACTAGGCTTCCTTCCAAAGATTCTATTAATGGGGAATGGAGAGTACAGAAAAAACTTCACATGAACCCTTTATTGGTTCCAGTAATTGGAAATGGAGAGTACAGAAAAAAAAATCACATGAACCCTTTATTGGTTAGAGCTACATTTCCTTTAAATTTCCAACGATTTTCAAACAATTCTATTGTGAGATTTGCACCATGGTCCATGCCCCACATGCATTATGCAATTTTACCTGCTGTCTTTTGCAGCAGACTTCAAGACAATTCAGTTCATAGCATAGGAAGAAGGCCTTTCCCTGACCCGGAAGGTACATGTGTACCATAGCTTTTGCCCGCGCACAGGTACCACTCCTTTCCCCAGGGCCATGCAAGCCATAGTTGGTGTACTTTCACCGTACACCATCCTTTGCACCCGTACCCATACCCGTACTTGCAATATGCCATGAGAATGTCTCTAATTACTTGGTTGACTCTCTCAGTCTGGCCATCGGTCTCTGGATGATAAGCTGTGCTAAAGCAAAGTTGAGTTCCCAAGGCCTGAAATAAGGACTGCCAGAACTTTGAAGTGAAATTAGAATCCTGATCTCACTGACTATCCTCTTCGGAACCCCTCCAATAGTGCATGCTATGCCGCCAGTAGGTAGGGGAATTTCCATGCGAATTCTAGCATTGGTACCAATGGGGACAAACTCACCATGTAGAACAACATGTTCATTCTATATTACCTCTATGGGAATGGTTTCTACAAATAATTATATCAAAATGGCTGAAGCCATTACAAGAACGATTGTAGCTAGAGAACCTACTATTACATGATATAAGAAATTCTAGGGTGTGGAGTATCTCCAAGGCCATGAACAAGTTTAGTGGTTTAGGTGATGCCCATGGCCATCTTGATGAAACCTTTGAATAAGTTTATGAAGCCTCAGGAGTGAATGATGATTACACAAGAATCAATGCATTTGGACTCACCCTTGAGCATGAAGTTGTAAAATGGTTTCAAACACTAGAACTAGAGGGCAAAGGAACATACAAAGATTTGAAATAATCATTTTTTATTACTTATGCACCAAGATTGGTGCCAAGTGGAGTTTAGTAAAGCAGCCTATGCTTAAGAAAAAGGAAGGAGTAATGATACAAGAGTACATTAACTAGGCCAAGTATCTCTACCTAGTAGGTGCAAGGGAGAGGTGCGAGGGAGACCCACACAAACTTGCTTAATTTCTCCTTTTCTAGAAAATTTTACAAAGAAAAAGATTGCATTATGTGCTTCATGCTCTAAGGCACAAGAATGTGTGTTAGATGCCATAGATTACGATATGAGAGTATATTAATCGGGCAGCCAAGTATCTTTACAAACGGGCCATAGACTACGATACAAGAGTATATTAACTGGGCCATAGATTATGGTATGAGAGTATATTAATCGGGTGGCCAAGTATCTCTACAAGTTATATTAATTCGGTCATAGATTATTGTACGAGAGTATATTAAGCCGAGCCAAGTATCTCTATAACATATGCGAGCCTTGAGGAGAGACCCAACCAAATCCCCTTCATCTCTCTTTTCTTAAAAGGTCTACAGAGCAAAAGATTGCATCATGCACTTTATGCTTGAAGGCACATGATCCCATAGAATATGATGAAAATTTCATAAGCCCACCCCAAGGAAATACATGGCTTTGAGCCATCATTCAAAATGGGTTTTGAAAGTATTAAGAGACTAAGGTTATGTAGAAGGGGAAGAGAAAGTTGTGAGTGTGAATGGACTTAAGGTCCACTAGCTCACCTATTTAAAGGTGGAGCTATGAGGCATTTTGTATTGAGCAAGGCCTAGTTGTATTCATAAACAACTTAATAATCAAGATATTATTCTTGTATTTTGTGAGTCTCTTCTCCTCCACACACTTGATCTAGCATGAGCACCACGTTTTCTCAACATAGTATCTAGAGCTTGGTTGATTAGAACCACTTGTGGTGTAGAATAGGTCAAAAATCTTCACTTTTTCTTATCTTTCCTTGTGTGGAGCTCAACCCCCTGCTGGTGGAGGCCTTCCAGCAACTTGTGGAGGCCATATCTCGTGGAGATTCCTTCAAGGAAGATATAGAGGACACCCGGACGCTTCTGATCGTACGGCTAATTAGCTGATTCGTCGTCGCGGCATTACCTCTGCCAGCACAGCAGCAGCAAGTCGGCGCACTCTCATTAAGCTTGTATCTTCAAACCCTAATGGGTATTATGTAACCAACATGTACAAAAGTTGTTGTAATTGTGGAGTAGACACTGCCCTTGACCAATCCATAAGGCAAGTGGTAAGACCCTCCCTTTCCCTTTCCCATTTAAATCTACCTCATTGCCCATGGAGAAGGTATGGTATTCAAGGAAGCATCAAGGTTAAAGGAACATCTATAAGCAAACCACTTAAGCAAGGGTGGCAGCCTTGTTTTGATCATTGTTGGTCAAGGTGGAAAGCATGTGGAAGCAATGGCATGTATGTCAAAAGCATGTCAACTACAAGAAGTCAAGCAAGCACAAAGAGTGGGGTGCACCATCATGGTGTACATCTTCATCTCCACAACAAATAAAGACTTAGATGGCATCACTGTATTAGCCTTTAAGGCTCTAAGAACATATTTGTAAATCCTAGATAACCACACCTATATTCCAAACCTTGTACACCTAATGTTATAAAGCCATCCTATGTCCAATACCACCTATTCCATTCTTTCATAGTTGGTATTGAGGGGGGTATTAAGAGACTAAGGTTATGTAGAAGGGGAAGAGAAAGGTGTGAGTGTGAATGGACTTAAGGTCCACTAGCTCACCTATTTAAAGGTGGAGCTATGAGGCATTTTGTATTGAGCAAGGCCTAGTTGTATTCATAAACAACTTAATAAGCAAGATATTGTTCTTGTATTTTGAGTCTCTTCTCCTCCACACACTTGATCTAGCATGAGCACCACGTTTTCTCAACAGAAAGTAGTGGACCAAGGTAAAAGGCTGAGGAGAAGAAAGACAACCCTAATCTCATTGGCTAATTGCTATATGTTCCCCCAAGCTTGATTGCTATATGAAGGATGAATGACACTAGCCATTGGCTGATTGCTATATGTTCAACCAATCTCTAAGGGTTAATCTTGTAGTAGGAGCACCATATTTTTCATTGGCCTCTTCCTTCACTAGCACCACACCAGCTGTAACTCCAAGTCCAATAGTCATAAGAGGAGTCTAGACTTGTTGAGATGCCTTTGCCTATGTTACCATCCCAACACGCTCCACTGAGAGTCACTCCAATCCATCAAGTGGGATAAGAAGAGGGAACTGCATCTAAGACCTTTACTACTAAATACACTTATGAATCACCTAAAACTCATAAACTCCAATATTTTGTCACCCCTCTGGCAAAAACACAATGGTTGCATATAAGGAATACACTTCTTTGATGAATAGAGGTAAGGACTTAACTCATTGAGACTAGAAAAACCCCACTCTCTTATTATGCATGTGGAGGGACCCCACATAACTCATTGACTAGAAGATCCCCACTCCCTTATTATGCATGTGGAGGACCTAACATAAAGGTTGAGTGTGCTAACAAAGCCTACAAGGATACCCCAATAGTGGTCAAGCCTACTCCCCTTAGAGACATGGTGTTTGCAGTGCATAATAGAGACTAGCAGAGCCCCACTCTCTTATTATGCATGTGGAGGACCTCACATAACTCATTGACTAGAAGAGCCCCACTCCCTTATTATGTATGTGAAGGACCTCACATAAAGGTTGAGTGTGCTAACAGAGCCTACAAGGATGCCCCAATAGTGGTTAAGCCTACTCTCTTAGAGAGATGGTGTTTGGGGTGTGATGTTGAGAATTTGTTCAAAGACTAGCCTTGTAGAGGCCATTGCAATTGGTAAGTGAGGACCACCTGGGCAATTGTAGCTCTAAACATATTGGGTGTTTTGAGAAACCAAAAAGTTGAGGATCATATTCTTACTCCTATAAATGCAGTGATGACAAGACTAAAGGGTAAATATGCCTAGCTAAAGAGGGACAAGGGTTCTTGTGATTTAGATCTTCTACTTCAAGAAGTGCCAAAATTTGAGTAAGTAAAAGAGGTTCATAAGAAGGCCAAAATAAGTATTAAAGATGAATAGAAATTCCTCATCGTTTGAATCCTTGCCCTCCATTATAGAAGATGACGCCTTGCGCCACACTCGTAAAAAGATGCAGAAGGAAGTCTAGAAGCAAATTCTTAGGATCTAGCCAAGCCCGTACCCAAACCTAGTGGAAGAAAAAGAGCGTCTTATGGGTGGCTCAAGATGTGGTGAGATGGACTTAGCAAGGGTGTGTATAGACCAGTGAAAACCCCAAATTCTCCCCTTTCCACCATACCAAAATTGAAAAGTTATTTTCTTGTTGTACCAAATTCTTAGAAAGGATCTATTAGCATTACAAAATTGGAAACAATGGGAATAAAGGACCTTGCTAGAAAGGATGCCTTGGTTGAGAACTCTCTTAATGAACTTAAGGAACCACATTTCCCAATAGAACCTAATTCTTGTTATTTTGACTTTTTAAAACATTTGGTAGATCTAGCTTCAAGAACTATGTGGTAACATTTAATCCCAGATCTCCTCCAAGGTCTAAAGTCCCATCATTTATTAATGTTATGTCACACCCATAGTTTATGAACGGAGAAATTAACCTTGTCTCTCTTGTAGGGTCAATGAGAACTCTTCCTTAATACTTTGAGAGTGAGTGTCAATGGGAACTCTTCCTCCATACTTTGAGAATGAGCATAAAAAATCAAAAGAAAAAGATAATATTGGACCATTCATAGCAAGGTCCATTTGATTTCCTAGGCTCTCTCTTTTTTCAAGAAGATTAAGAAAATTGAGGGATGTCTATTTGTTGCAAATAATTTTGTCAACACTAATGACTCTATCTTTGGGTGAACTTTGGGGATGGTCAAAAAGCGAGCCAAGAGCAGCGAGCACAAAGCAATGAGTAGAGCTCATGTTCTTGTGAAAGTGAGCAGGTAGGGGCATGGTATGATGTTAAGCGAGCATGAAATGTTAAAGAGAAGAGTGGAACCACAGTGCAATTCTGTAGCAATCAAACAAAGAAGACATGAAATGTTCTAAAATGACCATTGCAATAATTTTTTTTCGAACCAATGGTGCAGATACAAAAAATCACTATTAAACCCATATTGCTTGGCTCGCTAAAAAGATGTTGAATCTATAGTATTCACAATGTTGGAGAGCCATTAGCAAACAAAAGACAATAGACAGGAAAATTTATAAAATAACCAAAACATTTCCAAAACAATAACTAATAAACTCGTACTACGGTTCAGCTGGTATGACATGACCCCCATACATATTTCAACTAAAGTGGGTTGCAGGTTCCTAAAGCTATTGAGGATGACTTCTAATAGACTTAGTTAGCATGTCTTTTACAATTCTCTCAGAAATACAAACTTGATGAATATGCATATTGTTGTTCACATCCTGTCCAAGAATAATTAAGAACACAAAGTATATGTGCTTGCATGCAAGATATGGTCTTTTCTTGGCCACTCTATCTCTGAACTCCACACATGAACACATTGGATTCTTCTGAATAGTGACCTCTATCAGAGGCGTGTCTTGGCTCCCATTGGTCAATGGATTAATACTAAATGTTTCCTTTACCCCTTCTATATGTATATGGCTGCCTACAACTTCTGCATGCATATCTAAGGCCGCAGTGATTTGACCAAATGCAGCCTTTGAAATTCCTCGTCGATATGGAAATTGTTTCACCTCCTTGTTTGTCTCGCTAGTGCCTTTTGCAAGCTCCTTTTATAGAAAAAACTCAAGAGGAATACCAATGTCATATCCTGCTCTAATAAGTTTGCAGGCTTCTTTCACTTGTAACTTGGTACCTTTAGCAATGGGCCAAACACAAGGGACATCCTCTGGTGGATGTAATATTGTCTTTGTAATTTTCCAAGTGTGCCTAACATCTGTATTACAAAAATAGCAATACTTCTCCTTTTTCCAGGAGGATAGTTGACAATCACTCCAAAAACAAGGACTGACATCACCCCCTCGCAACCTTGAGCTACACTTTTTCCCCGATGCCCAGTGGTTGCACTCAACTCGATTCACGGTTGGTATCCTCCGCAAGGCCCACTTTGTATCATGCACATCACTTTCAAGGCTCTCTAAAACTTTGCATTGCTCATCGACCTCTATTGCAGGCTCTAACCTCTCTCTTGTCACATAGTTAAACTCAGGCCTATGGCTAGAGTTGCCAAAGTTTTCTTCTGTCGAGTCGTGTAGTGGCCTTTTGGCTCGAATAGTTTTATTCTCACCCTTGAATTTTACCCTATTTGAAAACATAGGGGTCCCCACCACTGTTGGAATTAGGGTTGCAGGAATGCACACACAACTTCAAGAAGATGAGGAAGCTTGAGCACAACACAGTAGTGTATTATGAGTGCCAAAAATGAAAGATAACAAGCCCTAGAAGATAATGGGCGTATATACAATGCACGGGGGAAAAAACCTCCTAGTGAGGGAAAAAGTGCCCCGGCGGTCCTAAGTGTGTTCACACACATCACTACTATAATATGGTAACAAATCCCCCCTGGAGTGATGCGGTGAACAAGAGCTAGCACTCATGTATAGGGAAGTGTCTAGCTATGTGGACGAATCCACAAAAGGAAGTAAGCCCAAAGCTTTGCGAAAAGCTTCGAACTTCTCACGAGGCAGAGCCTTTGTGAAAAGGTCTGCAAGGTTATCCTGTGTTGGCACATAAGCCAAACTGATCTCTCCTGCAGAGAGTCTCTCCCTGACATAATGGTAGTGCACCTCAATGTGCTTCGTACGAGCATGGAACACTGGGTTCCGCGCAACTGCCAATGTGCTCTGACTGTCAGTGAAGATGGTGGTGGCAGATGGCTGCCCAACACCCAAATCAGCCATAACGCGTCTGAGCCACACACACTCAACCGTAGCTGTGAAAGCTGCCCTGTACTCAGCTTCACAACTAGAAGTGGCCACAGTAGGCTGCTTCTTGCTCAACCATGATATGCATGAGCTTCCAAGCATGAAGCAAAAACCACTCGTGGACACGCGTGTGTCATAACAACCAGCCCAGTCAGAATCTAAAAAAAACATGTAAATCTGGCGGCAATGATCCCCCCTTGGGATAAAACAACCCAAGATGCCGAGTACCACTCAAATAGCGAAAGATACGCTTCACTGCCTGCCAATGCTTAATGCCTGGGCTATGCATAAATCTGCTCACCTGTGAGACTGCAAACTGAATGTCTGGCCTCGTAATGCATACATAAATGAGGCAACCAACAGCTGTCTGATAGAGTGTGACATCAAAGTGATCTCCAGCATCATGAAGACTCAACTTCAAACCTGTCTCCATTGGAGTAGCAACAGGCTTGCAGTCTTCAAGGCCAAATCTCCGCAACAATGTTTCAATATACTTTGTCTGACACAAAGCAATACCTCCATCACACTGCTTAAATTGTATCCCCAAATAATGATGCAAATGCCCCAAATCTGACATCTCAAAAGAGGCATTCAAATCAGCCTTAAAATCAGCAATATGACTCTCATTTGGTCCTGTGAGCAGCATGTCATCGACATAGAGAGCAATGATTAGATGTACACCATCCACACGTTTAACATACAAAGTGCTTTCTGTTGGACTATTCTGAAACCCATGTGCAGTCAAATATGCATGTATTTTTTCATACCAAGCTCGTGGAGCTTGCTTTAAACCATATAAAGCCTTTTTTAACCTGCACACTTTGTTTTCCTGCCCTCTTTGAACAAAACCACGAGGCTGCGATACATACACCTCCTCATGCAAATCTCCATTTAAGAACGCAGTCTTTATGTCCAGCTGATGTACATTCCAACCATTATGAGCTGCTAATGCACAGATGCTACGAACAGTGGTCATACGACATGTGGGAGCAAAAGTCTCATCAAAATCAATGCCCTTCTCTTGAGCATAACCTTTTGCAACAAGCCTAGCCTTATGGCGATCCACTGTGCCATCAGGCTTACGCTTCAATTTGTATACCCACTTAGTGCCAATGGCCTTCTTGCCAGGGGGCAAGTCACATAAAGACCATGTACCATTCTTCATAATAGCATCGTATTCTGCTTGCATAGCAGCCATCCAATTTTCTGAACTTTGTGCCTCATCAAATGAAACAGGCTCACTTTCATCGCACATACTAGAAACAGCCAATGCATAACAATCTGACGCATAAGAGGCACCATGAGAGCCAGAACGAGTGCGACTAGACAAAGGGGCATCCAACTTGCTGTCACGCAAAGTCTGCACCAGCCATCTAGGCATATTCCTAGAGCCCTCAATCTCTTGTCTCTCATCCTCAAGTGCATCATGCACATCTGCATCAGATATAGGCTGATCTGTGCCATCATTTAAAACCTGCATAGGCTGAAAAACTGCCTCATGAGGTATTGCACTTGACTGTGCACCACTGAAAAGAGGCAACAATGTATCATAGACATCACGTGAGCTGATATCTGTCTCCTTAGTACATGAAACCAAGGGCTGAACTGCATCTTCCACAAATACAACATCACGGCTAACCAAAATGCGCTTTGTCTGTGGATGATACAAACGATAGCCTTTGCTCTCAGCACTATATCCAACAAAAATACATTTGACAGCTTTGTCATCCAATTTTCTGCGATGTTGCACAGGCACTAATGCATATGCCAGGCAACCAAAAACACGTAAATGGCCAACAGATGGCTTGCGGCTATGCCAAGCCTCATATGGAGTGACAACCTGTAATGCTTTGGTGGGACACCTGTTTAGTACATAAGTGGCACACATGACAGCCTCAAGCCAAAAACCATGTGGTAGACTTTGACTCTTAACCATACATCTTGCCATTTCCATGAGAGACCTGTTTTTTCTCTCAGCCACACCATTTTGCTGTGGTGTATACGGCACTGTACATTGGTGTTTTATCCCACGCTCAGCCAGAAATGCATTAAATTCTGAAGACATATACTCCCCCCCTCGATCTGAACGGAGGGTGCCCATCTTACTTTCTGACACATTTTCAGCCATAACCAAAAACTGTTTGAAGCACAAAAACACTTCGGACTTTGCCTTCAAAGGATATACCCATGCATGCCTGGTAAAATCATCAATGAAAGTCACGAAGTAAAGGTAGTTTCCAAATGATGGAGTTTGCATGGGACCACAAACATCACTGTGAACAAGCTGCAATCTGCGTTCAGCTCTCACTGATCCATCTTTGGGAAAGGAAGCACGCTGCATTTTACCCAATATGCAGCCCTCACAAACATGCTTGACAGGTGCCTCAAGCTTAGGCAAAGAAGACACCATTTCAGATTTCTACAGGCGCAGCAAACTTGCAAAATTCAGATGACCAAAACGTGCATGCCACAGTTTTGCATCTGAAATAGCCTGCGTATCCATAATAGCACATGCTGAATCCTCTACACATTTGCCATCCATATTGAGCTTATACAGCCCTCGACATAGTGAACCAGATGCTACAATGATGTCACCACAAGAGAGATCATGAACAGTACATCTGTCATCCACAAATTTTACAACCAAACCTGTTTTGGCAAATGCGGAGACTGACAGCAGATTCTTTTTGATCCCTGGCACATACAATGCATCAAAAAGTGTAAAGGTGTTGCCATTTGCAACATTCAGTACAATCTGTCCAACTCCTTCAACGGGATAAGAGGAGTTATTGGCACAAGTGACAGTATTCCCTGTGGGAGCAGACTCAAGGAAAGTGAATAAACTGCGCTGCGAGGTGATATGCTTAGTGGCACCACTGTCAAAGTACCATACATCTGAATCTACTGCAGACATACATGTGTCATGCAAAGATGGGTCATAACTGCACTGCGCATTGAATGCCCATTCTGTATCTAGCACAACATTAGCAGATTCATTGTTAGAAGGAGAGGCATCTGCAACAGCCATACCAGCCTCTTTCTTCTTAGCCTCTTTCGCAGCCAGCTTAGGACACGCTTTGATGACATGATCATTTCCCTTACAGTACTTGCAAAATGTCTTCTGTTTGTCACCCTTCTTCTCATCTTTGTCTTCCTTCTTTGGTTGCGCAGCATTTGCAGATTTCTGCTTACTAGAAGAAAAGCCAGCTTTACCTTTCCCGCTTCTCTGACTAGCAACGAAAGCTTGATCTGCGACACGCATAATATTCCTGTTTTGCCTTGACTGGTCTTCTTGCAGCAAAACAGAAACTAACTCCTCAAATGATAAGGCATTGGGATTACCTTTCATCATCAAGCGAAGAGTGGAAGCAAAACCCTGATAAGAATCTGGTAGACCATTCAAAACAGTCTGCACAAGTGAACTGTCTGACAGGATTTCATCTGCAGAAATGAGCTGCTCTTTGAAATCCTTGATCTTTGTCAAAAAGCTATCCATAGAATCACCTTCGTTCATATGCTCACTCTCCAACTGTTTTCGGAGATAAGCAACACGAGCCTCATTTCTTGCCTGATACAATGTGGCAAGTACATCCCAAGCATCCTTAGAAGTCCTGCAGGAGCGAATATGTGGGATAATGGTACGTTTGACAGACAGCGCAATCAAGGCATGAGCCTGCGCATCTCTACCATCCCAACGAATCTGCTCTGCTGAAAGTGGTGGTTCTCGAACAGCTGCTACAGCACTTGTGCCTGCACCATCATCAACAGTACCTGTTTCTGATGTGTTTGCAGCATTCCCAGCCACAATAGGACGTGCATCAATACCCTGCACAATGTTCCATAACCCCTTTGCTACCAATACATGTCGCATCATATATGCCCACAATGGATAGTTGGTGCCATCCAACTTATCCTCAGCAGCCAACATGCGGAATACATCATTGTTGTCAGCCATGGCCAATGACTGTACTACTAGATGTAAATGCTGTCTGTAAGAGGTAAACCTGTATAAAATCGACCTGTGCTATGTAGCACAGCCCAAAACAGACGAATGGGCACCTGTCCTGCAGATTTTAATCTTGACAGAAAATCTGCACAGTAGGACGATTTTGCCTGCGCAGTACTTGGAATGCAAAAACGGAGGGCGAAATGACTTCAGATCAAAATTCTGAAACGAACAAGCCCTACGGGCCCTCCCACGGCATATACTAACCTGCAGACGCTCGTGAAACCTCGTTGCAATCGGAGGAGATGAAGCGGCAGGTGCCGGTGATGCTGCCCGGGAGGAGGAAGCCTGCTCTGATACCAATTGTTGGAATTAGGGTTGCAGGAATGCACACACAACTTCAAGAAGATGAGGAAGCTTGAGCACAACACAGTAGTGTATTATGAGTGCCAAAAATGAAAGATAACAAGCCCTAGAAGATAATGGGCGTATATACAATGCACGGGGGAAAAAACCTCCTAGTGAGGGAAAAAGTGCCCCGGCGGTCCTAAGTGTGTTCACACACATCACTACTATAATATGGTAACAACCACTGCATCATCCACTGCTCGTGAGGTAGCTATTGGGGATGGACTTGCTTTCTGTCGAGAAAGAGCTCTCTCAACCAAAAGCTCCAATGTAGGCCCACAACCTGTGTATTTTCCTTCCAAGAAAGCCAGTTGTCTGGCACATTGGAAGTAAGCATTGATTAGATCTGTCACACAAGCATCATAAAGACTAATCTTTTGCCTATACCCCTCCCCTGCCAACCAGCTTGCATGCTTGGTCTCTGACATATTTGTCCTTGGGACAAGAGCATTGACAATAGGCTCTCCATCCTACAAGAGTGGTAGAAATTGATTAAAAACAATGCAGTGCACATAAGTAGGAGGCACACAATAATACAATGAATAATCTCTTACAAACATTACCTTTAAAATGAAATGACCCCATCGACTAACCCTATAGTGCCACCAACTTAACCAGCTAAGAAGCTTAGGGATGTTTCTATCAGCTGCCTTCCCAGTTGCCCACCATGCTCGTATCCTGCGAAATTGCTGAAGGGCACTTTCTTTGTTTGGGGCAGTCCTCCACTTCTCACACATCTCCCTGTGCTTTTCTTGATGTGGGCTATAGATGTACCTCTGCGTGTGGACACGAAGGTTGTCTTCCCAATGCCATAAACATGACCTTTCCCTTTCAATCATCTCCTTTCCGTCGTTGAAGACACGTCTCACTGCATTCCAGTTAGCGCCAGCCTCATCCGCCATAAACCCAAAAAAATTTGCTACCTTCCCTGTGTGCTCCACCATTACCAAATTCATATTTTCCCAAAACATGACTTGATCATCCTCATCCTCTTCTCTAAATTCACAAGTTGCTATTGTCAATAGCTCACCAATCCTGCATGCCACAAATGAAAACAGAGTTATATTAAAGACACAAATTAAGCAATGCTCTCTACCGCTTGTAACTTACATGTGGTCATAAACATGTGCTCCCATTGTATGCCATCCCACTCGATGCACATGATCAAAGCAGACCCATGCTTGATTAAAATCCCCATTACCATCCTTGTCCATTCGCTGAACAATGTCAATCCCAGAACCAGGTCCAGTAGTAGACATCTTAAAGATAAAGCAACGCTCAGTAGTAGTGGTGGCTTGCAATGGAAATCGAGAACCATGGAAGAACTCAAAATGGCATGTTCTTTTTAGATTAAGAATGGCTTCATATCCTTCACCCAGAGGTCGTGTTGTTTTTCGTGTTTGCATTACCATCTGCTTCACCCTGCATTCATAAAGCATACTTAGTGTATTAAAGATGATAATTGCATACTATTCTTTGCTAAATTGCACTTCCTACGTACTTTTTGACATTTATCAAACTTTGCAACTCTTGCGACATCTCCTGTAGCTCCCTCTCTGTCATGAATTCTCCCTGTGTCTTGTCATCATCAGTGAATGCTCTTAGAACCACCTCCCTTGCCACAATCATTTGTACCTTTCTGGGCCCAGCGTTGTGGTCGATGCCCACTGCACGTGCTACAAAGGCCTTGATATTTCGTATCGATGCTCGGCACATTCCCTTGGAAACCATGTGTGTATGTTTGCCATAATGAATAAATAGTCTGCTATGCATTGATTCTTTTGGCATAAAATAATAGACACAAGCAGGACATTCTTTAAGACACATTGGCACATGCTTGCAGAAAAAACACTCAAGGTTCCCGAAGCTCCCAATTGCTAAATTCCCATATTTTGGAGATTTTATCAGCTGCCCATTCCAATGGAGTTTGTTTGGTTGATTCATACGTGTCCTAAAGGAGCAGTGCTCATTCATGCACTGGAAGGTTCCCCCCGTAGAAGTTCTTCCTAAGAACAAAAGTTTTATTGGCCCTAGTTTGCGTTTGTGGCTTTGTCCAAATGTTGCCCTCGTATTTTTGCTCCATCCCTTCCATACCTTTCCCACCTTCAAGCTCATATGTACTGAACTCTGGGTACACCTTGGGAAGCTCTTTTACCTTGCCTTTGTAATCACAATCATGGATTAAAGTGTGCAAGACATCAGTAGGAGGTAACATGCGGATTATTTGAAAGCAAGAGACCGCAGTATCAAACTGAACATCTTCCTCTTCCAAATGTTGAAAGCACTTTTCCACAGGAGAGACCTCTATCTCCTCTTGCAATGACCCATGTGCTTGGACATTGATTTCTTCTATCTCTTCAGTGTCCAAGTCACTGCAAAGCACAATGCTCTCTAATTCAATGCACAATGCAAAACAAAAAATGTCAAAGTCAAAGTTAATGCCACTTACATTGGAGTACTCTTTCGAGAACCGGGAGGAAATATAGTTGAGGGGCCTTGTTCTGGGGTCTCAAAATAATTCTCTGATTTGGCAATATATACAAAGGACAATGAATGCTCCAGGATAAAATATGCCTCGTCTCCAATCCTTGCATACAAGTGTAAAGGACAAATGGGCTCATACTCTCCTCCAATTTCAAGTAAGGCCTCCACATTTATCCCACCAATAGTTCCAAGCTTCCCCCGGATCATGTTGATTGACACAAGACATTTGCCATTCGAGAAGGGGACTCGGATGCATGCACCCATTGTAGAATGGAGGAAAACACGAGCCTCCCTGCATAATGCAATCACAACAACAATTAAGGAATTTACATTGAATATTAGCCAAAAATATTTTAATACTAGATGTTCTTGCTCTAATCAATAGCATATACTAGCCATAATACAATTTTACCAGGCTCATTTTAAGACTATGGGTAGAAGCAAATAAAAATATTTATTGCAAAAACAGTCATAATGAAGGGTATCAAAAAGAGTACATGTATATATGTATATATGTTTGTGTGTGTGTGTGTATGTATACACACACACACGCACACACACACACACACACATATTTACTTTGTGTTAGTTCTTGCGCTTTTTCATAATCTCCTGTTAGATTTCAAAAACTCTACCAGTTGGATGCCATAGCATAACTGTGCTATAGATTTAAAAAAATCGGAAAAATATTGACCAAACCCTTAAATTTTAGTGTTGAAATTCATTAGTGTTAGGATAAAAAAATTTGTCGCCTAACTTAGGGTTTTTAGTAGTCGGCTACTTCTTATGAAGCAATTACTTAAGGCTTTTAGTCGTCCTCCGCACAGAAGCATCTTCCCTCGAACACACACGCAGAGAAGCGATCATGAAGCATCATACGTCTCCCCAGCAAAGAAACGCTGATCTCATGCGCAGGGCCCTCTCCCCACTCCAATCTTTCTCCCCAACAAAGAGACACAGAAAGGTATCATCATCCATGAATTTGTGCTATTTTGCCTAAATGAATTTGTGCGCTCAGCGCACAAAATAATAGGATGTTTTGCTGCCGCCACACAACACACAGTAGTATGAGATGTGCGGCGTTACTTCTTGCTATTTTTCTTGAATGAATTTGTGCGCTCAACGCACAAAATAATAGGATGTTTTGCTGCCGCCACACTCCACACACAGTATGAGATGTGCGGCGTTACTTCTTGCTATTTTTCTTGAATTAATTTGTGCGCTCAGCGCACAAAATAATAGGATGTTTTGCTGCCGAGCATTGAAAAAATCATCATGATTTTGAGTTCGTTTCAAGCTTCGGGGGCAGCGCCCCCGAACTCCCCCGCCAAGGGGGGCCTAAATGGCTGCCGCCGGCCCCCCTTGGATCCCCCCCGGCGGCAGAAATTTGGAGAGAGTAGTGTAAGAACATGCTATCTATATGGTGCTGTCTCAAACACATTGCATAGACTATCTCTCTTACTACTGTCTATATTATGCAGACTTTGAGTATACAAGAAGCTCAAAAAACTCACATTTGATGTCTTCTTGGTTGAGAAACGGCTCACACAGTCGAGAGAGGAGACCAGCAAACACGTGCATCTAAAGAACAATAGCACAAAAAGAAAAAAGTTTGTCCTTAAAAAAGTGTTGGATTGCGAAATATCACTTCTAAAGTTTATTAGTACTCAATATTGAATGCCTTCAGATTTGGGCTACCGAATCTTTATATATTTTCCAATAAATTTGAATGCCTTGAATTGAACACCTGAAAAGGGCTCCGTAAATATTTTCCAATGAAGATTTTTTTAAAATATTCAATACGGCTTTGAATGCCTTGGAATTTGGGCCAAAGCACTCCATATGATAATCTCAAAGATATTCTGTTCGTTAATGAGTTGGCCGTTTTGTTGGATAGTGAATGTGCCACCTTTGTTTGATGATTGTGTTGCAGTACTGAATTTAATCTCTTTAGTGAATGTGCCACCTTTTCTTTAAGTTTGTGTCGTATTACTGAATTTGCTGTTAAAATAATCAATTAATTATACAATACGAGTAGAATACTATTTGAAGATTTGTTCTTGTATTTTTGCATGGCTATCTGGTTTTCAAATGAGTTCGAGTCATTTCGCTAGAGCATCTTGCTTGAAAGGTTCTTGTTGTGCAAAAATGGATGAGTTACCTCTTGCTAAGCGGAAAAAGAGTGTGCAGGTTGGCCCAGGTGAGAGCTCATCGAGACACACAAGGAGGCAAGCTGATTTTTACAGCACTTTGGAGCAAGCCGCCTCCTCAAACCCTACTACGAAGCATGCGGTACATATCATAGATGACACTAACCTGGAGGTGGATATGGATAGGCAGCATCTACATAGTGATGAAAGAAATGAGGAGGATGGACAAAATGTAGTGGGGGCAATTGAGGAAAATAAAGGTGATCAAAATGAGGGTGAGAATACTCAAGGTGGTGATAATGAGGATGAAGGTGAGAATATTGAGGATACTGGGAGAGAGATAGAGGGGGAAGAGAACACACATCCACTAGAGGATCAAGAAGAAACAGTTGTCACAACCCAAACTGAAGGAAGCAAGCAGAAAAAAAATAAGGTTGATATTTTTGGGAAGATTCTTGAGACATCTACTCCACAAGCCTTTTTAGATAGGATAGGAGTCAAATTTAGGTCTCCACCTCCACGTGTTCCTCTCTGTAGGATGATCCAGACGGAGGCAATCCAAAAGGTTTCTCCCTCAACAGATAAGTCTCTTACTCGAAGCTTCAAAAAACTAGGTGGGTACATTGAGAGCATGGGAGCTTTCATAGTATCAATTATGGACTTGGAAGGGGAGGAGACACCATTGACACAAGAGAGGGAGGAATCTTGGGATGAGCATTGGAGGACTGTGAATCAACAGTTTGAGGAAACTCTTGCACTTGACCCCGATTGGGGTCCGTACTTGAGCCGAAAAATGGTGCATATTCTTGATGGTAATAATCGACACAATGCTTGGATGGACTGCATTTCTACAGGTGAGTTCTCATTGGGATGTTATAGTTTCTTATGCTTCTTTGTCCTTCCTAATTTTGTGTTTTATTACAGGGTTTCAAGGGGATTTGTCCATGCATTGTTGTGTTCTCTGTAAATTTTATGTGTTCGAGCGGAGGGATGTGGGTGAGCTTTTGTTTTCATTGTCCAGGTTGAACAAGTAAGTTAATTTGTTATCAGAGTCTCCTTTTATGTCAAGTAAGTTGTTTGTACTCAAGAATATTAACATATTTTTTCTTTGTTTTGTAGGACGCATGATTATGCATTTGTGCCAACCACATTTGGTGATCGTCTATTTCAACTAAGAAGATTGGGAGAGTCCGACCTAACAACTCTCATGGCACATTTGGACAATGAGGACAAGCTGTGGGTTGAGAGAGAGATGCAGAGTGCATCTGCCAGAGGAAGGCCTAGTTGGCTTCATTTGCCAATCCAGATTATGACTTGGCTCTTGTTCAAGGACGAGATGGAGCAAAAAATTGATGAGGCATCAAATGGACCACTTGCCGAGTCTGCTAGGGAGAATGTGACTCGAAAGGTAGAAGTTCTCTACAGAGGAAAAACATCAAAATATGCAAGGATTGCTGATCCCTCCAATGGTGAGGCCTTTTGGTGTGCGGTGCTCTCCCTCCCATGGCACGCGTCAACCAATCATGTGGCCACAGAGGAAAAGCTCAATATGATAGGTTCTGCTTGCATCAGAGACACAGATAAGGCTCACATTGTCAAGCTATTGGACAACTCTCAGGCTGCAGTGCGATCACTTGAGGGTATGCCAAATGATAAGACAAAGGTAAGGGAATGGCTGCACATGTACTCCTACTGGCTTCAGATCACGGAGCTGGGTTTGAGAATCCAAAATGATATTAAAAATGCCGATCGAGTCAGGTTGCCAGGTGAGAGCCGATTCACCTCTTTTGTTGTTCTATGCAGAAGAAAGTACTTCAAAAGGGCTTTCAAAGTGCACGAAGGAGGCATAAAATTTAGCCATGATATTGACCATCAACCAGGCCTACAAAGTGCTGCACGACGAGTCGTTTATAGGTTTTCCTACAACATAACCCAGATATTCCTTGTTAAAAAACATGCATGCTTCTTTCTATGTGTTGTTTTATCATTTGGGCTTTGGCTTGCAGATGGTTGCTTTCTGAAATTGAGGAGCACCAGTTGGATATTTTACCCCCTCTCGCTAGTGTGTGGCTTTGTGTTGACAATCAATCTTATATGTATGCCGATTTGAAGCTTGGAAGAGTAAGTGATTGAATTTGTCATTTTGAATCCATGATTGAGAAACATGTTCATATTGAGGGTGAGTTGTGTTTACCCATGTTTGTCATTGAACAGGCCATGTCAAGCATAGAGTCTCGTTTCTTCCCGTGGTGGTTGGACCTTGAAAGAAACCATGTGCCTGAGGAGGAGCTTGATCTGTATCGCCAACATAAGTCTATATTGGAGCTTCGTAGCCAGCAAATTGATCATAATGAGGCCACATCCACATCACATGCAACATCGATTGCATCGGCTTCTTTTCGTAAGTCATTGCCAGTGAATTTAGGGAGGGAAATAGTGAATCGTGCATTGGAGGTGAATCGAGCAATGGAAGCAAATAAGGAGCAGAGTCAACAACAGACATCCAATAGTAGTGCAGGCGGGATACAACCAACTGACATCATAACCAAGACATTGCAAGCTCCAGGTATGTGAGCTTCCTACCTCATCTCTATCGTGATCCGATTGTTTTGACTTAAGACTATGTGTGTTAAATGTCAAAAACCTGTCTATAGGAACCATTTATGCCTTCAATGTCAGTATTGAGGACCTTGCAGCTACTTTTGTGAACATGGAGGATGCATCCTCATTGGGAAAGCAAGTGCTTGATGCCATGAATGTTATTTGCACAGTAGGGAATGTCAAGAGTAGAGGGTCCGATTACTGTGTGGAGTTGATATTTGCAGACTTCCCCTCAAATATCATCATTGGAGGTTGTGTTGCAAACAAGGTTCCATATTGGAATAAGATTGGGGATGGCATGTATGACTCTACTTTTAAAGTTGTTGATTCTTGTCTCTCGGATCGAGGCTTCTTTACATGCCTTTACACTATGGAAGAAGGAGTGACCATTGAGCAGGTTGCACAGAGCGTTGGGTTTGGCATTTATCATAGACAGGTTGTGAGGTGTACTCCACCTATTGGGAAGAAGATGGGGCAAATGATTACTACCCAGGTATTGGTGTTGTTCTCTTTGGGGCTGTCATTTGTGCAAATCTTCTTTGTCCCATTTAAGGTGAAAATGCATGAACAACCAATGTGTCTTTGCTTGTAGGTCACTTGTCTAATATTGGCTGTTTTTGTTCGCTCAACATCTCCTGCTACAAGCTTTGTGATGCATGGGGATCAACTAAGGGATTTGGCACTAGGTGATGATCTTGATGTAGGGCAAGATCTTATCTTTGACATGTATGTATATGCATTCAAATCAAGATAGAATTTAAAATGATTTTCGGTGATCTTTATGGCATATGGTTAATGGTTTGTGTGCGTTTTCAAGAGTGCCATCGGAGGATCTGGTGAAGAGAAAGGGTAGACCATGGTGGGGCGGTTGTCAGAGAGGTCAGCGGCTTAGCAAATACATCGTCTCCATCTTCAGTCGTCCTGGGGACACGATTTTGGATTTGTTTGCTGGCACTGGAACTCTTGGCCTAGTGGCAGCATTTATGGATCGCAATGTCATAATGTTAGACAAGGATGAGCGGATCTATGATCACCTGTTAGAACCATACTCAGCAAAGGTATGCATGTTGAAAAGATAAATATGTTAGTAGAGAATAATTTTGTATTGATAAAGCTTATTTTCTTTTCTTTGTGTCTCTTGCAGTTATGAGGATCACATGTCTACATCAAAATGCCATTAGAGATAGTCTTTTTTTTAATTGAGACAATCATTTTTTTGGGACTATTGGAAGTAATGTTTTGATGGATGTTATGCTTCTGAATGTTTTTTACAATAGCATGTAGCTAATTGTTGGACAATTTTTATTTGGATTATAAAATTTTTAAATCCTATGGTTATGGTTTCTAAAGAGTATTATATTGTTGTGTCAGTGTGGTATGGCTATTAAAATTGGTGTGCATCTTAATGGCTTGATTTCTATGCTCTCTGGTCGCTGTGGTCTCCATGTGGTTGCAACAATAGTTTGTTTCTATTAGTAGCTCAATGACCAATTCAACGTCCTTTTAGCGAGCCAAGTAGTATGAATTTTGTAGTGATTTTTTATATCCGCACCATTCATTTGAAAATGCTTTATTTGCAATAGTCATTTTTAAACTTTTTTAGTCTTCTTTGTTCTGTTCATTATAGAGTTGCACTATGGTTTCACTCTTCTCTTTAACATTACATGCTCGCTTAACATCATACCATGCCCCTACTTGCTCACTTTCACAAGGACTTTATTTCTACTCACTGCTCTGTGCTCACTGCTCTTGGCTCGCTAAATAGACGCACCCGTGAACTTTTACTACAAGGTAGTTTGCCTTATGATGTAAGAGATTTTCTTGAGGAGAATCTCAATCCAGTTATTTTGACTTTTTTAAAAAATCTTGGATATTCCTCACTCCTCATATACATTATATTGCCCCCCCCAACAATTAGTTGCCCCCATGCTTCCATGCACACCTTCGAATACAACCTACGAGTGCCCACTCTTTTTTGGGACACAGACACAAACAGAGCGTCTGAATGACTGATATCATCTCTAGCAGACCATGCTCTGGACAAGCCTGTACTAGCCTACTACAAAACCATCCACTCTGTACACCTGCCAGGGTATTCAAGGCAAAGTCTTTTTTACATGCCATGCATCCCATATGTACACAAGCCCAAAACACCTTTCAAAATTTTGCCTAACATACTTTGCCAACCCCCCTATCTGCTAGAGCATTTATCCACCAAGATCAAAAGGAAACAACTGTAATTCACCATCCCATTTCCAAACAGCAAAAAGATAAAGTCCAATAGCTATCCACCAAGATCAAAAGGAAACAACTGTAATTCACCATCCCATTTCCCAACATCTGTGAAAAAAGATGGTTGGATCACTACATACCAAACATCAACCATGTGTCACAAAATCATTTTCATCCATCACTTGATAAGCATTCACAGACTCTGACCAGGCAGCATCACCCTCAAGCCTTTACTCTTCAAATAAACCATAAGAAAACACTTCACCCAGAACAAACCTCCTTGTCTTCAAAACCTGTGGCATTGCAACATTTAGCATCCAATTCATCAATACCAGTGAAGGCAAGTTCCAACATTTCGACCTTTATGCACACAGAAATCCAGATCCTTTCCAGCAGCAGCAGTGTCCACAAGCACTTCCAACTCTTGTAAAATAGGCATCTCTTCACAACCATACAACTCAACTAGTTCAGAATCCTTGTCATCCATGGACTTTGTCTTTAGCATTTCAGCAACACGCAAAGAAGCCTTAGTTACACTCTCAACCATATTTGCATCCATGTCTATCTCTAGCTCCTGTTCATCAAGGCTAGCAACTGCCCACATATCATCCTCAAGCACAATACTCACATCACAACGCTCTTCATCAGCCCAATCTACATGCCTATCTTCTTGAGTGTTGCCAACCCCTAGTATCATCGTCCAAAGACTCCCCAACACATAATGCATCAAATGGAAAAACATCCACATCATTCATCGCAGGTACCACCATCAAGCTGTCCAAGAAAATCCATAATAATAGGATCTTCCTCCATACTCTCCACATCCACATTGCAACCCGTCTTCACTTCATCATCACAAATCTCTACCCCATCCTCCTCCCTTATAGAATCTGGCAAAGAATTATCCTCAAAGCATTCTGTATCCAACTCCTCTTCCTTCTTATCATCAGCCAATCCCAAGGCATCATCCTCTTTGCTTCCATGTGCATGCATGTCATCCAGATCTGAATGCAAATGATCTTCAATAGAGCATTCCAAATCACTTTCATGTACAGCCATGACGTCTAAATCCAAAGAAGAATCCACTGGCAACTCCTCATCTGCAAAAGTCTCAAACCTTGACCCAGATTCCTCACCCTGCTTTTTTACACAGGACAGTGGATTGTCTATTAACCTTGGTAAAACCAAGGTGATGGTGTTTAACACCATAGCACAGTGGGTTAGGAGGTCAGCACCCACCTTTACATATGGTCAGGAGACAGTGAAGTATACAGATACATATACTTACCTTGGTGTGGTTTTTAGTGGCCCACTATTTTCCTTGAGGAGAGCAGCGGAGATTAGATTGGACCAGAGCTTATGCAGCATTGGGGAGACTAGAGAGGATGTGTTCGCAGGTTCAGTTTCAGGAACCTCAAACAAAGCTCTGGCTCTTTGACACTTTGGTCACTTCAGCCATGCTGTATGGAGTGGAGATATGGAGACCCTCAGTGGATCACCACAGCCAAGCTGGTAGCAGTGATGGATGGAGATGTATGGAGAGGCCCTTGGTTTCTATGATTTCTCGGATGATTAGGGCCAAGGCCTCCGTACCACATGATGGCTTCCCCCCATTGGTAGTAGAGGCACTCACTCGATCAGTCTCCTTTATACATAGCACTTGGGCTCTCCCTACAGACAGATATGCTCGCTTAGCCCTGGAGTCTTCACAATAGTTGGCATCACAGGGAGACGGATCATGTTGGTATGCACAAATGACAGCTTGGTTCCAATTGCATGGCTTTAGTATGGACAGGCTACCTCCATTTCAGTCCTCCCTAGATGCACCCTCCCTCTCTCTCACACAGGCAGAGATTACTAGACTTATGAGGCAGGACTTGACTGAGCTAGACACTAGGAGGACATGGATACAACCGACAGACGAGCTTGGTACAAAGATGGCTTTCTATAGAGATCATCTTCTCCAGCTCACGGAGGATGGGTTTGTGATTAGACCCAGCTACATGGATACTCATCTTTCTCATGGTGTACAGTGTGCTATTGGTCATATGCGCACATCCTCACACTAGCTAGAGATTGAGACTGGCAGATTCAGAGGAGTACAGCTGAGGCTAGGATTTGATAGTTGTGCAAGATGGAGCGAGAGACAGAGTTACATTACATATGTCACTATCCAGTATATTATGAGATATGGGGCCGTTTTCACTGCCGTTCAGAGAGGGTTTCGGACCACTTTCCAGAGTCATGAGATACCAAGATCAGAGATGCCTCGGATTATACTTGTTGGAGCTACGTAGACATAGAGAGGGTCTCTTGAGAGGGAGGGGATCAGAGAGGGAGAGACACCTACAGAGGCAGATTACAGACTTCTTTCGACCAGAGATTGAGCAGTCAGGCTAGCAGGCATTGCTGCTAGCCCCAGAGTATAGCCGCACCAGAGGTACACTGATTGATCGGGCTATAGGGCTGGGGCGGTCCACGTGCCCCAAGATGAGAGGCCCATCTCGACACCGGCAGAGACTACAACGGATCAAGACCATACTAGCACGGCATGGGAGACGTCTAGTCAGAGTACTCACCATTTTGGACCGATGAGAGACATCTTTGGATAGTGATGTATATGATGCTTACCTTTGTTGTTGGATTTTTCCTTCCCAGATGCTATCCATTATAGGAGCTCCTAGTACCTTACTTTTCCTCATAGTTGTTGTTTCAATTTCAGTTAGTTGTTTAGTTGTTTTAGCTTTTCTTACATAGACATTGTATCAGATCCACCAATTGTTGTAACCTTTTTGGTCTCATAGGTCATTTTGGCCTTTTGAGGATGTCAATATATCATTTTGGCCTTTTGAGGATGTTAATATATCATTTTGGCCTTTTGAGGATGTTAATATATCATTTCATTTCTCTCTCTCTCTCTCTCTTGATATGACTGTGAGTGTGTGTGTGTGTGTGTGCAGAGCATCTACTCCTCTATTCAACAATTATATATGTAGATGCCTAGTATACTATGAGATCAGGGGGAGGCTCCACCGTCTCTTTTGAGAGGGATTTGGACCACTCTCTAGGATCATGGATTTTCCAGATCAGAGATGCTTGGGTCTTTCTTTTGGAGCTCCATAGACATAGGGAATCCCTACAGCGGCCCAGATCAGCTACACCTGCCCGAGGACTGCCCGAGGACGAGCACAGAGAGCTCTCACTAACTTCTTCTAGACTAGAGCCATGAGAGCAGATCCACCCACTCCCCCCGACCTCCAGGCTAATGTAGAAGTCTGGCCGAGAGGAGTGTGTAAGCCTAGCAAAGCCTAGCAGGGCATGTTGTGACAAATTCTTCCACGTATCCAAGAGATATAAATATACATATACATATATATATATATGTATGTATGTATGTATGTATGCAGAGAACATCCAGCCATTTGAAAGTACAACTAAACCATCAAAAATACAACCCATTTTTGAAAATGCTAAAATATCTCAAAAAACACTATTTTTTAAACTAAAAAGAGTATGAGCTCCTAAAAAGCTAAAAAAAAACTGTTAAAAAGTGCAAGTTTTACACTTCAATACTTTGAAAGATGATAGAGCTGCTCATAAAATCACACATTTTTTGAGAAAAAAATACTCAATTTGCAATAAAATAATAATGTCCACAAAATTGGTTACAATGAGAGGTCTTATGCCTCTCGTGTTAAATCTTTGACTTTCTCCAGAAGAATTTTTTTGGTTTGTTCTCGTAGATGACCCGACTTTTTCAAGGTAAAACCATAAACAAGAACTTCCACATCCTCCATGCTTAGGCTATCCACGCGACGTTGACTACGATTTGCTTTCTTTCCCTTTTTATTTACTCGAATCATCTCTGGATAATATTTTCCTGATAATGCATCATCTCCATTGACCTTGTACCAGTGGACCTCAATTGAGCTTACTTTTCCATTTTCCTCAAGGACTTTAAGTACCTTTGCCAACCAAAAAGGACATCCGCTTTCATCATCTGTTGCTAACACTGCAATCATTGCACCTACAGTGAGCTCCTCAATATTTCCTTCCCACATTTCCTTCTCTTGCAGTCGTCGTTGACTAGTCCTTCTAGCACCAGCATACGCTTCGCGAGTCTCCCCATGCACCAATGTTTGCAATTCTTCAGGCAACTCTGTTTGTTGATTTGGCATTTGAATATTATCATCACGGTCTTCAAGTTCTTGTACTCTCCAAAGAAAGGGCTCCAGATTTATCAGTGATCTTGAATTGCTTTGAACTTCCTCAATCAAGATTTCTTGCTCATGAAAAAATGTATTCCACCATCCAAGTGAGCAAGCTGGAAAATACACATGTGCTGATTGTATGGTCTCTTTAATTTCTATCAAACATTGCTGATAATTGATGGGTCGCTTTTCTTTTTGAGCTTTTGCTGCTTCAATGCTTGATGCCAAAAGCATTTTTGCTGCCTGAAGAATTTGTCGTTCTGGGACACTGAGTAAAAACTTCAAACCATCCTGAGGATGCCATGCCTCTGAGTTAGAGTACTTCTTACACCACAAACGTGTTTCAGCTTCTTTTTCTTTTATTTTGAATTGATGTTGGAAACTATGGTCATTAAGCTGAGCGAATGCAGGACTTGCAAAATCTCCACCTGTTGCAAACTCTCTAAAATCATAGGTGCCTTTCAAAACATGAATTTCTGGCGTAGGATCATAAGCTTCTTTAAGAATTATGCACACCTCTGGAAGGTCAAATGCACTTTTCCTAGCAAGTTTGACTGAAAACCTACTAAACATCTGATCAATTTGATCATGAGTGTGACCCACCAACAAAAATCCAAGTTTGACCTTTTTGAAAACTTTCTGCTGCACCAACATACTCAAATAAGCAAGCACTATTTGATTTTTGTTTTCCCTTGCCGTATTATCTAGCTGCACATAAAGTGTGCTAGGTAATTCTCCTTGCCATTCACTTACTATTTTCTGAATTATGGTGATGGTCAAGTTAGGGTCGTTGTGTAAATTTGGAAAGTTTATAAAAACTTTTGACGTCATGATGCCATTAAAGATGAGGGCTCCAACAACGTGTAGTTGTATGAAATTCTCTTCCTTCAAATTCTTTGGAGCACGCATAAAATGGGGTATCAATGTCTTCTTTTGATCCATTCCATCTATGACTAATCCCAAATACATTTCTTTCTGCTCAAGGCACTTCTTTCGATGCTTTGCTCGCTTTTGACGCTCTGTACTTTGTTGTTCTCGATGAGCTTTAAGTGCTTGTAGAATAGGACCTGAAAACTCAAAACAATGTAAAGCTAGTTTAAATTATACCACTTGGAATTCTCATTCATAAATTAAAACGTACAAAAAACACAAATCAAACATACCTTTTTCTTCAAATGTCTTTGCAACATCTCTTTTGGCTTTGAGCTCTGCACAAATTTGACAAATCCCCATTCTAGTTTTCTTGGGAATTTTCACATCAGCAAAATATTGTTTCCAAACTCTAAGAAATGAAGTAAATGAAAGAGATGACATGTTTCTTCCTTTCAACGTTTCCACGTAGAGGTTGTAAACTTCTCCCTTTGTAAAATTATCAGGCAAATGGGTGAATTTTGAATTTGGCATGCGCTCACCATTGTAAGTGACAAATCGTTCCATCCAGCTCTTGAGAAAACACAGCTGAGGAGTCTCACGTGTACTAAATGAGTACCGTGAATCTTCTTCCACCCGTTGCAACTGCTTTAAGATCTTTTGCATCCGCTGATTGCTTAAACAAAACACTTGAAAAAAACACTTTCGACACACAATCGTGCCAGAAACTGTATATTTTATCTTCTCTCCAGACCTTAATAAAAAACCATGTAATGCTGTATTTTGTTGAGCACGTTTTAAAGCAAAGAAGTTTTCACGTTCCTGCTTAATTTTTCTGAATCCAAGTGTCCTCAAGCAGTTTTTTTTACAACAATACACCCTACATGCCTCTCTCAATGCATTGCGATGCAAAAACTTGTCTTTTCTTCTCAAGGGAGTGGTTGTCTCCACACGAATAGGCTGAACTAATGATGGAGAAACTGGAACATCGGTATCAGAATTTGATAAATTAGCAAATAGTGGGCTTGTAACATCATCATCACTGATAGATTGGCTCAGACTTTTAGGAGTGAGTACGGATACAGGCACTTGAAAAGAGCAAAATGAGCTTGAGAGAGACTTTTGTTGCCCTGCCATGACTAGGAACTTCACACCTCTAAGTTTCTCTAAAAAACAATGGTCTAAGCTACAAAGTGGAGTGTAATCTCAAATCCAAATAACTTACTTTTAATGCTTAGATTCAAAAATAATAATATTAATATAAATATTAAAATTTATTAATTATTATAAAATATGGGACTTAAAAGATGAGAGGAAGTCCTTTTTAGAGACACATTCCAAGGGTCTGCCGCTAAGAGAGCCACAAGAGCATTTTTTTAAATTTGGAGCATTTTTCTTGAGTTTAATTCTGTAAGGTATGCATTTTCTTGATACTTTGTTATTTGTTACAATTTTGAATTTTTCTTTCATTGTCATTTGGTTCAAAGTTTGCTACGAGGAAATTATGGCTAAGAAGAAAAACAAAAATATTATCTAAGGAGGTAAGTGATTTCAAAAATAGACTTTTTTTAAAAAGGTATTTTTTTGAAAGAATTGTTTGTCTTTTAAATACACAAAAATACCAAAACGAAGATTTCATACGTAAATTAAGAAAAAAAGAGGTTGAAAAAATAATATTTTATAAAATAAAGATTTAATCAATAATTTTTAAAAATTATAATGACTTCATTTTTTAAAAAGCTAATTCTTGTGTTGTATTTTGGAATACAACACAAAAATCGATAAGTTGCCATGTTTCTTGTGTATTAAGTAGTTTGTATTCTAGAATACAAAGCTTGAAGTCACATTTTTAAAAATTTAACACTTATGCACTTTGAGATTGTATTCCAGAATCCATTGCTTGTACAAGTTGTATTTTGGAATACAGCTTCTCTCAACACTTGAGTTGTATTCCAGAATATGAAGCTTTTACAAGCTGTATTCAAAAATATATTTTTTCTCTGTACTTGAGATTGTATTCCAGAATACACAATTTCAACAAGTTGTATTCTAGAATACAACTTCTCTGTACTTGAGACTGTATTCCAGAATACACAGTTTCAACAAGCTGTATTCTAGAATGCAACTTCTTTCTGCACTTGAGTTGTATTCCAGAATACACAGCTTCAGCAAGTTGTATACTGGAATACAACTTCTCTCTACACTTGAGTTGTATTCTAGAATACAGAGCTTCAATAAGCTGTTTTCTGGAATACAACTTTTTTTTACACTTGAGTTGTATTCCAGAATACACATCTTCATCAAGTTGTATTCTGGAATACAACTTCTCTCTTCACTTGAGTTGTATTCCAGAATATACGGCTTCGGCAAGCTGTGTTCTACTGTAAACCAAACTCAATGTAAACCATTAGAATAGACCTTCATGCAAAAAAGATTTGCTTTTTATCTAATTTTAGAAGACATGCAAAGAAAGCAAAAGCTCTCGAGTTCGCGTCGCGCGCGCGACTAAAAAACAGCAAACTGTAGTTTTCACATAAAAAACAGAGGAGGAGCAGCCCGGGAGTATTTCAAGCAGGTGTCCTGGGGTTTTACCCCCCTTTTGAAGCCAACGGAACGGTCAGAATCTCCATCAGAGCAACGTAGCAGAAGATAGATTTTGGGATAAAGCAAAAGCTCTTGAGTTCGCATCGCGCGCGCGCGGTAAAAAAACAGCAAACTGTAGTTTTAATATAAAAAACGGAGGAGGAGCGACCTGCAAGTATTTCAACCAGGCGTCCTGGGGTTTTACCCCCCTTTTGAAGCCAACGGAGTGGTCAGAATCTTCATCAGAGCAACGTAGCAGAAGATAGATTTTGGGGGTAAATTTTTCTCAAATTGTGTTCAAGAAAGAGGTTCTGTAAGTACTTTGATGATACAAAGGATCCTAATTGTTTTGGGTTTGATCTATTCATCTCTTAGTGCTTTCTCCTCTCTTTTATATCTGTGTATTGTGGTTAGAAGCTTCTTGTGAGTTGTATTCTGGAATACACAGCTCTAGAAAGTCATTTATTGAAATTCAATTACAAAACACATCTTTGGAGGAAACAACCTGTTGTATTCTAGAATACATCTCTCTCTCCCTCTTTTTCTCTAGTGTGCTGAGGAGCTCTCTCTCTTATATTCCTATCTCATGTTTGCTTACACATCTAGGTCCGTTCTTGCATGGAGGTTAACACACACTCTCTCTCTCTCTCTCTCTTTCTCTCTATGTCTATTTGTTCTCTTTCACTTTTTGTCTTTCTCGTTTGTTTGCCCTACATACACATTTACTAATCTTAAATGTTGTTTCATTTAACAAATCATATTTTTGAAAAATATGATTTTATCTCTATTTTTTTATCTTAGCAATGAGATAATGATTTTTTATTGTCTTGTTTAGGTTTAAGATGGCCTCACCAATACGTGATGCTCGAACTTCTAAGAAGCAAAAGAAAAGTAATCAAGCAACTGCATCTGTCCCTGTGGGTGGCTCAGGACGTTCAGGAGTCTTGACACCTTCTCGATCTCAACCTGCTCCAGTTAGTCCTCACTTTCAAGCACCTCGAGTAACTGTGACTCTTCCAAACCCTGATAGACGTCCAAGTGAGCCAAGAAGACAACTTTTAGCAGCTCACCAGTTTCCAGAGTTACAAGATCAACCACCATCAAGCAGAATGGTTTTAGCTACTCATGGACTTCCTCCATCATCTCAAGGAACCACACCTTTAACTCAACATCAGCAGAAAAAGTCCTCAAGCATGGAAGCTACAACTCTTTGGAGTAGTGCAAGAGGTAAAGCACGAGAAGGATTTGCTTGGACAATTCAATTTGGCATGGTAGGTAAGCACAAGACAATCGTTGAGCCAAACACACCTTTCCTTTCTATTGCGGAAGAAAAAGGAGACTCTGAAAATACAAAGTATTTAACTTATGGTCGCATTGTTGAAGTCAAAGAAAGTATATCTCGTGGGATCATTCATCATCTGGTAGACAACAACAAAGGAAAGTTTCTTGCAGTTAGAGTTTTCTCTGCTAATTTTCGGCTTGAAGAGATGAATCCTGTTTCTACCCAGCAAGAGTTTAGAGATGCAATGATTACTCGCAAACGGGTATGGATATCTTTCTCTCGACCTTTTTTTCATTAGTGTTAAAAAAATTTCTTATCTTTGTGTATTCTAGAATATGTAGAGAACTGTTATTCTTTTTTAAGTTTGTTTGAGTCATGTCTTTCAAACTTATATATTGAAATACGTAGAGGTCAAGTCAACTCTAGTTTGCATGTATTCTAATAAACATGAAGTTTGTCTAGTCTAGTTTGTATGTATTCTAGTATACACGTAGTTCAAAAAACTTCTTATCTTTGTGTATTCTAGAATACATTGAGAACTATTCTTTGTTTTTTAGTCTATTTAATTCTTGTCTTTCTAGCTCATATCTTGAAACACTTAGAGGAATAGTCAAGTCTAGTTTGTATGTATTCTAGTATACAAGAAGTTTGTCTGCTCTAGCATATGCTAGAATGCATTCTAGTATACAAGAAGTTTGTTTTGTTTAGTTTGAATGAATTTTAGCAAGAAGGAAGTTTGGCTTACTTTTTATGTCTGGTTTAATGAGTTTACCATGTATTCTAGTATACAAAGAAATGGTTAAAGTGTTCTTACTTTTACATAAGTTACTCTTTGGTTCTTACTTTTAAGTTCACTCTATCAAGTCTTAAAATCCTCTTCTACTTAGAATGACTTTTTCTTTTTCTTTTTTTGTAGTCTTTTTCTGAAGCATTTCAAGAGCATCATGATAATTTGTACAATTCCAACCACTCCACTGATGATTCTGATTATGAAGAGAATGAAGGTACAGACATAGATGACTCAGAAGAAGATGTTGAAGTTCTTGAAGAGACTTCTGGGTCAAAGTCTCAAGATGTGAGTGATACTTTGCTTTCTGGACCTGGAGCTCCAAAGTCTGATCCTTCAGAATCTTCTGGTCTTAATACCATAAGAAATAAAGCCAAAAAGTTTCATATGGTTGATGAGAGACCCTTAATTTTACTAGTGTCTAATATAGAACGTCCTCCATTAGATCCTGTTTCAAATAAGAGACCACTAGAAGTTCGAACCATTGTCCCTAGACATGTGAGTAATCTTAAAGTAATGATGAAGGAGAAACCAACAACAAATGTTTTACCCCTTCTTGTTCTTGTGGATAAGTCTTCTTGTGTTAAGAAAGAGAGTTTTGAGAGATCAAAAATCAATCAATACAAATACTTTGTCTTGGGGGGAACTCACTCTCTCATTGCTAAAAAAGAGTTATGTGCTGAGTATCCTCATGTAGAGAGCTATAAGACAGTCCTAGCATGGGTCTATGCTGGGTTAGGTGATGATGATGCAAAGCTACTTGCCCTTGATCACAACATTGATTCCGAGATGCGACTATCCATGTCTTTCTTACAAAAGATAAGATTTTTTCACAACGAGTGGATCAATCATATTCAGCAAGGTCATAAAGTTGATGAAGCTTTCAAAATCAAGCTTTGTGAGCAAGTTGGTCTTGTCACAAAGAAGTCAAGCAAAGCTGGACGCTCTGGAAAAACAAATGTTCGAGGTCATGACAATTTCTTTCAGTTAGCCTTTCGTGATGGAGAGATATGGGATCTACAAGAAGACATTTTCAAGCTTTGGGAGGAAGGTAAAATCAAAGGGCAAAAAGTAAAGCTCCCACCTGGAAGTCAAAAGGGCAAAGGAACAGGGAATGAGGACACTTTGAAGCCAATTCCTGAAGAAATGCGTATCACGAATTGGCGAGCAATGCAAGGAATACGCGAGAAAAATATTATCATACCCATCTTGGCACGAGTGAAAGGAGGTTCTTTGACACTCGATGAAATGGCAAAGGAATTAGAACAGTACGTTGCTAATTCTTCTTTTTAAATCTACTTATTTTATTTCATGTAAAGTTGTTTTTTTATTTTGTGTTTTTTTGAAACAGGCAAAAGACTTTCTTGTACATGCAAAGAATCATGATTGAAAAACTTAATTGCAAGGATTGGAACGAGGTTCAAATGTTTCATCCCATCACTAGTCAGCCAAGCTCCTTAGAGCGTTTCATTTATCTTTTCAAAAATGCAGTAAGTAAACTACATATTTGAATAGATTTTTTTTTATTTAAGTGTTTTTGAAGGTTTTGTAAAAATTTAGATCAAATATTTTAAAAAATTGATTTTGATTTTTGTATGTGTATTCTAGAATATATTTAATGTTTACTTATTTTCATTTTAACAAGTCTCGAGCACCTCGTGCTCCCATAAAGAGCATTCCTCAAGAGTTTGAGCAACATTTGAGTCGCGCAAGGGCAGAGCGGAAGAGATTAGAAGAGGCACAAACTTTGGAGACCATTCAAGAGGCAAATATTTTCATTTCTGATGATGTGTCTGCAGAACCAGTTCAATATTTTGTTCATGAAGGCAAAGTAGAGAACATGGAATCGTTTGTGACTGCACAACATTTTACTTTAGCCATTGCTGATGCTCCGTATGGATTTAAGGCACCACACTCAATACACGATGAAGTAAAGTATGGTGTAAGTGCATATAAAAGAGTCATCGACGCTTTCAAAAAGGTCACAACGGCTGAATCATGGGCACTGGTAATTTTTCATGCTCATGATCAAATCTCTGCTGCAGAGAAAGCATTCGTTGACAATCAAATGGTCCATCAACTATGCATATGGTATGTTAAATTTCAAGCATTCTTTTGCAAGTTACAAAAGCTTAAGTTAAAGCCTAACTTTTTCTTTTGTAGGACAAAGCCTAACATCAAAGGCTAACTTTTTCTTTTGTAGGACAAAGCCTAACATCAAAGGCTATAAGCTTGACAGACTTTCTTTTGCTGCCGAGTTTGCTACCATTGGTTTCTGGTCTCCTGCGGGTCCGAACAGTAAAGGAAATTTTAATTTTGCTTCGAAACCTAACCGAACAAATATTTTTGATAGACCAGGCGTGTGTCGAAAGCTCAGGGATCTTTCTGGTGATTCAAATGAGATCATGAATCCTTATCAAAAACCACAACTTTTGATGATGGATTTAATTGAGCTTCTATCTTTAAAAGGAGAGTGGATCATGGATCTTTTTGCGGGGACAGGTAATCATGCAACCTTAACTTATTACATATTTTATATTGCTCATTTAAGTGAGCTTTACCATGTTGATTCTTTTTTTCTTAGGAACAACCACTATTAGTGCTCTTAAAAAAGGAAGGAATGTTGTTGCTATTGAGCTAGATCCAGTTCAAGTTCGTTTTATTCAACAACGAGTCACTGCAATGAAAGAATTGCCGGATGAGTTTCAAGAGGTTGGAATGAAAAACATGGCAGCAAACCCAAGAGTGGTGGATGCATCTGGAGAACCTCAGCCTCCCTTTGGACCTGATGATGAAATGCAATTTGCAGATCTTGAGCCTTATGAAGATCCACATACTGTGGATATTGATATTCCTCTTACGGAGTCAACACCACTCATTGTAGGACGCGAGCAAACTGATGAAGAAGTTAGTCATGAAGAGGAGGAATTTCCTATGCTAGAATAGATTTAGACACTTGTAGTTTCAAACAATTTTTGGTATTTAAATCCTCATTGGGGGTCTTCAAGGATTTCTAGGTTTTGAGAGTGTTTTGAACAACATTTGTTTGTATTCAAAACTAGCATTACAAATCTTTTTGAGGAGCTTGCGTTTTGAGATTGGTTCAAAAAATTAGTCAAATGTTGTCTCTATTGAAGCATTTATAGGAATTGTCTCATAATAAGACTTGTTTTTTTAATCAATGAAGATTAATTTAATCATGACATTGAAGTTGTGCGATAAAAGTAGTTATATTTTGCTTTCTAGTAACGATAGCAATAATTTTGTATTCAAAGTGAAGCTCTTTGTTGTGAGTCTCTATTGCAACTTTTGTGTCATGTTTTTTTGTTTGAAATATTCTAAGATTTTGTAGGGATAGGCTTGTACTTAGACATCAAATAGTGAAAAATTTGGCAAATTTTTAATTTAGCGAATGAATCACTTGCAAGTATGTTTTAAGTTAAGCAAAAAAGTCTCTTTTTAAAGTTCTACTTTATTGGGCACGTCAAAGATTCTTTTGGTGCTAGATTTGGATTGTTTTTAAAGGATTTTTTTGGTCTCTCAAAACTACAACTCACGATCGGTTGTATTTTCAAATGGCTGGGTGTTAGAGAGAGAGAGAGAGAGAGAGAGAGAGAGAGAGAGAGAGAGAGAGAGAGAGAGAGAGAGAGAGAGAGAGAAGGGATAGGGAACTTTGCACAATACACTACAGTGAGCGGGGAATAGGTCCCGTTTCCTTTGAGGAATTTATTTAGGAACAATCCACGGGCACGCTGGCCAGGATCAATACAACAATGAATACAAAAGCAAATAAATATGCCGATGTAGAATCCCAAGTCGAAGTTCGTGTCAAGGCACGAGATCTCTGATACTGAGCACACCACGGGGATGACCCACAAGAATCTCTCACCGGACTAGTACGAGATCCAATATCCAAATCCAGATCCAAGTTCAAGTCCAAGCTCAAGTCCAAATCCAAGTCCAAGAAACTCCCAAGTTCGTACACGAGGTACACAGGTGGTATGTGCAGATGTCGAAGAATACGAGGATCAACTTGTAGTCTTGTTGTCCAAATTGAGGAAGAAGACAATCCACCACAAGGAAGTCTCACAGTAGTACAAGCTGTCAATAATAGGTGCTTGACGTCCCATACCACCGAAGCCTGTCAAAAGCCTACACACCAGCTTACGTACTCGCCATGTGTACGTCATGAGCATTGTTTGCTTTTTTGGTCCAAGCCAGACCTTTAGTGGTGCATCTGCACAACTATGTCATGATAACCTAAGCACTCACTTATATACTTAAATCACCAAAAAAAATGTCAAGTTGGGAAAACAACAAAGCGACCTAAGTCGAAGGAGGTGGCAAGGTTGCTAGAATGCACCAATCTGGAGGGATTGCTGAGTGGACACCAAGGCAAAGGAGGTCATTAGTTATGAGCCCAACGAGTCTCTCTTGCTATGGTCTGAAGGAAAGCCTAGAGCTTACTGACTGAGCTGGGCCTGAAGTAAGACCCCCAAGGAACTCACCCATTTCTGGCCTTGAGTGTGGACTACAAAAAGCACACACACTGCTCTCAAACACAAAATTTATATCTACATCCATTCTTCTTTTGCATCTTGTATGTTAGAAATAATGTCCCAAACATGAGCTATTTTTTAAGGTTGTTTCTCCCATTTAACCCTTGGTAAGTGCTCTTTGGTGAAGTACATTTACCAAGCATCTAGCCTACCATTTTTCCCTTGATTTAGAAGCATCCCCTAGCATCTCTCCATGTTTGGAATCTACCTCTTTTAGGCTCTAAATCATCTCTACCACTTTACCATTTTAGCCTAGTTTCTTTCCACTCTTTTCACCCAAATCCACCACTCCAAAACTGCTCTTGCAAAGCCTATGTAAGGCTCACTTTTGCTTCATAATAGACAAGTCTTTTTTGCATCATTTCATGTGTTGAATCTCTTGTCATTTTAGTAGAAACATAAGTGTTATGAATCATGTCATTAACTTTCATTAAAGTCACATTTAATCCACTATAATCATGTAGCTTAATTGATGCACTAGCACATTGGTTTTCTCACATGGTATCAAAGCCATATTAGGTCCTCTCCATTGCATGATTCCAAAAGCATTGATCCTTAGCCTTTTTGTTTTTCTTTTTATTATTTTTCCTCTTTTCATTAGTAAAAGTCATCCTCTTAATCTTCTTCTTAATAATCTCCCTAGTTATAGCCTTCTTGGCCCTGGTGGCTTCAATTCAAGCTATACACTCCAACGTATTCCGCCATTTTGGTTCCTTAGATTGTGGCGCCTAGGGTAGACACACAAAATTAGGCAATTAATGCACACATGGCTGCAATTTGCGCCAAACCTCCACGCTACCCCATTTTTTGTATTTTTGGCTCAAATCACAGTTTCGCATACAATTAGTTCAATTTCTCTTAACCATAGCCTAGTTATGTACTCTTGAGTACCTCCTAAGAGGATATTATGAATGGTGAAGTATACAGTCCACATGAAAAAAAAAACAACCATATTTTCTTGCATAAATGCACTGAATTTTGTGTAAATTGCTAAAGCCACTATACCCTAGGCCCTTCACTCATTGTGTAGCTATCATCCTATTCCAAAATCCCTCTCCAATACCTATGTTATCTCATGACTTATAGCTATGTCTACTAGTAGCAAGAGTGTGGTTGAAGTCATTAATATCTCGTCTTCAAGTGAAAACTCATCATTATCTTTAGTCAACCAACCCTCCAAAATTCTCAAGAAGTAACCTCTAAAGCCTACTCCACCAAGCACCTCTAGGAGAGAGAAGCTGCCCATTAGAAGAAGCATTAATAGAGCACTTAGAAGGTTGTGGAATCCAAAGAAACCGTGGTATTATAAAGAAGCTATTAGGATAGGTTTCAGTGCTTATCTTGCATCAAACCTTCATTTGTATGGGACTGGGGATATGAAAGAAGACAAACATGGGTTATTAGCTTTCTTGTGGGGATTACTTTAAGTGGTCATAATTATTTGGTTTAGTACTTGTATTTTAATTTTCACCACCACTAAAATAATTTGAGTCAAACTTGTGAAGCATTAGACATTCCCCTTGCTCTTGCAAGAGGTAAGACCTTGCTACTATGGCTCCTAGTGAGGTGAGAGAACAGTTTAGGGGGGAGAACTTTCACACTTGACAAACCAAGGTGAAGTTTAATCTCATGGAAAAGGGCTTATGGAACATTGTTCAAGGGAAGGAGGAAAGACTTATGACTAGAGAGTGTAGTGCACAATGGGATATAAAGAATGACAAGACACTAGGCCTTTTAGGGGAACACTTGGATGACACTTTTGTACATTGCATTTACACTTTTAATGCATCTCAAGATGCATGGGAAATCCTAGACAAATTATTTGGTGCTACATGTAAACACTCTAAGATTAGTCTCCTATAGTGAAGTTCTGTGGGCTTCAAAAGGACTCCACAACTGCTATATCTACCTACATTAATGATTTTAAAAGCCTCTTAACACAACTCACATGAATCAAGAAGGAAATAGAAGATGATGATAAAATTGTTGTGTTGATTAAGAGTGTGTCACATCTCGATGAATATTCAAAACTTGTCACAACTCTTCTAAATCTTCATACTCCATCTCTCATTGACATTGAAGCTTCTCTCTTGGAAGAGTGTGTACCATTTGATGGTGCTTATTTTGTCAAAGGGAAAATCTCATCCTTGAAAGCCAAACCAAGAAGACCTTTGAGTGCACATTTTGTGGCAAACAAGGACATCTCTAGGAGTTTTGTTTTACAAAGAAGGTCCAAAAGGCCTATCTTGCTGAAGAGAAGAAAGAAGAATACTCTCCGTCAAGGCAACCGATGAGGCTAACCTTTGCTTTGAAGATTATGATTATGCTTTTTGATGGCCACGGACTTGGTACTTTTGATTGTCACATCTTTTTTAAAATTTGTTTAAGCGTAGATACTCTTTTTCATGTCATTGCAAACCAAGAGTTTTTTGTTTGATTTACCATCTTTTATATGGACATCTAGGAGATAGCCACTTTTGTGTATGGTAAACTCACCTTGGTCATCATAACCATTGTATTTCAAGCTTTGTACCTATCTTTGATTGTGGGAGGACATTCAAGTTTAGGTCATCTTAGCCATTTTTATCTTTACCCATGTCTGGTTCATGGGAAGGTGTTAGAAATAATGTCCCAAACATGAGCTATTTTCCTAAGGTTGAGCCTGCCACAAGTAATCAAAGAAGAGTAGAAAGAGGAGTCTGATGATGATTCCCAAACCATTGTTCCAGTTGATCAACCTCAGTTATTAGTACAGGAGGTTGAGCCCACAGCTGGAGTAGAGCCCCCACAACGGCAAGAGGCTCCACGATCTGTTCGAGTACCCAGGTGGTTGATGGACACCCTTCGGGAGTCAGGTGTCACGAAGCTACCCTTCGAGTGGACCACAGAGGACGGCCCTCGAAGATCGCACAGAGTCCGCAACAAAAGCAATACAGCGGAGCTTCTTCAGGTAAACTATGCTTCGATGTCTCGTAATATGCGGGACAAGGAGCCCACTTCCGTTAAGGAAGCCCTTTCATAGGATACTAGGAGGAAAGCCATGCAGGTGGAACTTGATGCCATCGAGAAGAACAACACATGGGAGTTGGTACTGAGGCTGTCAAAACGGTCAGTCATCATTGGTGTCAAATGGGTCTTTATGACCAAATATGCATCAGATGGGTCAGTGGACAAACACAAAGCCAGACTCGTGGCTAAAGGTTATGCTCCAGCGGCCAAGCATCGACTACTACGAGGATACCTTTGCACCGACAACAAGGACGATTCGGACCGTTCTTGCCCTTGCTTCTTCTCAGAGGTGGCCTGTGTATCAAATGGATGTAAAATCTGTGTTCCTTAATGGTGACTTGCAGGAGGAGGTGTATGTTGAGCAGCCTCTAGGATTTGTTGTTCCAGGATCAGAAGGGATGGTTTACAGGTTTCGTAAGGCCTTCTATGGTCTTAAGCAAGCTCCCAGGGCGCCTGGAATCAGAAGATTGATTCCTTTTTTGTTCGGACTGGTTTTGAGAGATCGGTTGCAGATCCCAATGTGTATCTCTTTCGGGAACACAGCATGGTTACGATTATCATCCTTTATGTGGATGATCTCATTCTCACCGGCGGTCATGTGGAGCACATTGGTGTGACGAAGGCTGCCTTGTGAAAAGAGTTTGAGATGACTGACCTAGGCTTACTCCACTTCTTTTTGGGATTGGAGATCTGGCAGACCCAGAGGGGGTTTTTTGTCTCTCAGCAGTGGTATGTTCATGAGTTGCTTGAGGCCTTTGGGATGGAGAACTGCAAGCCTATTACTTTGCCAATGGACCCAAATACAAAGTAGGACTTCAAGCTACCCTTTCTTGCAGTAAGTTCCCTCTTTTTGGGGTCCAACGTGGAAGGGCTACTGCATGCAACAGCAACAATAGGCATATGGGTGTTGTAGCCATGCCAGCAAATGATCCTTTTCTTTTCTTGCTTTATTCTGAAGGTGATGGCATCAGTAATGGTTCACCATGCCAAGAGAATCATGCCAGGACAATGTATCAAGAGATAGAACTGAAGAGATCCTGCTGTACGAGCTTGGTTTGGAGGAGGCCTTCTTCCTATGCTATGAACTAAGTGTTTGGAAGTCTGCTGCAAAAGACAGCAGGTAAAATTGCATAATTCATGTGGGGCATGGACCATGGTGCAAATCTCACAGTAGAATTGTTTGAAAATCGTTGGAAATTTAAAGGAAATGTAGCTCTAACCAATAAAGGGTTCATGTGATTTTTTTTTCTGTACTCTCCATTCCCATTATTGGAACCAATAAAGGGCTCATGTGAAGTTTTTTCTGTACTCTCCATTCCCCATTAATAGAATCTTTGGAAGGAAGCCTAGTGCCTGTCCAGGAAGACTTGTGCAAGAGGAAACCTTAGTGAGAGCATACCAATGTTGCAAGGTACAGGTTGTGCCAGTTCAAAGGAATGGCCATTGGCGATCTCTTTGTGCCCACATAGCACGAAGGTGTCCGTGTTTGCCTGATTTGCATTTCAAAAGGATTTGAGAAATAATCATGTAAGTACTCGTACCCAGCCTGTCTGTACCCTGCTGTTTCGGCCTGCCCACTGCCTGTTTGGCCTACCCAGGCTGGTGGTAAAGCTCCTGCAGAGTGCGCAGGACCTGAACCAGCCTCCTGCACACAGCAGCAGCAGGATGTGGAGTGGCTCTAATTATCTGGTCCATGGGTAGCCCGTACTTGACAGAAGCTGCTGGTTTCCTTCCAAATGGTCGGATGTGCATCATATGAACACTATCTGGACTAAGATGTGCCACATTTTTGGATTGCCAACCGTGAACCTTCACATGCTATCAACATAAACATCCTTGTTGAGGTTTCTTTTCTAAAAAGCAGAAGCTTCACAATACGCTTTACATCCATTCGGAAAATGGGGTGCCAGGGCCACCCCATTTCTAAATGGTAATTATACTTGGATTGAATGGTCTTTTGCTTGATGGTGAACCTTTATATCAACCTTTGTTTTCTTTTAAAATCTGATTACTGGCTGGCTGATGACTGAAAGATTAAATGGCAGGGGGATGTGGTTCTGAATAATGATGACCTCTGGCAGCTAATGCTAAAGCGAAAACAGGATTTTTTGCACTACTACAAGGACTACTCTCATCTAAGAAGAAAAAACTAGATTGTTCGGACATGGCTTCAGTATGGAGCTCACTTTATCAACAAATACAGGCATCATCCATCACAAGTACATGTAGAGTATGTAATTTTGAGCTGTCACACATTTCAATGATGAAACAAACTAAATTTTGATAAACGTGCATAGTATAATAGCATCTAGTCTCGCAGTATGGTGTGTGCAGGTATGCTGTGATTGTTGTTCTTGAGTGGGAGAAGCAGATGCAGTTGAATTCTTGGAGCCACATGCAAGGCATCATCCGACTTTCTGGCAGTGTAGCCAAAGTAAGCCCGTGAGCTTCATCTGTTTCTGCATTAGTTTGAAGAGTGAAGATGTAATTGCTATTCATGTAATTGCTGTAGACTTTGCTGCTCCTACATGTTGTCCAGACGGAACTTGATGATCACCATCCCAGGTGTCTTGACTTCTACTCAATTCAAGAAATGGAGGTGAAACGCTGGCTTCCAAAGAAGCACTGTATGGACGGTTGTATAGCAAGTACAGTTTCCCAAAGCGAGAATGGCCATGGCCATGCAAACTGATGGATCCATGGATCATGCATGAGACAAGCCTTTGCTGATTGCTGGGCTTCTCTATAGAAGCTCAACTGAAAAAACAACAATCTAGTGGTGCGTACAATGACAAATGTCTTGGAGGGTGGTTACCCAATTGTGTGAGTGTGGCTTTTCTTGAAACCAGTAATCCTATGTCTGGTGTACTTAGTTGACAAGGCCACAAAGTAAGTCCCCTATCAATTGGACCACATGCAAAACTTACCTTTGGAAGATAGAATGCCTTAAATTTTGTAGATTTTTTAAAGTTGAGAAAATAAAATTTAAAGCAGTCCCAAGACTAGGGGATACTTCTACTTATCACTACTCGTATGTTGGAGGTTTACTTTGCAATTACAATGTACATAGGTGTGTCAGTTCTATGTTGAGAAGGAGGATTGCATGATCGGCATTGAAACATAGTAGTGAATCCTCATTGTCACATATACCAGTTTGCTTTCTTGCTTCTCATTCTTCTTCCCAATGAAATAAAACCAATGGTTGTGTATTTTTTCATCGAGTGGGTCCAAATATCATTCATCCTTTTTTAAAACACACTTACTTCGGTAGCTTGGTTGACTATCCGTTTCTTTTCATATAGTAGAAATTTTGATTGCTCTTCTGTACTTTCCACGAGGGAAGTCCAACCACCAATGACAAGTAAGAAATATATCCTCCTCCCAAAACTCATCGGCCTGCAAATTTGTGTACATTGTGTTGCTAGAGGACTATTCTCCAAGACTTAACGGGAGATCGCCTTGATTTCTTAAGTTGAAGTGCATGCTCTAAGCCACTTGCGTACACCACAAAGAGTTTACGCTATACAGTGCTATAACAAAGTATCGGAAGCCTGGTCAATAAGAAAGTACCTGAATATACATCTCTTGGATGCTTGCTTTAATCCAGGCTGCTTGTCAATTGTGAAGGAAGACTTCACTCTCTCGATTAGCTCGTCGAATGTGTTATTGAAGGACTTCCTTTTCATTTCGAGTACGGTGACACAGAATATATCAGGCAATTTCATTTTGTAGGTTGTCTATATTCCGGATACTAGAGGTGATTTGTTCTAAAATATGGCTCCACAACACCTCTCTTTTCAAGAATCTCTTGAAGTCCTACATGTCTACGCACATTGTCCAAAATGGAAAAAGTTAGAACCATTCCTAGGTTGGCATGATTTCTAAGATTGTCGTCGCTACTTTGGCGATCGCACTTACCATGTACGACCCGTCTGCATCCTTCAGTAGGTACAATAAACGACGCTTATGTGTCAGCCCTAGTGTTGAGCATGCGAGTACCACCTTGTCTTTTGTCAAGCCTTTCGGCTTGTCATCCCAGTTCACTTGCACTAACAAATAGTACAAACTACACAAATAGTACATGTTACATGCTCTTTGTGGTCAGACAAGCTTGGTTAATAAACTAGGAAAAGATACAGACCTTAAGAAATCGTCGCTATTAATTGGATATACCATCGTGGTGGTAAGTCTCCTAGTTGTTTTCTGACACCTTGCATCAACTTCGTAAAATGCCTCTCTCCACTTACTTTGAAATGTGTCAGGATCCAAAAAATCCTTATGCTGGAGAGTTTCATGTAGCCCGGCTTAGTAGTCATCCTAGATGTATGATATTCTATGGCGTTAGTCACGGTCCTTGGAATTTTTAAGGTAAATATCATCATGTCTAGGCCTCAAGCAAGTCAGGGATTCCATGCAATTGCGAAACTTCCATCTGAAGAACAATTTTTATCCGGGATTTACTTCATCTATCGTACCATAACAAAATTGAGTCTCATTTTAGGGATCCATCAGTCCAGCCTAACCCCATCCAGTCCCGTGGGTTAGCCAACCGCCCAACCATTGTAGTGATGGGATCCATTTAAGAATTTGGTTAGGTTAGGGAGAAGAGTTCCTAGGTCCCCCTAGCCGGATATTCATGCAAACTTAAAACTAGACACACCACTTACACACCCAATATGAAATTGCCTTTTTCACAGATTCAGCTGTCTTTAAAACAATCATTTAATGAAACTATAGTATCACTGATCATAATCCTCCAAAATATCCGGTTGAATCCTAATTTTTAATTTTTCCTTCATCGGTGTACCTATGGCATCATTGGTAACTAGAACGCTTACCACCTGTCCATTCAGGGGCCTTTTCGATAGTTCCTAGCTCATTATTAGTAACCGGCAATATTTTCACTTATAAAAATCAAAATGGAATCTCCATTGAATATCAGCAAGATCAACCAACAAATCCATATAAAAGAGCCATGGACTCATTCGTTGAGGACCAGTAAGGTCAATCAACCAGATCCATGCCCGAATTCAAAAAACAACTCTTATTCCTTGTTCCAATATCTTCCCCAACGCACGTGTGGATATCTTCGACGACCCAAAGCCCCGAGCACCGTATGGTCAGCACCCTCTAGGATCCTTCGCACGTCACCTAGCGCTTCACTCATAGGCCGCTTCCTTGGTCCCTCATCAACCGTACCAGAAGCTCACCATTTAAATCGAACCGAGGCTGGTCAAGACCTCGGTCGACCTTGCTATGCGAGATGTCCTCCGTTGACTCTCCGTCAGCTATTGCAACTTTATCAAATAGGTCTCCACGACCTCATTCACAAGACGGTCAAAATGCTTTCCCAACATTTTTGACATAAAACAGTCATTTAAAAACAGGTCATAAATACAATTTCTATAACGAACTCTCGTCTTTCCACATGAATCCTCATTTATTTCATATGTATTCCCATTCTCATCACATCATTTTTCATCTCATCACATTTGTTCTCATTTATCCGCATCAGATCTCATCCACTCACATCTACCCATATCCACATCTCATCACATCATATTCATTCACATCACATATCACATCTATCCCAATTTACATCACATCTCATTCATTCACATCACGTCACATCTATTCACGTCCATCACATTCATTTACATCACATCCATTTACATCCATCACATCATATTCATTTACATCACATCCATTTACATCCATTTACATCACATCCATCACATCATATTCATTTACATTTACATCATCCATTTACATCACATCCATCACATCATATTCATTTACATTTACATCTATTTACATCCATCACATCATATTCATTCATATCCACCACATTCATTCTCATAAACATCCCATCACATACATTCTATCCCTAGATCAACCAACAGATCCATATAAAAGAGCCATGGACTCATCCGCTGTTGACGACCAGCAAGGTCAATCAACCAGATCCATGCCCGAATTTAGAAAACAACTCTTACTCCTTGTTCCAATATTTTCCCCGACGCACGTGTGGATAACTTCGGCGACCCAGAGCCCGAGCACCGTATGGTCAGCACCCTCTAGGATCCTTCACAAGTTACCTAGCGCTTTACTCATAGGCCGCTTTCTTTTGGTCCCTCATCCATCGTATCGGAAGCTCACCATTTAAATCGAACCGAGGCTGGTCAAGACATCGTCTGCTATGTGAGACGTCCTCCGTTGACTCTTCGTCAGCTGCTGTTGCAACTTTATCAGATAGGTCTCCACGACCTCATTCACAAGATGGTCAAAATGCTTCCCCAGCATTTTTGACATAAAACAGTCATTTAAAAACAGGTCATATATACAATTTCTATAACGAACTCTCGTCTTTCCACATTATTCCACATCAATCTTCATTTATTTCATATGTATTCCCATTCTCATCACATCATTTTCTATCTTATCACATCTCTTCTCATTTATCCGCATCAGATCTCATCCACTCGCATCTACCCATATCCACATCTCATCACATCATATTCATTCACATCACATATCACATCTATCCTAATTTACATCACATCTCATTCATTCACATCTCGATTCACATGACATCACATCTCATTCATTCACATCCCGATTCACATCACATCACATCTATTCACGTCCATTTACATCCATCACATCACATTCATTCATATCCATCACATTCATTCATTCATATCCACCACATTCATTCTCATAACCATCCCATCACATACATTCTATCCACATTATATCACAGCAGTTCTAACCACATCATATCTCATTCATACACATCTCATCTCATTCATCGACCTCCATCCAATCGTTCACATATACGACTACTCACATCTATCCATACATTCATATCTATCACTTCACATCCACATATATTCATGTCACATCACATCACATTCTTTCAAATACACATCCACATCCATTCTTTCACATACATCCACATCTATTCTTTCACATACTCATCCACATCCATTCTTTACATACACATTCACATCCATTCTTCACATACACATTCACATCCATTCTTCACATACACATCTACATCCATTATTCACATACACATCCACATCCATTATTCACATACACATCCATATCCATTCTTCACACACACATCCATATCCATTCTTCACATACACATTCACATCCATTCTTCACATACACATCTACATCCATTCTTCACATACACATTCACATCCATTCACATCTACATCCATTATTCACATACACATTTCACATACACATCGATATCCATTCTTCACATACACATCTATATCCATTCTTCACATACACATTCACATCCATTCTTCACATACACATCTATATCCATTCTTCACATTCACATCTATATCCATTCTTCACATACACATTCACATCCATTCTTCACATACACATTCACATCTATATCCATTCTTCACATACACATTCACATCCATTCTTCACATACATATTCACATCCATTCTTCACACATACATATTCACATCCATTCTTCACATACACATCCATATCCATTCTTCGCATACACATTCACATCCATTCTTCACATACACATTCACATCCATTTTCATCACATATCATCCACTCACATCCCATATCATTCATTTACATCCTGATTCACATGACATCACATCTCATCCATTCATTCACATCTATCTGATTCACATCACATCTCATCACATCTATTCACCTCACATCTCATCCATTCATTTACATCTTGATTCACATGACATCACATCTCATCCATTCATTCACATCTATCTGATTCACATCACATCTCATCACATCTATTTACCTCATATCTCATCACCTCTATTCACATCACATCCATCCATCCATTCATTCACATCTATCTGATTCACATCACATCTATTCACCTCACATCTATTTACATCACATCTCATTTTTATGCAGTTTTCAGCTTGATTTTCTTTTGAATACAAGGAGTATTTCTTGAATCAGTATCCCCAAAACGTCTTGATCGGAATTCTAAATTTCATACCAGAATTCCTCAAATTCTATAACCTTGATCCACAAATTAATTTGAAGGGTCTCAAACTTAGTTTCAGATTTGGCAGGAGTTTTGAGTGTATTTTTCTAAACTGGTCACACCTTCTTTCCTCCTCAAAACTGACGAAAGAGTTTGGTCTTGGTTATAGTCTAATTTAAGGTTCGAGTCGGATAAGATTTTTCCTGATCTATCTTTCTTGAAAAGGTTTGATAATTCAGTTACTATTTTACTGAATTTCTTTATGCATCTATTTATGCATATAAATCAATTTTTATAAGAATAACGCATTTATAATTAAAAAAATTCCTTTATGCATCTTTCTATGCATAAAAATCAATTTTAATGAGAATAACACTTTTGTAATAAAAAAATTCCTTTATGTATCTTTCTATGCATAAAAATCAATTTAATGAGAATAACACTTTTGTAATAAAAAAATTCCTTTATGCATCTTTCTATGCATAAGAATCAAATTTAATGAGAATAATACTTTTGTAATTAAAAAAATTTCTTTATGCATCTTTCTATGCATAAAAATTAAATTTAATAAGAATAACACTTTTGTAATAAAAAAATCCTTTATGCATCTTTCTATGCATAAAAATCAAATTTAATGAGAATAACCCTTTTCTAATAAAATTTTTTTCTTTATGCATCTTTCTATGCATAAAAATCAAATTTAATGAGAATAACCCTTTTGTAATAAAAAATTTTCCTTTATGCATCTTTCTATGCATAAAAATCAAATTTAATGAGAATAACACTTTTATAATTAAAAAAAATTATGCATCTTTCTATGCATTAAAATCAAATTTAATGAGAATAACACTTTTGTAATAAAAGAATTCCTTTATGCATCTTTCTATGCATAAAAAATCAAATTTAATAAGAATAACACTTTTGTAATAAAGAAATTTCCTTTATGCATCTTTCTATGCATAAAAATCAAATTTAATGAGAATAACACTTTTGTAATTAAAAAAATTCCTTTATGCATCTTTCTATGCATAAAAATCAAATTTAATGAGAATAACACTTTTGTAATTAAAAAAATTCCTTTATGCATCTTTCTATGCATAAAAATCAAATTTAATGAGATTAACACTTTTGTATTAGAAAAAAATTCTTTATGCATATTTCTATGCATAAAAATCAAATTTAATGAGAATAACACTTTTATAATAAGAAAAATTCGTTTATGCATCTTTCTATGCATAAAAATCAATTTTAATAATTAATATCAGTGATATCCATGCATATTCATAGGTGAATATGTACATGGAGTAGTTAGAATATTTTTTAGATGCAAAAATGATGGGAATTACTCTTTTGGAATAACATAAAAATAAACTTTCTTTTCCACAAAATTTTGAAAAATTTGCCATAACCTCCTTTGTATGGCTGACCATTTCTCATTTTTATCATTCTATTTTAACTTAAATTAACCCAAATTAGATTCATAGAACTCTAATCTACACAATTTTCTAAAATTCAAGAGTAAACAATAAGAAGAGTTTAATTAATCCCTTCGTTAATCTTTCTAGGATTAAGAAAGGCTGGAATGTAAAGAAGAGAAGGGGGTGGCCTTTTCATCAAGGCATCGCATTTGAATTTAATTCAATTAATTGCAAAACATAAAAAATCAAGAAAACCATAGATTTAAAATTAAACAAATAAGAAAATTAACTTACATAGAGCTTGTAAGCTCTCCTTTGGCTTGAGGGATCAAGGGTTATACTCTTGTTTGAAGCAAGAGTGGCCACCAATTCACTTTTGAGAGAATTAGGCCAAAAATAATTGAATTATTAAAAAATTTAATATAGATGGCTCAGGATAGGAGCAGAGTAACAGTGCCTAAACACCCATTAAGCTTTTACAAAGGGAGAGGCTTCTATTTATAGAAAAAAGTGAGCCTCTAACCAAGCAAACTGATTCTAAAATTTTCCAGATCAGCTTGGTCAATTTTGACCATTTTTGGGTCAGTTCAGCTTACTTTTTGTGGATCTAGTTTTGAAATAAGAGAGAGGAGAGATGAAATATCTCATTTTATTGATTTAAAATTGGGGTAATGATGAGAAAAAAGGTGCCTAATTCATGAGGGGAGATCCCCACACTGAGGTGTCAAAATTCAGTTTTTTAATTGTTTTCTTTGGTCCTTAGTCCACTCTTCATCTTATGTGAGCATTTACTCATTTTTTTTGGGGGGGGTTTCTTTTATTCTTCAATTTATCTCCTTCCTACATTTGGATTAATCTTATTGGTCCATAGGAACCTTAATTGGACAATAATCTAAAAATTTCAGAAATTCTAGACCCTTAGGCTAAGGTCCTTTTTACCTATTTTCAATTAATTCTAATTGTACATTCGAAAGTTCTTTTTGAATTTCTGTTTCAGGGGAAATCGTTTTAGACACTAGGAGGGTTTTTATATCCAAAATTATCTCAATTTTGAATTACCTCCCTCTAGACATTTTCTCTCTCCAGGCCAAAACAGGGTAAAACAAGATCTTTCTTTTATTTCAGAGGGGGGAATAATTATAAGATCAGAAGGGGAGGTTCTTACACCTGCACACCTCAAAAGCTGGAGGGAGGAATCTTACAAGATATGTCGAGGCTATCGAATCCCATAATACATTTGCAAAATAATGTGAAGTCGAGCTTGGTCAGGTCTCCATACTAGTTGACATAGTGACACTCAAGGGAGAAGATTAACAATTTGTAGAATGGTCAAGCATAAGCGATATATAAAAATATGAATCGTCTATAATACTCGACATGGCCCATAAATCATCTATAATACCCGACATGGCCCATAAATTGTTATACTCCTTTAAAGTTTTATGGTGGTGGAAACTCAAGAATTAGTTTGATCTTCCTAGCATCTGTGGAGATGCCATTTTTGAGACAATGTGCCCTAGGATAATTCCATGCTTTACCCAAAACTGAGAGATATTCGATACAATTTACATCTCTCAAAAACTTTTTATAGACACGCCAAATTCTCTTTCCACATTGAATTAACACAGACATTGTCTATAAATATTTCAAGAAATTTTCTCAAGTAATCTTTATAAGAAGTGCACATGAGGCATTAAAATGTGGCTAGAGCATTTGTTAGGGCAAAAGGCATGACCTTGTAAGCAAATACTCCCTATTATGTGGCAAAGGCTGCCTTATATTACTCTTCTAGATCAATGAATACTTGATTGTATCCAGAGAATCCGTCTAAGAAGCTATAAGCCTCTTTTCATGCAACTCTTTCCGGCACATGCTCCATATATAGAAGTGGGTAGTGGTCTCAAACCATGGCTGCATTAACCTTTTGAGGTTAACACAAACTCTGAATTTGCCATTTTTCTTAAGCATGATTACAATTAGTGACACCCTGCTCTATCTCATAATTGAATCCTTCATCAATGAGGTTTTGTAGCTTATCCTTGACCATTTTTGTATATTTTAGATTCGTTAGATAGGGCCATTACTTGACTCATCTTACACCTTCCATGATTGGAATGGTGTGTTTGACCACTTCAAGAGGAATACCTTTCATGTCAGTATACTTTCATGCAAATATATCCTCATATTCTTTGATTAAATTAAGCAACTCGTTTTCTTCTTAGGGTGAGAGGTCTTTAGCCAATAAACATAAGTCTCGGTTCTTCATAAGTCTCGGTTCTTCATAAGGATCAGTAGGATTAACCTCTTTAACTTCTACTGCTGCAAGGCCATCATATGAAGCATTCTTACCTTCCCCTACTATATGTTGAACTTTTTTACAGTGGAACAATGCAATCTTCGATGTTATAAGACTTGAAATAGTACGTCACAGGGTATAGATCCTCCTCTGCTAGTGCATTTTTAAGCTCCTTAAACTTTGCCTTTATCTCTTTATTGGTTTCGGCTAAAGCTTTGTTTTTCATCTCTTGGTCGAACGTGAGAGATTAGTTTTTGTGGTATCAATAGTGTTGGTGTCAAGGAAAAAAATGGGGTTAATCTTCAATTAACTATTTTTTGGGGGTTTTTTTCCCAAAAAAAATTTGCCCTACATCTTAAAACATTCACTCAAATTTTTGCCCTTTTGAAGAGTTTTAGAAAATATTCGCCCAATTTTGGATATTTTAGGGCATTTTTTAAAAACATTTGTTCTATTTTCTATAATTTTAGATCTATATAGGAGGAATAATTGCCAACCCACCTACACTTATATATTCATGGAAGCATCTTATTTTTTACCCTGGTTGATGAGTGCCAATGGGCATATGAGAAACTCAAAAAGGCCCTAGTAAGTGCTCCAATCTTATGAACACCACAATGGAACATTGTATTTCATGTTCACATAGATGCATCATCATTTGTAATTAGATGTGTCTTAGCACAACCTAGGGAACACAACATGGATTTTTCAGTGAGTTTTGCTAGTCGACAACTTCATAATGTTGAGCAAAACTATACAACTATACATGGATTTTTTCAGTGAGTTTTTCTAGTCGGCAACTTCATAATGCTGAGTGAAACTACACAACCACAAAAAGAGAAGGATTAGCCATGGTAAATGCAATCAAGAAGATCGTCACTACTTATTGTGGCTAATTCCTTTGTATTTTTCTTGGATCATCAATCATTTCTCTACACCTTAACTTCAACTTCAACTTCAAAATTGTTTCTTTATTGTGGCTAATTCCTTTCTATTTTTTCTTGGATCATCAATCATTTCTCTACACCTTAACTTCAACTTCAAAATTGTTTCTTTATTGTGGCTAATTCCTTTCTATTTTTCTTGGATCATCAATCATTTCTCTACACCTTAACTTCAACTTCAAAATTGTTTCTTTACTCCACTTATCTGCATTCATGGAATTAACTCAAAGACCTTATGTGACTAGAATAAACTCCTTTCTAATCGCTTAAAGGAACTCTAAGGCCTTAGTAATATCCCTATCTGACCATGACTGACTTTATAATATGCTGATGGAGTATGCCAAGTGCTTCCGCTCAACCTTTAGTAAACTTTAGGTGAGTTGTAGGTTTAAAAATAAAAATTAAAAAATGACCAAGAAGATAACTATCGCCATATAGGATCCTAGTAGGACTCTTGCTTACTCGTGATGGTACCTTAAGGTCGATGCCTTGGCTCTCATGGGATAGGACCTTGTGTCACCAATAAGCTAATAAAATAAAGAGGCTAAGCCATCGTTGTTGTAATTAGGAGATTCACGGTGGTCCTTAAATACTCTTAGCGGAGGTCTTTAGGCCATTGCCTTGATCTCCATGGGTTGTGTAATCACCTTCACTCTTATAACTAAGTAGACAAAAGTTTGAGTATCTTGAGACTAAACCATAATTGTAGGCATGTGATTAAGACAAGTTCAAGTGTAGATAGGCTTATTACTAACCTCGAAGTTAAATTGGCCTTACCTTTCCTCTTTTCATAGCACAAGTTGGAATTCAACTAGTCATAACCAAAAAAATAAAAACATGCATGCATATTCATGTTATACTTTTTTTCTAGGAACATTTTATCGATTGAATCGTTTTTCACGTAGGTATCACAAGGCCTGACATTCAGCTATCATCACCTTCAAGTGTAGGTGGCATCGACTCATCTTCTCACCGACATATTCTGAGGATGGAATTTGCATCAGGAAGGGGGGTACATTAAACCATCCGGTTAACATTAACATGAAGTCTAAGGGCTTTGCTCAATTCAATTTTGACTCATTTTAACCCTAACTCCACTCATGAATATATTGGTTGCCTTCTTCGAATAATAGCCAAGCACTTGTTTGACGGTTACTTTGTTATTTTTCCTATCTTTTATTGTTTATAAGAAGAGCCAGATCTATAAGACTACCCACTATCTACGTGCTTCATAAGGAGGAGAGTTACTAGACCATAGAGCTCGAATAATGGAACATACCAAATTTGTATATAAGTCAATTTCCTCCCATAATATGACACTTTCACATTAGCACAATTGGGAGTGAGATAGAGAGTGTGTGAGGCAAGAAGAGACGAGCACTCGTAGGAGAATGCAACGGTGTGCCAACATACGTGGGAGAAGAGCAATGGAAGTGGCTTCCCACAACAAGAGGTGGAGCTCTTGGAGCATCGCTTCAGCTTGGTCAATGAATAATTCCCGTGACATAGCGAAAGAGGTGAGTGAGTGCACTAGCCGCTTTCCAGGGTTTCTCCGGCCCAAGCATAAAGTTATGTTGTTGACAACTTTTGTGCAGTAGCAATTGCTAAATGTTAAAAGCTTGATTCCGTAGGCTATGAAGGGACCGAAAAACTATTAAGCAATAAAATATCTTGTTCGCTATAAATAGCACAACAACATTAATAGACATAAATTGCCAGAATAGAAGGTGAGCTATAGCTGGAGGATATGAAAAAGCCGAACTTATCCAGTTGCAAGAAGTGGACAATATCGTGGTGGAAAGAAAATTTTCAATGGGTGAACTAGCACAATGATGAATTGCTAGAGGATAGGTTGGCTAAGTTGGCCCAGACCTAAAGGTTTTACAATAGTCCACATAGAAGAAGATACTCACAGGGACAAGGCAGGATTGCACCTACTTAGAGCTCGACTGTGACTTGTGATTTTTTGGAGAAGGAAAAATCTATGGGCATAATATTTTGAATTTAGTGCTCGGGAGATGGAGGCCTAGGAAAGCTTTGCCCCATGGACAAGATGAAAAGCAATTGGAAGACTGATGTGGATGAATTGAAGAGATTGCTAGATTTTACAATGGTACTATGTCGAGTTGATAAGGAGCACAAAGATGACGGTGGCTTTTTGGGTTGGAGTGTTTAGTCTTCCCTTGGCTCCTGCAAATGGTGTTTGTTTACAAGGCCTTCTTACGGTAGAGTTGGGCGCCCTAAACTACATGGGGTGGAAGGGTTCTAGTAGAGGTGAAGCCGTTTCATATTCGGCGATCTGCGGGCAGGGTAGGGTTCGCTGTTCTTCTCTCGTTGCCGACTCGTAGCAGGTCGTGATGATGAGTGCATCTCGTCTTCGGCTGGCTTCTGCGCGGATGTTGGGAGGGACTCTTGTCACGAGACCCGTCGCCCTTCTTGTTGGAAAGGACCATACTATGACCAGCAATGCACTCGAAGGAGGAGGAGGAGGGTGGTCAAAGGGCAGCGGCAGCGGGAGCGGCAGCAGCAGGGCGTTGCATGTAAGCGCCTTCCATGAGATCCAGAACCGCTTCAGCAACAACAACAGCAGCGCCTACTACGACGACGTCGAGGTGGACATGGACCCCGAGAAGATGCTGAAGCCCGGTGACCCCAATACATACCAGGCCACCATCCGGAAGGCGATGCCGGTGGGGTATTGGGTGACCATGCCCAGCGGGCGGGAGGCATTCCTTCCCGCCCAGGACTTGGGCTTCCTAGGCGGCTTGGAGAAGCTCAAGCAGCTCTTCCAGCCGGGCCAGGAGGTGACTGTGCGGGTGGTCACGCGCGGGGGTTCGGGCCGCGAGGTTCTATCGCTCAAGAAGCCTGACCCCAACAAGCCCGACCCCCCACCCAAACCTCTCCGCAAGGAGTTTGAGGGCGGCCGCAGGTACCGCCCGTCTTCAAGGTACTCGTGAGCCAGCCTTTTTGGAGAGGTACGTGCAAAGGGTTTCATTGGTGTTTGTATATGATTGCATATGCTAGAAACATAGGGTCAGAGCTCATGGAACCTACGCTACTGTGTGCACCGCTTTGCCTTGGATCTTGAAGGATGACTTACGAAAGGAATTAAAGTTACTTTATGCTCTGCTTATGTGGAAAATGTGTGCAGTTTCCGTTTTCTTACTTAGGGACTTAATTGCTAATGGTTGTGATGGACGGTGTGCTAGTGCAACTCAGATTGAGGGGCATGGTGGTTGCTGCTCGAGTATCTTAAGGGGATCTTTTTGTCTTTGAAGCTGACCATTCTTTCTTGCCCAACCTATGCGCTCCTTGCTGGTAGAGGTAATGTGACCAATCAGTGGAATGCCCACAATGATATGCTCGGAATCTCTAAAATGGCATGCATCTACTTGATTTTTCGTGGAGCTTAGGATCCATCTTCTGCACTACGGGATCTGTGTAGCAAATAGCTTGAAAAGCTCCTGATAACTTCCCGAATTCTGTACATTACCTGTTTGCAATCATACTTGGATCGGAATCAATGGTTACCTTGACTCTTTTTACTATGCCAAAGCATTTGATGCTCTATATCCCCCTTTAGTCAAACCTGCACTTTGTTCTTGGGGAGCATCCATCAGGTGCCAACTTTGGGGGAGGGTTACTTGGTAAGTTGCATTTGGGACTTTTTCTGCTGTGTTCGAAGCTGATCCCTTTCTTGGATGTGATGAATGTGGTGTGCTTGATGTTGTAGCATGTGTCATCTGGAATTCTAATTACATTCGGGACTTTTTCTGCTGTGTTTTGAAGCTGGTTCTGTTTTTTGGATGTGATGAATGTGTGTGCTTAACTTTGTAGCAAGTGTCATCTGGAATTCTAGAGATAACACAAGGGCAGATGTCTGGTGCTGCTGGTAGTGCTTCTGGTGGACCTTGGTTTTTCGTGCCTTTTCTTGGTTGTATCGTGCATTGTGCCAGAACTTTTCTGAGTCTGTTCTCCTGCCTTCCAAAAGAAGTTTGCTCTAGAAAAACTTACCATTGTGAAAAATTGGCTCTGAAAGCCTAATCTGTTACCAATGTCATATAGGGTGCATATGCTTTTCAGCTTGCCCAATTCATTCACTTCCTAAAACTTACTACTCTTATCTTGATTACAGCTGTCAAGGGCCTTTTCATTGGGCCCGACTCTAGTGCTGACCTTTCTAACACCTCAGAGAGCCCAGCCTATCTTTTCATTCTGTCACAGCGCCTTACACTTGTGTATGCGTATTCTCATGCTCATTGCCAGCATAAATGGTAGTTTTTATATGAATCAGCCACAACCTTGAGAGAGGCTAGAAAAGCACCAGGCCGTAAATCCTACATCCAAAGGGTAATCAAGGCATTCCATCCCTTTACACGGTGCTTCAACCAAACACCGTTGGCATGCCAGGGTAATTGAACATCTTTGGGTGTACTAGGTAGTCAGGCGTAAGCCCAAGTAATTTGGTTGTGCTTTGGTTGTGAAGTGTTAAAGCTGGTGGCGAAATACTTGGTGTGGAAGTCTCAAGGTATTCGGGTGCCTCAAGGTGGTTTTAAAATTTCGATGTGGTGTGTGCTAGAGTTACTGGATGCTCTCCTTGGTTGTGATGTCTGTTGAGTTTTTGGAGGGAACCACATAGAGTTCAACTGTCTTCAGAGGTGGGAAGTGGGGCAGGGTGGCCTCCTTTATGTGCCCCAGCCTTTAGTTTATGCACACGCTCAATGAAGGTTGTATTTGTTTTTTTTGCTTGGTTAAGTTTGTACATTAAACTTTCAGGCCTGTGTGATGATACAAGCCTTACAAAGTGAATCAACATGCAGAGATTGCTGCTATGTGCTCCGTGATGTAATTTTTTATTCTTTCTTTTAATCAAAGCTTGAAAAAGTTACTTATCTTATAGGTTGCTATGTAGGTGAAGACAAAAACGGTAACTTGGATCAACTAGTTTACTGAGGGCACTAGGTAAAGTGAAGACATAGGGGGATGTGTGATCACTCTGCCTAGCATGAATTGGGTGGTGATGGAGATGTCCTCTCCCATGGGAATAGAATATGGGCGACATAGAATGTCGACTAACAGACCAAAGGAATGATGTCCGGTTTTGTAACAAGAAATACCCAAATGTGAGCAACATTGAACCTCATTTTCTCTCTCCAACTCTTCGACTTTGGCATGTAATCTTAGGTTCTAAATTCACAGCTATTCAATCTCTCTTTGAAGCTCTTCCATGTCCTTACCCATATTCACACGTGTAGCTCCTTAGCCAAATATACCATGACATTGTGTAAGGCCATCCTCAAAGTGTAACTATTTGGCCCTCCTAGCTCTTTTCACATGATGGAACTTACGCTTGGACACATGGACAAATGAATGAAAGAATGGGAACATGGATCTTGAAGATGGCTCAAGAAAAAGCATCGGTTTTGGTCAAAAAGCAAGAAAAAGCAAAAAGTCAAGCGGAGTTGATTGTGAGCCAAGCGCACCATTGGAAAGAGGAAATTGAGCCTGATCAAAAAGCTAAAAGTTGCTTTTTCAAAAAGAAGCACTAAAGGCCCTCAAGCTAGAAAAGCATAAATCAAGAACTTTGGTTAAAATATTTAAAAAGAAGAAAAGACAAAAGCAAAGTAAAAAGCAATTCATGACAAAAAGCAAGGACTCCCTTCAAGTGTAAAAGAAGCATGGATCTCCTTGGACGATATAGAGATCAACTTTGTGGAGAGCAATCTTGTGGAGAGTAAAAAGATCAACTCCATCATCTTCATCAACCTCTTCATGATTGTCGTTGTGTCGGAGCGTTGCCCTTCTTCACTTTTGTTGCGTTGCCAACAGACGCCGCCCCCCGCCTTGCTCAGCTGGTTCTGCCTCTGACCCGACTTGTGTCGCCCTATAGCGCTGCCATCGCCTCCCTGCAGTGTCACTGCCGCCTCAGCTAAGCGTTGCGTTGCCCTGTCTATACTGTGCCGCACAATGCTTCTTTTGCACCGTCGTCGTGTGTTGCATGGAGTTGCCCTTGTTATGCTTGTTGCTTGCGTTGCCTCTCCGGCCAGTGCCACCAATGCTAGCAGCGCCGCGTGTGCTGTTCGCTACCAGCTGTCAGCAGTGCCTTGCTCCGCTTGTTTCAGTCCTCAGCGTAGCTTACATAGCCAAAGTTGCGTAGCCTCTACCACGATTGCGTGGCCACCACCACCACTTGTGCGCCATTGTCATCAACTGGAGTAACGCTTTTTTGGGCATCTAAAACTTTGCCATTTACACTATCTTGGATATATTGGACTTGAGTTTGGAACTAGACTTGGTTTTTTTGGGGATTTGACTCATACCTTAATATTAGCTCAATGCAGACATTCTTGTGCGTTATCCTTGTGGTGTGCTCGGCATCAAAGATCTTGTGCCTTGACACTGACTTCGACCGAGACTTCTTCATCGACATACTTGTTTGATATTGTATTCATTTGTTGTATTGATGCTGGCTTGGAAAAGCTCGTGGATTATTCTTGAATAAATTCTTGAAAGGGACGGGGTCTGTTCCCGCCTCAGTGTGGTGTATTGTGCAAGATCCCTATTTTCCTTCTCTCTCTCCCCTCTCTATATATACCTTTATTTCTTGGACACGTGGTTCACTACACACCCCACTGGGCTTACAATGGTATCAGAGCAAGGTTTTCTCTTGACAGAGCCATGTCAAGAGCAAAAGGAGATAAAGGGCCTAATGAAGGGAACAACTATGAGGCTAATACAAGACTTCAAGATGAGAACCTAGGTTGACAATGTGTTTCTCATGAAACCGCGGCCAGATGAAGAATTTATAGCTTGGAGAGCAAAAAGGGAACAATACCATAGAAGGGCTCGGATGTTCAAAGATTTCATCAAAGATCAAGCCACCGAAGCTGAAGCAGTGGAGGCCACAAAAGCCTACCTTTGAGCCAAAGGAGTCACTATTGCAAAAGAATCCAAAGCTACCCGATCCACTACCCATGGAGGAAATAGAGAGACTACCCCTAGGCCCGGTTTGTCAGATGCAACCTCTTCAGTTCAAGTAAGAGAAAAGAAGGGAAAAGAGCCTTCAATCGGCAAAGTGGACTTCAAGTTGGGAGAGAAGAGCATCAAGTTCGATGCCTTTTATGGAATGTGGGACACCCAAAAAGCCTTATCCTTCATCAAACAGTTTGATGCCACCTTTGGAGGCGAGGACTTGTCCGAAAAGTCCAAACTCCGCATGGTTCGTATGCATTTAAAATATGCCGCCTTGAATTTGTGGCTAAAGGTGGTGCAAGATGGGATTGAGCCAAAGTCATGGCCCGACTTCAGAACCATGTTCAACAAAAAGTTCCTTCTTGCAAACTTTGAAGCAAGTTCCTTCCTACAAACTTTGAAGAAGATGTGCAGAAAGAATGGGTCGGTGAGAATGTGGCAACTTACCTTAATAATTTTTCAATCGTCTCATTGAAATTTGGTTTTTATACTCCCATTCCATCACTAATGGAAATGCGTAAGTTTGTCAATGGATTGCAACCTAAGCTTATGCAAGCAATTTACATGGTGGGACCGAAAACTTTAGAAGAAGCACAAGACAAAGCCCTGCAAGCTGAAGCCCCACATGCCTTGGATGGTGGGCAAATCAAAGAATGAAAATCGAGATTCATCCCAAAAGAAGAGGTTGAAAGGATGATCTCAACCAAGGAACGAGCCACAAAAGAAAAAGAATAAGAGTGGGGATAAACCTTCACTTTACCAAAAGAAGTTATCCCACAAGCAACTTGAAGAATATGTTAAAGAAGGAAAGTGTTTCCAATGTGGGGAGAAGGGACATATGGTTGTAAAATGTCTTGATAGACCAAACCAAGAAGCCAAGCCACCCCAAACCAATGCATTGCCAAAGGAACTTCAACATTAGGATGATACACCACCAGAGAGGAGGCAACTTTTTAAGGCAAAGTGGCTAACCAACCTGTGCTTATTCATTTCGATAGTGGTGCTACCCACCACTATATTCATCCTCGAGTGGTTAAAGCTATGAACCTTCCTCTGAATAGGTTCCGAGATTCTATTTCTGCAGGTGCCGCCTTCGAGGGAATGTCAGTAGAGATGACTCCTATTTTGGGAAAGCTTTGCTTACAGATTGGAGACTATGTGGATCACAAGAACGTTGTTGTAGCCAAAGTTGGACATTTTGATGTAATTTTGCGTATGCCCTAGCATAAGAAGATAGATCCAGCCACCATTGTTTGGGATAGAAACAAGATTAGGTTTCCTTTTAAGAGCAAGAATGCAACTTTTGATGTAAGAGTTGAGGGGAATTCCTTTTCACTCATTAGCCACCATGTACAAGTTCCTAAAGCAATAAAGCAATCTATTTCCTCGTACTTGATATATGTTAGAGATCCAAAGGAACCTGAGAGTGATGAATCACTCCCAACTCTTGATCATGAAAGGAAAGATTTCCTAAAGAATTATAAAGATTGTTTTGTAGATACTCTTCCAGGAGAGCTACCTCCAAAGACACTGGAAGATTATCAAATTGACATCATGTCAGGAAGTTCACCTCCTAACAAACCTCCATATCGTGTGAGTCAAGAACAACAAGAGGAGATTATGAAGCAAGTGAACGAGCTATTGGAAAAGGGTGTGATTAGACCTAGCTCATCACCTTTTTGCTCCCCAGTCTTATTGGTTCAGAAAAAGGATGGTTCTTGGCGTATGTGTATTGATTACAAGGCTCTTAACACAAGATCACTATGAAGAACATGTTTCCTATTCCTAGGATTGATGACATCCTAGATAGATTGGATGGAGCCACCATCTTTAGTAGGATTGACTTGCAGAGTGGTTACCATCAAGTCAAGATTGTTCCAGGACATTCACAAGACAACATTCAGGACTACTTTTGGACTCTATGAATATTTGGTGACGCCTTTTGGTCTTACCAATGCCCCGGCTACTTTCAACTAAATGATGGAAAGAATATTTCGACCACATAGAAAGTTTGCAGCTACTTTCTTTGATGACATTATTGTGAATTCAAAGAAGGAGGATGAGTACTGAAAGCACTTGGATATGGTATTTCTAGAACTGTGAAAGCACAAGTTATATATGGTAAGAAGAGTGAGTTCTTTTTGTTAGAAATTCACTACTTGGGACACATAGTGTCCAAGGAAGGGATTAGGATGTATCCAGACAAGGTCAAGGCTATTATGGTATGGCCAGAGTTGACTTGTGTGCATGCAGTTTGAAGTTTCCTTGGCTTATGCTCTTATTATAGAAAGTTCATCAAGTGGTTTGCTGTGGTAGCTAGTCAACTGCATGATTTGACAAAGAAAGCTGTGGAATTTTGATGGGCCAAAGCTGAAAAAGAATCCTTTGAAGAATTAAAATTCCATGCTAGCAAAGGGCCAGTGTTGATTATTCCAGACTTATCAAAGTCTTTTATGGTAGAGTGTGATGCCTCGGGAGATTACATTGGAGCAGTCTTGAACCAAGAGGGTCATGCGGTGGCCTATGAGAGTCGAAGACTTCAAGGAGCCGAAAATACCGCACCCACATATGAGAAAGAGTTGATGGCTATCATCCATGCCTTTAAAATTTGGAAGCACTATCTTATGGGTGTCGAGTTTATTATCAAGATGGATCATCAAAGTCTTAGCCTTTAGGTATTTCATGTCTTAACCTAAGATATCCGAAAAGCATATTAGATGGGCTAGTTACTTGGCCCAATTTCATTTTCAGATTATGCATGCCCATGGTAAAGACAACAAAGTAGCATATGATTTTTCCTAGAGACCCATGACTCATGCAGTTTCTATGGGATATCATATGGACTTTACTACGATGAAAGATCTTTATGCTAAAGGTGAGGATTTCAAGGACACTTGGAACAAATTACAGAATGGAGACTTGGTGACCTCTTATGTCATCAAGGAAGGGTTCCTTATGATGCAAACCTAATTATGTAGGACTAAGGACTTGAGGCCAAAAGGAATGCAGGAATGCCATCGTTCACCTTACATGGGGCATAGAGGTATCTTGACAAAAACTCAGGCTTTGGAGAGTTATTTTTATTGGCCTAGCATAAGAAAGGACATTGAACAATATGTTCGAAAGTGTTTGGTTTGTCAGAAGGTTAAGTTTGATAAAAAAAAACCTGTAGGATTATTGCAACCCTTGCCAATTCCCAATGTTCCTTGGGAAAGTATTGCTATGGATTTTATCTTCGGATTGCCAAAGTCGGGATTTGGGAATGATGGAATATGGACTATTATTGATAGATTCAGTAAATAAGCCCACTTTATTCTCGTAAAGAAGACTATCCACACAGAGCATATAGCAATATTGTTCATTCAGCATATTTTCAAGCACCATGGATTACCCAAATCTATTGTGGGGGATAGAGATTCTCGGACCACAAACTTCTTTTGGAGAGCTCTTTTTGACAATGTGAAGACAAAGCTGAATTTTTCTTCAGCTTATCATCCTCAAACAGATGGACAAAGTGAGATAGAAAACCTCACTATTTTGGATATGTTAAAGTGCTACTCTCTCGAAGCAAAGGATCAATTGAGTTTGCTTACAACAACACCATTCACTCCTCGATAGGCAAAGCTCCTGTTGAGATTATTTACGGCAAACCATTGTTGTTGCCCATTCTAAAGACTAAGGAAGAGATCTTCCATGTGGATGAGTTTGTTCGAGATATGGATACAACTGGGTTCCATTCGATTCAGAGGAGAATATGGAACAAAAGGATTTGCAAGTATGGCTTACTTCTGGTGAATGCAAGGTCTTGTCGGCAGCAGTGACTTCAAAGTGGACATTAAAAGATGTTCATGCAACCATGGAATTCATTCTAAGCAATGAATCAATAGAATTTCTTTTTCGTATAAACGAACAGAAAATTAGCAAAAGATCAGAGAAGACATTTTATTGCACTTGATATTCCTATATTCGGCAGATGTATTCTTCTCTCAAACATTTTGTACTTCCCTTTTTTTGCAATGCAATGAACATTGTTTTTGACTTTACATGCAGCTATAGTTCATCCAAGCAATAGTTTAAAACATGTCTACAAATGTGAGTTATCAATGAAAGTTAATAATATCGACATAAAGATTTGTGTACATGAGTATCGTCAAGGTAAAATTGATATACATAGTGAGTTTATAAAATATGATTCAAGAGATATTCTCTTGATGCTATTCTTGTTCCTTGGCAGCTTCTTCCTCAGTTTTGCCTTGCTCAAGAGGTGCCTCCTTTTCTGATGCTTTGGGAGTTTGCTTCTTGGGAGTTTTGTCTTTTTTTAATGCTTTGGGAGTTTGCTTCTTAGGAGTTGCCTCCTTTTTTGATACCTTGGGAGTTTGCTTCTTAAGAGTTGCCTCCTTTTTTAATGCCTTGGGAGTTTTCTTCTTAGGATTTGCCTCCTTTTCTGATGCTTTGGGAGTTTGCTTCTTAGAAGTATGCTTCTTGGGAGTTGCCTCTTTCTCACTTACCTTTGGAGTTGCTATCTTAGAGTCCTTCTTCTGTTAACCCATTTCTAACAAGAGTTACTACCATTATCTTATATCAAGGAGTCAAGGTAGATACACCAAAAGGTCATACATTAGGAAAAACTTGGACTCAATTTTGGGCCTTTTAAGCCCTTGGGGATTTTAGGGAATATTCCATGAGAACCAATGAGGATGAGGCTTCCGTTTACGAAACTTTTGAGATTACTTTTTGGTGGGATGGCCATAACTTGAGCATATGAAGTCCAAATTTGTCAGAGACCAGTGCGTTAGAATCCTCTCATTGAGATCTTTCCAATGATAGACTACATGATATAGTTTTGAGGTACAAAGAGTAGAGTTATCCATAAGCTCCCTTTTTTCAATAGAATGATGACTTGGCACTTCTTAGAGGGCCCAAAAATGAGTCCAAATTTCTCCTAATGCATTCAAGATATGAAGCAATGGCGTCCAAATCTACAACTTGGTCAGGCACTCGTAATGGTTTGACGAAATACTTATGGCAATCCTCGCTTCAAAAGCATGTGATATCAAGTTAGGATGAAGTCCCAAGTGATGTACTTTATCGATATATTATGAGAGTAGTCATTGTAATAGAATTAGGCTTCTAATGAGCGTAAAGTGCCCTGCCAGCCACAGTTTAAGTGAGTGTGAACACTTATGGCCATGTATATAAGTGAATTTCTCTCATAATACAAGGATACTCTCCCATTTTGCAATAGAGTCTTGCTCTTGCTAATCTCTCCCTAATGCATGCTAGTGAGTGTGTGTGAGTGAAGTGAGGTGAGAGGAGGGATGAGTACCCGTACTACAATGCGACGGTGTGACAACGCTCGTGGGAGGCACGATGGAATTTCTTCTCATCAAGGAGTTGTAGAGCTTGGAGACCTCAAGGGTTATGAGCTCGGCCATTGGAAATATTCTCACGACAGTTGCGGTTCACTAGATAATCTCTTGTTGGATGTGTTTCAAGGGGGGTTAGGGTGAGCCATAATAGCTTCTTTGATGTATCTTTAGCTGTTTGCTCCTTTTTTTGTTTGCTTCTTGGCTTTCCCCCCTTTTTTGCTTGCTTCTTGGGAGCTGTCTCCTTCTCACTTGGCTTTGTAATTGCTTTCTTAGGTGACTCCCTTGAGGTCAACTTTTCTGGAGACTTCCCCTTCTGCACCTTTTGTCTTTTAGATGAGAAATGCAATTTTTGTTTTGGGGTAAGCACAGGGTGTCCTTTTTTACCCAAGGAATCTACCTTCTGACCTATAGATTTTCTTTTCCTTGGAATGACACACACTAGTGAGTCCTCTGTGATAGGATTAATTGGTATGACAACATGTAGTTCAAGCATCTTCCTGATGGCAATGGCCCTCACATACCAGACGTATGTATCTGTGTAGCACGTTGTAGAAGACTAAAAAAATCATGGATTATTAACAAAACAAGGTATAAAGAACATGTGAGCAATCATTGGTATCATGGCACGCAAATGGCCTAATGTGGAGAGGAGGATTTCCATTTGTGCGCTGTACAAAACCATTGATACTTACCCATGTGGCTATCACAGTGCGCAAATGAGTGCGCAAATGGCATATCACAGAGAGGAGGAGTTACATTTGCGCGCCATGCAAGAACACTATTTTATTTGCACACTGTGCATAAGAAGTGGTCGGGCAAGGACACTGGGCGCAAACCTATTGGGGAGTTCTATTTGTGCACTATGCACAAGAAGTGGTCAGGCAAGTACACCATGCAAGAAGCTTGTCGGGGAGAGAAGAGCATTAATATGCATGTCGTTTAAGAAATATGACTTTGTATATCTCTTTGCACAGCACATAAATGGAGTGCCTTCTTTACCCGAAATTAGATGTGTGCACCATGAAGACCTTCTAGAAATACTACAAGAAATATGAAAAGGGAAAACACATACTGCATCAAATAGGTGGATGCTTAAGAGCATGGCGAAAAATGTTTGACAGCATAAAAATAAATAAATGATATGATCCTTATATAGTTCTTAATTCCACGTGGCACTGGCCATTATGCCATGTGGTGATATCCGTTCATCCACGTGGCGTAATGGCTAGTGCCACATGTCACCGAGGCTATAAATATCCGTCGATCGCTCATTTTTCATTTTTTCCCCAAATTTTTATCCTCTCTTTTCGTGGAATTTTTGATGATTTTTTGTTCGATTGCCATAGGTCTGCCATGGTGCGTAATTTTGGATTATAGTTTTGCGCTACGCTCCGGAGAGGGTGTCTGCCATAGTACACAATTCTGTACTCTCTGCTTGGTTTGCCACCACGGTGCGCTTAGAAGCATTTTGAACTTTCTGGATAGTTCTTTTGCACTTTGTTTCAGACAGTTGCTGGCCCCATTTGTCCATGGCGTGCGTATGGTCATTCAGATCTTGCCAAAATATCGTTTTGCGCGGTGTTCCGAAAATAGTAACTTTCATTCCTTCCTTGGTTTTAGATATGGAGGATGTGGACGTTGGGGAAATAGAGTTAATGAATGTAAATAAGACACCAGCTAAGAATCTTTTTGATCTTTTGCACAGAGATGGTTACCATGGGTCTTGTGATGATGTGAGGTTTATGTTGAATGGTTATTTTGACTTAAGCAATGTTTATTTTGACTTAAGCAATGTTTTAGCCTCTTCTCTGCCCTTTGTGGAAGATGAATGGGTCACTTTTAGAAAGCTTGTAGGTGATGAATAGGTTCCTAAAGATAACCTATTATTTGTGCACTCCCACTCCTTGCTTTAACATCATTTGAGAGAAATAGATTATCTTCCAAGTAGAGTGGGGTGGATTTTCATACATAGCTTGATTGCAATTTTCTTATTAGTAAAATAATGTCTTTGGTCATTTGAAGGAACCGTTTGCAAAAATCTCTTACTTGATATCTTATTGAATGGAACTCTTTAAAATAATCATAGGGTGGTGATATGCTCTTTATCATTATAAAGCTTGAAAAAGTCAATTGTTAATCCAACCAATGCTCAGGATGGGTGAAAGGATTGTAGTACACACAATTTTGGTTTATGCACTTACAACCTAAAAATAGCAGGTTGTGGTGGCAGTAACTAGACTTGACACTGGTCTAAGGAATAGTAAGGATTCATCAATTCAATCACCAAATTTGATAGGATTTTCACCCACTGAAGGTCCTTCCTCCTCCCCTGCCTCTTCCTCATCCTCGTTCTTGTGAGAGTCCTCCTTGGGTGTAGAATGCTTTCTCCTCTCCAGTTGCTGGATCCAACCCTTTCTTCTCTTTGACCTTGTTCTCCTGCTCTAGAAGAGCTCCTTTTATCTCATGCAGCTTTAATTCTGGTACATTATTTAAGGTTGCCACAATGTTCTCATATTCTCCTTTGTCCACACTCTTCAAAAAAGCACTGCTAGTGCCTCATCATCCTCTACCTTCTTCCCAATGGCTGCCAATTGTTGCTTAATGCTTTTATATTTGTTCAAGTGTGTGGTTAGAGGTTCACTTTCCTTCATGTCAAGTTTGTAGAATTGCATTAGTAGATTTATCTTTGAATTTTTTGCTTGAGTGCCAAATAATTTATTAAGTTCATCCCATGCATCTTCAGCCCATTGTATCCCTGCAATGTGGTGAATGATTTCATCATTTAAGCTAAGTGCGATGTGTAAAATTCCTCCCCAGCCCCTCAAGATGTCCAGTTTCTTCCCCTGTAATCAATCCCCTTTTCAGAATAATAAAAGATCTTATTTCTACCTGTTTTGGCCTAGAGAGAGAAAATATTCTAGAGAGAGATAATTCAGTTTTAGATATCATTGGATAGAAAAATATTCCTTCTTATTAAAATAAATTCTCCCAAAACAAAAGTTTAAAAAGAAACTCCTAAGGTGCATTAGAAATAAATTATAATGTGCACAAAAGACCTTAGTCTAAGGGTCCCTGTTTTTCAGAAAATTCTGGATTAAGGTCCAAACAAAGGTTTGATAGGCCAATCGGATTATTCCAATCGTAGGGAGGAGATAAATTGAAGAATAAAAGAAAACCCTCCCAAAAATGAGTAAATGCTCACATAAGATGAAGAGTGGACTAAGGACCAAAGAAAAGAATTAAAAAAAACTGAATTTTGACACCTCAGTATGGGGATCTCCCCTCGTGAAGTAGGCGCCTTTTTCTCATCATTACTCCCAATTTTTAATCAATAAAATGAGATATTTTCATCTCTCCTCTCTCTCCTGTTTTAAATCTAGATCCAAAAAGTAAGCTGAATTGACCCAAAAATGGTAAAAAAATCTACCAAACTGATCTGAAAAATTCTAGAATCAGTTTGCTTCGTTAGAGGCTCACTTTTTTCTATAAATAGAAGCCTTCCCCTTTGTAAAAGCTTAATGGTGTTTATGCACTATTACTCTACTCCTGTCCTGAGCCATCTACATTGAATTTTTTAATAATTCGATTCTTTTTAGCCTACTTCTCTCCAAATTGAATTGGTGGCCACTATTGCTTCAAACAAGAGTAGAACCCTCAATCCCTCAAGTCAAAGGATAGCTTACAAGCTCCTTGTAAGCTAATTTTCTTACTTTGTTTACGAATTTTAATGAAAAATCCATGGTTTTCTTGATTTTTATGTTTTGCAAATGATTGAATTAAATTCAAATGCTATGCCTTTGATGAAAAGGCCACCCCCTTCTCTTCTTCACATTCCAACCTTTCTTAATCCTAGAAAGATTAACTAAGTGATTAATTAAACTCTTCTTATTGTTTACTCTCTTGAATTTAGAAAATTATGTGGATTAGAGTTCTATAATTCTAAATTGGGTTAATTAAGTTAAGTGAAGAAAGATAAAAACAAGAAATGGTCAGCCATACAAAGGAGGTTATGGTAAAATTTTCCAAAATTTTGTGAAAAAGAAAGTTTATTTTTATGTTATTCCAAAAGAGTAATTCCCACCATTTTTGCATCTAAAAGAAATATTCTAATTACTCCATGTACATATTCACCTATGAATATGCATGGATATCATTGATATTAATTATTAAATTTGATTTCTATGCATAGAAAGATGCATGAAGGAATTTTTTTTATTACAAAAGTGTTATTCTTATTAAATTTGATTTCTATGCATAGAAAGATGCATAAAGGAATTTTTTATGCATCTTTCTATGCATAGAAAGATGCATAAAAGAATTTTTTTATTACAAAAGTGTTATTCTTATTAAATTTGATTTTTATGCATAGAAAGATTTATAAAGAAAATTTTTTATTTTAACAGTGTTATTCTTATTAAATTTGATTTTTATGCATAGAAAGATGCATAAAGGAATTTTTTTATTATTAAAGTATTATTCTTATTAAATTTGATTTCTATGCATAGAAAGATGCATAAAGGAATTTTTTTATTATAAAAAGTGTTATTCTTATTAAATTTGATTTCTATGCATAGAAAGATGCATAAAGGAATTTTTTTATTATAAAAGTGTTATTCTTATTAAATTTGATTTCTATGCATAGAAAGATGCATAAAGGAAATTTTTTATTATAAAAGTGTTATTCTTATTAAATTTGATTTCTATGCATAGAAAGATGCATAAAGAAAAATTTTTATTATAAAAGTGTTATTCTTATTAAATTTGATTTCTATGCATAGAAAGATGCATAAAGGAATTGTTTTTGTTATAAAAGTGTTATTCTTATTAAAGTTGATTTCTATGCATAGAAAGGTGCATAAAGGAAATTTTTTTATTATAAAAGTATTATTCTTATTAAATTTGATTTCTTTGCATAGAAAGATGCATAAATAAATTTTTTATTATAAAAGTGTTATTCTTATTAAATTTGATTTTTTATGCATAGAAAGATGCATAAAGGAATTTTTTTATTATAAAAGCGTTAGTTCTCTTTCAGAAAAAGACCTAGCGTTTCACCTTGGGGAGCGCCAGTTCTCTTTCAAAAAAAGAAGGATGGAACATTAAGACTGTGTGTGGATTACAAAGGTCTGAATCAGCCTAACAGTTAAGAATAAGTATCCTATCCCCAGAATTGATGAGCTTCTAGACAGGCTAAATGGAGCCCAGATCTTGTAAGATCTCAAATCAGGGTATTACCAGATCAAGATTAATGATCAAGATATCCCGAAGATAGCCATCAATACTCGCTATGGGCACTATGAATTTACTATCATGCTGTTTGGATTGACAAATACCCCAGCTACATTCAATTGCCTAATGCAGGACATTCTCAGAGAATACTTGGATGATTTTGTTCTTGTTTTCTTTGATGATATTCTGATTTACTCGAAAAATGCAGCTGACCATGAAGCTCACGTCCGTAAAGTTCTTGAGATTCTAAGGAAGTACCAACTCTTTGCAAAAAAGAGCAAATGCACTTTCTCTGTCGACCATGTTGAATACTTAGGCTTTCTGGTTTCCAAAGACAGAAATTCTCCAGATTTCGCAAAAGTCCAAGCAGTCATAGATTGGCCTAAACCAAAGATAGTGAAAGAAGTCAGGGGATTCTTAGATTAACTGGTTGGTATAGAATTTTTGTACCTAAGTATGCTCTCATAGCTTCCCCCCTGACTAATATTCTCAAGAAGAATACCCCGTTTCAATGGTCTGCCAGGTGTCAGAGCGCTTTTGATAAGCTGAAGACCGCCTTGGTAACTAATCCCGTTCTGAAGTTGCCAAATTTCTCTCTACCCTTTGAGGTAGTAACTGATGCCAGTGAAAGAAGTCAGGGGATTCTTGGATTAACTGGTTGGTATAGAATTTTTATACCTAAGTATGCTCTCATAGCTTCCCCCCTGACTAATATTCTCAAGAAGAATACCCCGTTTCAATGGTCTGCCAGGTGTCAGAGCGCTTTTGATAAGCTGAAGACCGCCTTGGTAACTAATCCCATTCTGAAGTTGCCAAATTTCTCTCTACCCTTTGAGGTAGTAACTGATGCCAGTGGTTTTGCCCTGGGAGGTGCGCTCATGCAGGAAGGTCATGCAGTGGCCTATAAATCCCGAACACTCAGAACGCATGAGAGAAATTATGATGTCCATGACCTGGAGCTACTTTTAGTAGTCTATGCCCTGAAGTTGTGGAGACATTACCTACTGGGTCAAAGATTCACTTTGATGACAGATCATCAGAGCTTAAAGCGGATCTTCACTCAGAAGGATCTCAACATGCGCTAAAGAAGGTGGATGCATACCCTGCAGGAATTTGATTTTGAAATTAAGTACCGCCCAAGCAAAGAAAATGTGGTAGCAGATGCCCTCAGCAGAAAAGCCTCCTTGCTTGCAATCACAGCGGTGTCAAATCCATTGATTAATAAAGGAAGAGAGAAGATCATGCAAGATAGATTCTTTGGCCCTATTGCTACCACCCTACTTATGCAGCAGGAAAGCAAAACTCATCAGGAGTTGAACCGAGGTCAAGAAGAGGTCAAGGGTATAGCCTGGATGAAGGAATTATGTATGAAAACTTGCTTAGAAACCCTATTTTCTTAAAGGATTATCTTACGCCAGAATGCTGGAGGGAGCATTTGGTATATGTTTTTCTAAGGGAAGTTCGGTTGCAACAGCTGGCGGGGAGTGTTCAAAGGATGGCTCACACGGCAAAGCCTACCCAGGTCTTGACCAGCCTCGGTATGGTTGAAAAATGGTGCGCTTCCGGTACAATGGGTGAGGGCCGACGAAGCGGTCCCTGAGTGAAGTGCCAAGACACCTACGGAGGATCCTGGAGGGTTCTGACTAGGAGATGCACGGGCTCGCGGTGCCTATGACACCCGTACGTATGTCGTGTGGAAGATATGTATGATGGATAAAATGATTATTGTAATATGTTACTGGATCTCGTTAACTGACCAGTTGGTCTCAACGGAGAGTCCAGAGAGATACTATTTTTTGAGAAACAAGGGACTGGATGGAATTTTTGAGCTATGACATCTGTAACCAATAACTGTTTGTCAATGGATTATTTTATGTGTTAAAAGTTTTAAAGAGGAGTGTGTGCGTATCTGTATTCGAAAGTAAAAGTTAAGAAAGGCATTCAATTATGGGTAGGTGAGTAATTGTCTGGTTCTACCGATTCCAATGGTTGGGTGGTGGCTAACCCATGGGCCGGATGGGGTTAGGCTAGAATCAGTGGAGTTTTCATAATTAAATTGAAATAATAGGAATACGCTTAGAATTCGAGTAGTTAAATAAAAACCTGAAGAATTTCTCAAATGATTAGATCAACGGCTGTGCCTGATTTCAGTTAGGAAAAAAGCGTTGATTTCTTCAAATTAAGTCAGTGATAGTTTTCCTTCTATCTGGTTTAATTAGGTGAAGGATAGTTTAGTCTCTTGACCCCGTTAGAAAATTTGTTAAGAAAATCAAAAAGGTGGAATCGTCCCCGTTTTTTGGGCAAGGAAAATTTTCCCGATTTCGGTTTCGGAATGACCACCAAATTAGTCTCGTGTCCGGGCATTCGAGAGCGAGACCCCGAGTGGGAAACCCTGCCCCGTGCAGGAGGAAGCTACTTCCGCTGCTAGCAACTGGGAATCCGATGCGTGGAGGGGGCAGAGGGGTCTCACAACTGTATCAGAGCGCTGTTGTAAACTTACAAAACAACAGCAAAAATTGCTTAAAATTTTAAAGTAAATCTGGGAAATAATGTTCTTACTTGTTAAGATTATGTTTGAAATGAACTTCATAAATTGAAAACTCATGAATTGAACTAGATTTTTAGATGGATACCCCAAATCTGTCTAGCATTCCTGGACTCTCCTAGAGTCAGGATATGATCGCCTTTGCCTTCGAAAATCTCATCAACTCCGCTACAACCCGAGGAAGCAGAGTGAGACTCGCTCGTCGCTTTGAGGATCTATACTTTCCTGATCCAGTAGAACGACGTCAGCATATGTGGTTCTCTGGAGGAAAAAGTATTCACATCAATACCAATCAACGAGAGAGACTCAGACAGAATATCTCGCTAGCCATGATCTTGATAAGGCTAGGAGTTGTTCATTATGTACAACTCTATAAACACTCACCCCAGAATTTTAGAATTTCTTGCCGTATTTTTAGACTTCTTAGCCGCTTTATTCCTATAGGACAAGAATTACAGCACCATTATCAGTGATGAATTGTGTATATCATAGCATGTCTCCATCATAGTATTGCCTTTTTATGCGTACGCGATTGAGGCGATGACTTTTGGAGCCGACACGCTCTATGTATATATCAAAAACTTTTGATAATAAATGATGTTTTGCAAAAGGTTCCAAATTGTTTTCGTGGTTGTGAATATTGGTTAATAAAATTATCAGAGTGAATCTTGTTTTCAAGAATTATGATGGAATATTTAATTGTTTAAGAAATAAATCTCAAAAATTAAATAGTCATAAATCTGATGACAAAGTTAAGTTGGCAAAAATATCGTTTTGTCAGAATCATGAGGCGCACGGCCCGTGGTAGGCAGCTAGATCCTCTTACCAATAATGAAGAGTTAGATCCGGATGTTCGTAAAGCCCTACACCGATCCCAACCTAGTCCCTTCAAGGGTGAAGGGGAACAGTTAGGAGAAGTAGTGGAAAAATGGATCGAAGCACTGGAAGAGTATTTTGATGTAACCGATTATAACGAGAAGAGCAAGATGGCTCTTGCTAGATTGAAAATTGTGGAAATGGCTAGGGTCGCATGATGGAGGAACCATTGTGAGACAAACCGTCTTGACCGAAATACCCAGACCTGGTCAGATCTTAAAGCTTACCTCAGGAATAGGTTCTGTCCTCCGGGCTTCCTAGATGAAGAGCAGCTGATGGCCAGATTCATTCGAGGGATGAACAAGCCATTGGACACTTTAGTGAAAAATGCCAAACCAGTCTCCATGACAGAAGCTGTCAGAATAGCAAAGGACTTTACCAAAGCATTTGTTGTTAAGGTCCCGCGCTGAAGCCTGCACCCTCAAACTTTAAAAGATTCCAAACCCCGGGAAGTCTTCAAACTTTCCACCCCCAAAGAGGCAACAAGGCCCTATTCAGAATCAAGATGCTGGGAAATTCAGAAGTGAAGGAAGACCCTTCCCTCAAAACACTTTCTCAGGAGCCCCACCTCTTTCAAGGGTTTAGAGGGATGAGCTTAGAAGTGAGAACAGGTGCTTTGGGTGTCAGGGTTTCGGTCAACCAGCTTAAAGATTGCCCGACTCCTACCATGTCAAGAAGACAGGGAAGTCAAGGACCCAGAGTGCAGAGACCAGCCCCTTCGTATCAATGTCTCGCCAAAATTAGGGCAGTCCGAGGACTCTAGCTCAACCATCTGCCTCTATTCAAAGTAATCTCAAAACTCCCTCCCAGAACTGGGGTAACCAAAGAGAAAGAGTTTCGTCCCAATCTGCCAATCTGCCAGTAGCCAAAGCAGTTACGATAGCAGAAGTAGTGAAAGAGGAAAGAGGTCAGATTTATGCCACAATTGAAAACCAAGGGCCAAATCGTCAATTCTCTGTCATCCATGCTCCAGTGGAGTATAAGGGTAAGCCATTTAAGCTTTTAATTGATTCTGGCAGCAGTACTCATTCATTTATTTCCCCAGGATGCTTATGTAAGCTAGTCTTAGAACAGAAATCAGGGAAACCTATGCAAGCTAAATTGGCCAGTGGAAAGATTCTTTTCACTTTCAGTTTAATCCACATGGGAATGTAATTGATTGCCAATTCAGAGTCTTACCTTTGGGAGTTTTCGACGGAATCCTTGGAATGGATTGGCTCCACAAAAATCAAGCTAACATTCATTGTCACAATGGAACCATTTCCTTCCATGACCTTCACGGGAACAAAGTTCAAGGAACTGGAATTTTCGGATCCCCAGATCTATAATTAGTAAAAGCTTCTAGGTTTCTGAAAGGACTTAGAAAGAAGCAGCTCATTTATATTGTCAAAATGAATCCGATAGACACAAAGTTAAAGGCTAAAGAACCAGAATGGTTGAGTGAGTATGATGATTTATTCCTAGGAGAGCTCACTATCTGAGATGCCTCCGATTCGAGAAATAGATCATGAGATAGAATTGATCCCCGGAGCTCAGCGAGTAGCCCAGCGCACATATAAAATGCCAGTCCCTAAAGCCATTGAACTCAAGGAACAACTTAGGTAACTGTTAGAACAAGGGTTTGTAAGACCCAGTGTTTCACCTTGGGGAGAGCCAGTTCTCTTTCAGAAAAAGAAGGATGGAACATTAAGACTCTCTGTGGATTACAGAGGTCTCTCAATCAGCTAACAGTTAAGAATAAGTATCCTATCCCCAAAATTGATTAGCTTCTGGACAGGCTAAATGGAGTCCAAATCTTCACAAAGATAGATCTCAAATCAGGGTATTACCAGATCAGGATTAATGATCAAGATATCTCGAAGACAGTCATCAATACTCGCTATGGGCACTATGAATTTATTGTTATGCCGTTTGGATTGACAAATGCCCTAGCTACATTCAATCGCCTAATGTAGGACATTCTCAGAGAATACTTGGATGATTTTGTTCTTGTTTTCTTTGATGATATTCTGATTACTCAAAGAATGCAGCTGACCATGAAGCTCACGTCCGTAAAGTTCTTGAGATTCTAAGGAAGCACCAACTCTTTGCAAAAAAGAGCAAATGCACTTTCTCTGTCGACCATGTTGAATACTTGGCCCATGATAGCCTTATATAGCAGGACATCCAGGTTTCATCAAGACCTACATGTCTGTAAAGAAAAGCTTCTTTTGGCTTAAACGAAAAAAGGATGTACTTAATCATGTACGTCAATGCCTGATATGTCAAAAAGTCAAAGTCGAGAGAGTAAAAATGCCTAGGAAGTTACATCCATTAGACATCCCTTAGATGAAGTGGGAATGTATCAGTATGGATTTTATTACTGGACTACCTTCAGTGCAATCAGGTTACAACTCCATCTTCGTGGTAGTTGATAGACTGACCAAAGTTGCCCATCTGATTCCAGTAAAAGAAACCTTGCTACTCAGACCGCAAATCTGATGGTTCCGTTGGCTTCGAAAGGGGGGTAAAACCCAAGGACACCTGATTAGAATTCTCCAAGTCACTCCTTCTTCTTCTTCCCCACTCGAAGTGCTGTTTGCTACCTGTCAAACTGTGATCGTGCACACGCGCAAATTCGCAAGCCCTCCCTTTTTACATGAGATCTCCCAAACTGGCTGAAAGCAACTTGCTTTTTGCATGTCACCCTATTCTCAAAGTTTTCTACACCTTTTTAGGATATTTACAAGAAATAATATCCAAAATATCAAAAATGGGCTAAAATTATCCAAAAATCTTGTATTTTTGAACCATCCATACTATGGACACTGACACTAATGACTAATAGGGCATTGACTCTCTAGATCAATAAGAAAGCTGGATGATGATGCACTCCAGGGTTTTTCACATTGTGTTCGCGTAGCGACACGACAACGTCAAGATTCTGGACTGCATTCTTCAAAGCAGTAGGAACTTTCTTGGATCTCAACACAGCTTACCACCCCGAGATCGATGGTCAAACAGAAAGGGTGAACCAAGTAATCAAAGATATACTTCGATCATGCTGTGGTGGCAGGGAACCCAAGAAGTGGGTAAGCTATGTGCACCTAGTCGAAGTCGCCTACAATGCTTCTTATCATCGAAGTATTGGGATGAGCCCTTTCAAAGCTCAGTATAGACAAGACTGCCTTATGTACAACTCTATAATCACTCACCCCAGAATTTTAGAATTTCTTGCCGTATTTTTAGACTTCTTAGCCGCTTTATTCCTAGGAGAAGAATTATAGCGTCATTATCAGTGATGAATCGTGTATATCATAGCATGTCTCCATTACAGTATGGCCTTTTTATGCGTACATGATTGAGGCGCTGACTTTTGGAGCCGAGACGCTCTATGTATATATCAAAAACTTTTGATAAATAAAGGATGTTTTGCAAAAGATTCTAAATTGTTTTCGTGGTTGTGAATATTGGTTAATAAAATTATCAGAGTGAATCTTGTTATGTTTTCAAGAATTACGATGGAATATTTAATTGTTTAAGAAATAAATCTCAAAAATTACATAGTCATAAATCTGATGACAAAGTTAAGTTGACAAAAATATCCTTTTGTCAGAATCATGAGGCGCGCGGCCCGTGGTAGGCAATCGGATCCTCTTACCGCCCCGATAATGAAGAGTTAGATCCGGATGTTCGTAAAGCCCTGCACCAATCCCAACCTGGTCCCTTCATGGGTGAAGGGGAACAATTAGGAGAAGTAGTGGAAAAAGGGATCGAGACAATGGAAGAGTATTTTGATGTAACCGGTTATAACGAGAAGAGTATTTTTATGTAACCGGTTATAACGAGAAGAGTATTTTTATGTAACCGGTTATAACGAGAAGAGTATTTTGATGTAACCGGTTATAACGAGAAGAGTATTTTTATGTAACCGATTATAAACGAGAAGAGTATTTTGATGTAACCGGTTATAACGAGAAGAGCAAGATGGCTCTCGCCAGATTGAAAATTGTGGAAATGGCCAGGGTCGCATGGAGGAACCATTGTGAGACAAACCGTCTCGACCAAAATACCCAGACCTGGAGAATACCATCAAGCATTTGCCCTTCTCCTCAAATATTCTCCACTTTTGGATGAAGAGCAGCTAATGGCCAGATTCATTCGAGGGATAAACGAGCCATTGGACACTTTAGTGAAAAATGCCAAACCAGTCTCAATGGCAAAAGAAGCTGTCAGAATGGCAAAGGACTTTGCCAAAGCATTTTTTGTTAACGTCCCACCGAAGCCTTCACCCTCAAACTTTAAAAGATTCCAAACCTCGGGAAGTGCTTCAAACTTTCCACCCCCAAAGAGGCAGCAAGGCCCTATTCAGAATCAAGATGCTGGGAAATTCAAAAGTGAAGGAAGACCCTTCCCTCATAACACTTTCTCAGGAGCCCCACCTCTTTCAAGGATTCAGAGGGATGTGCTTAGAAGTGAGAACAAGTGTTTTGGGTGTGAAGGTTTCAGTCACCAGCTCAAAGACTGCCCGACTCCTGGCATGTCAAGAGGACAGGGAAGTCAAGGACCCAGAGTGCAGAGACCACCACTTCGTATCAGTCAAATCAGGGTCCATCTCGCCAAAATCAGGGCAATCCCAGGAGGACTATAGCTATAACCATCTACCTCTGTTCAGAGATCTCAGAACTCCCTCCCAGAACTCGGGTAACCAAAGAGAAAGAGTTCCGCCCCAATCTGCAGAAGCTAGAGCAGTTACAATAGCAGAAGTAGTGGAAGAGGAAAGAGGTCAGATTTATGCCGCAATTGAAAAACCAAGGGCCAAATCGTTAATTCTCTATCATCCATGCTCCAGCTGAGTATAAGGGTAAGCCATTTAAGCTTTTAATTGATTCAGTCAGTACTCATTCATTTATTTCCCCAGGATGCTTGCGTAAGCTAGTCTTAGAGCAGAAATTAGGAAAACCTATGCAAGTTGAATTGGCTTGTGGAAAGATTCTGTTCACTCAACCATGAGACGGATCGTATTCAGTTTAATCCAGATGGGAATGTAACTGACTGTTTGTTCAGAGTCTTTGCTTTGGGATTCTTTGATAGAATCCTTGGAATGGATTGGCTCCACAAAAATCAAGCTCACATTCACTGTCACACAATGGAACCATTCCTTCCGTGACCTTCACAAGAACAAAGTTCAAGGAACTGGAATTTTTGGATCCCCAGATCTGCAATTAGTAAAAGCTTCTAGGTTACTGAAAGGAATTAGAAAGAAGCAGCTCATTTATGTTGTCAAAATGAATCCAGTAGACACAAAGTTAAAGGCTAAAGAACCAAAATGGTTAAGTGAGTATGATGATTTATTCCCAGCAGAGCTAACTGAGATGCCTCCGATTCGAGAAGTAGATCATGAGATAAAATTGACCCCTGGAGCTCAGTCAGCAACCTAGCGCACAGACAAAATGCCAGTCCCTAAATCCATTGAGCTCAAGGAACAGCTTAGGCAGCTATTAGAACAAGGGTTTGTAAGACCCAGTGTTTCACCTTGGGGAGCGCTAGTTCTCTTTCAGAAAAAGAAGCATGGAACGTTAAGACTCTCTATGGATTACAAAGGTCTCAATCAGCTGACAGTTAAGAATAAGTATCCTATCCCCATACTTGATGAGCTTCTGGACAGGCTAAATAGAGCCCATATCTTCACAAAGATAGTTTACTCAAAGAATGCAGCTGACCATGAAGCTCACGTCCGTAAAGTTCTTGAGATTCTAAGGAAGCATCAACTCTTTGCAAAAAAGAGCAAATGCACTTTCTCTATCGAGACCATGTTGAATACTTGGGCTTTCTAATATCAAAGACGAAATTTCTCCAGCTTCCACAAAAGTCCAAGCAGTCACCATAGATTGGCCTAAACCAAAGATAGTGAAAGAAGTCACAGGATTTTTGAGATTAACTGGTTGTTGGTATAGAATTTTTATACCTAAGTATGCTCTCATAGCTTCCCCCCTGACTAATCTTCTCAAGAAGAATACCCCGTTTCAATGGTCTCCCAGGTGTCAAAGCGCTTTTGATAAGCTGAAGATCGCCTTGGTAACCAATCCCGTTCTGAAGTTGCCAAATTTCTCTCTACCCTTTGAGGTAGTAACTGATGCTAGTGGTTTGGCCCTGGGAGGTGCGCTCATGTAGGAAGGTCATGCAGTGGCCTATGAATCCCGAAAACTCAGAACGCATGAGAGAAATTATGCTGTCCACGACCTGCTGGAGCTACTTTCAGTAGTCTATGCCCTGAAGTTGTGGAGACATTACCTACCGGGTCAAAGATTCATTTTGATGACATATCATCAGATCTTAAAGCACTCAGAAGGATCTCAACATGCACCAAAGAAGGTGGATGCAGACCCTGCAAGAATTTGATTTTAAAATCAAGTATCACCGAGGCAAAAAAAATGTGGTAGCAGATGCCCTCAGCAGAAAAGCCTCCTTGCTTGCAATTACAGTGGTGTCAAATCCATTAATTAATGAAGGAAGAGAGAAGATCATGCTGGATAGATTCTTTGGCCCTATTGCTACCCTACTTATGCAAGAAAGCAAAACTCCTCAGGAGTTAAACCGAGGTCAAGGGTACAGCCTGGAAGAAGAAATTATGTATTATAATAGCAGGCTATGCATTCCCAATGATGAGGGAACTAAGGATCAAATTCTAAATAAAGCCCATGATAGCCTTATAGCAGGACATCCAGGTTTCATCAAGACCTACATTTCTGTAAAGAAAAGCTTCTTTTGGCCTGAACTAAAAAAGGATGTACTTAATCATGTACGTCAATGCCTGATATGTCAGAAAGTCAAACCCCACAGAGTAAAAATGCCTGGAAAGTTACATCCATTAGACATCCCCCAGATGAAGTGGGAATGTATCAGTATGGATTTGATTACTGGACTACCTTCAGTGCAATCAGGTTACAACTCCATCTTCGTGGTAGTTGACAGAGACTAACCAAAGTTTCCCATCTGATTCCAGTAAAAGAAACCTACACTGCAGTGGATGTGGCCAGAGCGTTCCTGAAGGAAATATTCAGATTGCATGGCCTACCCAGGAGAATAGTAAGTGATCGAGATCCCAAATTTACGTCAAGATTTTGGACTTCATTCTTCGAAGCAGTAGGAACTTTCTTGGATCTCAACACAGCTTACCACCCCGACATCGATGGTAAACAAAAAGTGTGAACCAAGTAATCAAAGATATACTTGGATCATGCTGTGGGGCAGGGAACCCAAGAACTAGCTAAGCTATCTGCACCTAGTCAAATTTGCCTACAATGCTTCTTATCTCACCGAAGTATCGGGATGAGCCCTTTCAAAGCTCAGTATGGACAAGACTGCCTAACACCATTAACTTGGTCTGACCCATTGATTAGGGGCAAGATGTTGAGACATATGCTTGACAACATGGAGCAATAGATGCAGTCAATCCGCAAGGATATAAAAGCTACCAAGGATAGACAGAAGCAGTATGCAGATAAGAAGAGGTTATGCAGAAAATTCAAAGAAACAAATATGGTCTTCATTCGAGTACGCCCCAAACGAAGTTCTCTATCTCTTGGGAAGTACAAGAAGTTATCCCCCAGATACTGTGGGCCATATCTGATTACAAAGAAAGTAGGTGACAGCCTATGAACTTCTTCTGCCTCCTCATCTCAAAGTACATAATGTATTTCATGTCAGCCTACTTAAGAAGTATTTCATGTCAGCCTACTTAAGAAGTATGTACCGAGCCCGAATCATGTGCTTAATGATAAACTCTTAACTTCTTCAACCCAAGGACATATGGAACTCCAACCTGAAGAAATCCTTGATGTTCATGAGAAGGTTCTCAGGAACAGAATTCTGAGAGAATTATTAGTCAAATGGAAGTTCTATCCTTTTGAAGACGCCACACCTAGGAGAAAGAAGCCGAACTAATGCCGGATTACCCCCAATTTGCGAGATGAGGACATCCCACGTTTTTCAAGTGGGAGAGGATGTAAGATTCCTCCCTAGCCCCTCAAGATGTCCAGTTTCTTCCCCTGTAATCAATCCCCCTTTCTGAATAATAAAAGATCTTGTTTCTACCTGTTTTGGCCTAGAGAGAAAAAATATTCTAGAGAGAGGTAATTCAGTTTTTCGATATCTTTGGATGGAAAAATATCCCTTCTTATTAAAATAAATTCTTCCAAAACAGAAGTTTAAAAAGAAATTCCTAAGGTGCATTAGAAATAAATTATAATGTGCACAAAAGACCACAGCCTAAGGGTTCCTGTTTTCAGAAAATTTTGGATTAAGGTCAAACAAAGGTTTGATAGGCCAATGAGATTAATCCAAATGTAGGGAGAAGATAAATTGAAGAATAAAAGAAAAACCTCCCAAAAATGAGTAAATGCTCACATAAGATGAAGAGTGGACAAAGGACCAAAGAAAAGAATTAAAAAAAAACTGAATTTTGACACCTCAGTGGGGATCTCTCCTCATGAAGTAGGCACCTTTTTCTCATCATTACTCCCAATTTTTAATCAATAAAATGAGATATTTTCATCTCTCCTCTCTCCTGTTTTCAAATCTAGATCCAAAAAGTAAGCTGAACTGACCCAAAAATGGTCAAAAATTGACCAAACTGATCTGGAAAATTCTAGAATCAGTTTGCTCCGTTAGAGGCTCACTTTTTCCTATAAATAGAAGCCTCCCCCTTTGTAAAAGCTTAATGGTGTTTATGCATAGTTACTCTACTTCTTCTGTCCTGAGCCATCTACATTGAATTTTTTAATAATTCAATTGTTTTTAGCCTAATCCACTCTAAAGTGAATGGGTGGCCACTATTGCTTCAAACAAGAGTAGAACCCTCAATCCCTCAAGCCAAAGGAGAGCTTACAAGCTCCATGTAAGCTAATTTTCTTACTTTGTTTACGAATTTTAATGAAAAATCTATGGTTTTCTTGATTTTTATGTTTTGCAAATGATTGAATTAAATTCAAATGCTAAAAGACCACCCCCTTCTCTTCTTTACATTCCAACCTTTCTTAATCCTAGAAAGATTAACTAAGTAAGTAATTAAACTCTTCTTATTGTTTACCCTCTTGAATTTAGAAAATTGTGTAGATTAGAGTTCTATAATTCTAAATTGGGTTAATTAAGTTAAGTGAAGAAAGATAAAAACGAGAAATAGTCAACCATATAAAGGATGTTTTGGTAAAATTTTTCAAAATAAAGGAATTTTCTTATTATAAAAGTGTTATTCTTATTTCTATGCATAGAAAGATGCATAAATAAAAATTATTATTATAAAAGTGTTATTCTTATTAAATTTGATTTCTATGCATAGAAAGATGCATAAAGGAAATTTTTTTATTATAAAAGTGTTATTCTTATTAAATTTGATTTCTATGCATAGAAAGATGCATAAAGGAAATTTTCTTATTATAAAAGTGTTATTCTTATTAAAGAAATTTGATTTCATGCCATGTCAAGAGGACAGGGAAGTCAAGGACCTAGAGAGCAGAGACCAGCCCCTTCGTATCACAACCATCTACCTCTGTTTAGAGTAATCTCGGAACTCCCTCCCAGAACTAGGGTAACCAAAGAGAAAGAGTTCCGCCCCAATCGACAGCAGCCAGAGGAGTTACAATAGCAGAAGTAGTGGAAGAGGAAAGAGGTCAAATTTATGCCGCAATTGAAAACCAAGGGCCAAATCATCGATTCTCTATCATCCATGCTCCAGCTGAGTATAAGGGTAAGCCATTTAAGCTTTTAATTGATTCAGGCAGTACTCATTCATTTATTTCCCCAAGATCTTTGCGTAAGCTAGTCTTAGAACAGAAATCAGGGAAACCTACGCAAGTTGAATTGGCCAGTGGGAAGATTCTTTTCACTCACCATGAGGCAGATCGTATTCAGTTTAATCCAGATGGGAATGTAATTGACTTCTAGTTCAGAGTCTTACCTTTGGGAGTTTTCGACGGAATCCTTGGAATGGATTGGCTCCACAAAAATCAAGCTGACATTCACTGTCACAATGGAACCATTTCCTTCCGTGACCTTCACGGAAACAAAGTTCAAGCAACTGGAATTTTTGGATCCCCAGATCTACAATTAGTAAAAGCTTCTAGGTTACTGAAAGGACTTAGAAAGAAGCAGCTCATTTATGTTGTCAAAATGAATCCGGTAGACACAAAGTTAAAGGCTAAAGAACCAGAATGGTTAAGTGAGTATGATGATTTATTCCCAGCAGAGCTAACTGAGATGCCTTCGATTCAAGAAGTAGATCATGAGATAGAATTGACTCCCGGAGCTCAGCCAGTAGACCAGTGCACGTACAAAATGCCAGTCCTTGAAGCCATTGAACTCAAGGAAGAGCTTAGGCAGTTGTTAGAACAAGGGTTTGTAAGACCCAGTGTTTCACCTTGGGGAGCGCTAGTTCTCTTTCAGAAAAAGAATGATGGAACGTTAAGACTCTCTGTGGATTAGAGAGGTCTCAATCAGTTGACAGTTAAGAATAAGTATCCTCAGGGTATTACCAGATCAGGACTATGATCAAGATATCCCGAAGACAGCCAGATCAGGACTATGATCAAGATATCTCGAAGACAGCCAGATCAGGACTATGATCAAGATATCCTGAAGACAGCCATCAATACTCGCTAGGACACTATGAATTTATTGTCATGCCGTTTGGATTGACAAATGCCCCAACTACATTCAATCGCCTAATGTAGAACATTCTCACAGAATACTTGGATGATTTTGTTCTTGTTTTCTTTGATGATATTCTGATTTATTCAAAGAATGCAGCTGACCATGAAGCTCACGTCCGTAAAGTTCTTGAGATTCTAAGGAAGCACCAACTCTTTGCAAAAAAGAGAAAATGCACTTTCTCTATCGACCATGTTGAATACTTGGGCTTTCCGGTATCCAAAGATGGAATTTCTCCAGATTCTGCAAAAGTCCAAGCAGTCACCACATAGATTGGCCTGAACCAAAGACAGTGAAAGAAGTCAGGGGATTCTTGGGATTAACTGGTTGGTATAGAATTTTTATACCTAAGTATGCTCTCGTAGCTCCCCCCTGACTAATCTTCTCAAGAAGAATACCCCGTTTCAATGGTCTGCCGGGTGTCAGAGTGCTTTTTTGATAAGTTCAAGACCGCCTTGGTAACCAATCCCGTTCTGAAGTTGCCAAATTTCTCTCTACCCTTTGAGGTAGTAACTGATGCCAGTGGTTTGGCCCTGGGAGGTGCGCTCATGCAGGAAGGTCATACAGTGGCCTATGAATCCCGAAAACTTAGAACGCATGAGAGAAATTATGCTGTCCACGACTTGCTGGAGCTACTTTCAGTAGTCTATGCCCTGAAGTTGTGGAGACATTACCTACTAGGTCAAAGATTCACTTTGATGATAGATCATTAGAGCTTAAAGCGGATCTTCACTCAGAAGGATTTCAACATGCGCCAAAGAAGGTGATGCAGACCCTGCAAGAATTTGATTTTAAAATCAAGTATCACCCAAGCAAAGAAAATGTGGTAGTAGATGCCCTCAGCAGAAAAGCCTCCTTGCTTACAATTACAATGGTGTCAAATCCATTAATTAATGAAGGAAGAGAGAAGATCATGCTGGATAGATTCTTTGGCCCTATTACTACCCTACTTATGCAGGAAAACAAAACTCCTCAGGAGTTGAACCGAGGTCAAGGGTACAGCCTGGATGAAGGAATTATGTATTATAATAGCAGGCTATGCATTCCCAATGATGAGGGATCTAAGGATCAAATTCTATGAAGCCCATGATATCCTTATAGAGCAGGACATCCAGGTTTCATCAAGACCTACATGTCTGTAAAGAAAAGCTTCTTTTGGCCTGAACTAAAAAAGGATGTACTTAATCATGTACGTCAATGCCTGATATGTCAGAAAGTCAAAGCCGAGAGAGTAAAAATGCCTGGGAAGTTACATCCATTAGACATCCCCCAGATGAAGTGGGAATGTATCACTATGGATTTGATTACTGGACTACCTTCAGTGCAATTAGGTAACAACTCCATCTTCGTGGTAGTTGACAGACTAACCAAAGTTGCCCATCTGATTCCAGTAAAAGAAACCTACACTGCAATGGATGTGGCCAGAGTGTTCCTCAAGGAAATCTTCGGATTGCATGGCCTACCTAGGAGAATAGTAAGTGATCAAGATCCCAAATTCACGTCAAGATTCTGGACTACATTCTTCGAAGCAGTAGGAACTTTCTTGGATCTCAGCACAGCTTACCACCCCGAGACCGATGGTCAAACAGAAAGGGTGAACCAAGTAATTGAAGATATACTTCAATCATGCTGTGGTAGGGAACCCAAGAAGTGGCTAAGTTATCTGCACCTAGTCGAATTCGCCTACAATGCTTCTTATCACCGAAGTATCGGGATGAGCCCTTTCAAAGCTCAGTATGGACAAGACTGCCTAACACCATTAACTTGGTCCGACCCATTGATTAGGGTCGAGATGTCTAGACAGATGCTTGACGACATGGAGCAACAGATGCAATCAATCCACAAGGATATAAAAGTTACCAAGGATAGACAGAAGTAGTATGCAGATAAGAAGAGGTCAGGTAAAAAATTCGAAGAAACAGATATGGTCTTCATTCGAGTACGCCCCAAAAGAAGTTCTCTATCTCTTGGAAAGTACAAGAAGTTATCCCCCAGATACTGTGGGCCATATCTGATTACAAAGAAAGTAGGTGACTTAGCTTATGAACTTCTTCTGCCTCCTCATCTCAAAGTACATAATGTATTTCATGTCAGCCTACTTAAGAAGTATGTACCGGGCCCGAATCATGTGCTTAATGATGAACTCTTAACTTCTTCAACCCAAGGACATATGGAACTCCAACCTGAAGAAATCCTTGATGATCGTGAGAAGGTTCTCAGGAACATAATTTTGAGAGAATTATTAGTGAAATGGAAGTTCTATCCTTTTGAAGACTCCACCTGGGAGAAAGAAGCGGAACTGATGCGGGATTATCCCTAGTTTGCGAGATGAGTACATCTCGCATTTTTCAAGTGGGAGAGGATGTAAGATTCCTCCCCAACCCCTCAAGATGTCCAGTTTCTTCCCCTGTAATCAATCCCCTTTTCAGAATAATAAAAGATCTTGTTTCTACCTGTTTCGGTCTAGAAAGAGAAAATATTCTAGAGAGAGATAATTCAATTTTTAGATATCTTTGGATGGAAAAATATCCCTTCTTATTAAAATTAATTCTCGCAAAATAAAAGTTTAAAAAGAAATTCCTAAGGAGCATTAGAAATAAATTATAATGTGCACAAAAGACCTTAGCCTAAGGGTCTCTCTTTTCACAAAATTTTGGATTAAGGTCTATACAAAGGTTTGATAGGCCAATGAGATTAATCCAAAATGTAGTGAGGAGATAAATTGAAGAATGAAAGAAAAAATCCCCAAAAATGAGTAAATGCTCACATAAGATGAAGAGTGGACTAAGGACCAAAGAAAAGAATTTAAAAAAAACTGAATTTTGACACCTCAGTGTGGGGATCTCCCCTCATGAAGTAGGCACCTTTTTCTCATCATTACTCCCAATTTTTAATCAATAAAATGAGATATTTTCATTTCTCCTCTCTCCTGTTTTCAAATCTAGATCCAAAAAGTAAGCTGAACTGACCCAAAAAATGGTCAAAAATTGACCAAACTAATCTAAAAAATTCTAGAATCAGTTTGCTTGGTTAGAGGCTCACTTTTTTCTATAAATAGAAGCCTCCCCCTTTGTAAAAGCTTAATGGTGTTTATGCACTGTTACTCTACTCCCTGTCCTGAGCCATCTACATTGAATTTTTTTAATAATTCAATTGTTTTTAGCCTAATCCTCTCCAAAATGAGTTGGTCGCCACTATTGATTCAAACAAAAGTAGAACCCTCAATCCCAGAGCTTACAAGCTCCATGTAAGCTAATTTTCTTACTTTTTTATGAATTTCAATGAAAAATCTATGGTTTTCTTGATTTTTTTGTTTTGCAAATAATTGAATTAAATTCAAATGCTAAAAGGCCACCCCCTTCTCTTCTTTACATTCCAACCTTTCTTAATCCTAGAAAGATTAACTAAGTGATTAATTAAACTCTTCTTATTGTTTACTCTCTTGAAGTTAGAAAATTGTGTAGATTAGAGTTCTATAATTCTAAATTGGGTTAATTAAGTTAAGTGAAAAAATATAAAAATGAGAAATGGTCAACCATACAAAGGAGGTTATGGCAAAATTTTCCAAAATTTTGTGAAAAAGAAAATTTATTTTTATGTTATTCCAAAAGAGTAATTCCCAAGATTTTTGCATCTAAAAGAAATATTCTAATTACTCCATGTACATATTCACCTATGAATATGCATGGATATCACTGATATTAATTATTAAATTTTATTTCTATGCATAGAAAGATGCATAAAGGAATTTTTTTATTACAAAAGTGTTATTCTTATTAAATTTGATTCTTATGCATAGAAAGATACATAAAGGAATTTTTTTATTACAAAAGTGTTATTCTTATTAAATTTGATTTCTATGCATAGAAAGATGCATAAAGAAAATTTTTTATTATAAAAGTGTTATTCTTATTAAATTTGATTTCTATGCATAGAAAGATGCATAAATGAATTTTTTTTATTATAAAAGTGTTATTCTTATTAAATTTGATTTTTATGCATAGAAAGATGCATAAAGGAATTTTTTTATTATAAAAGTGTTATTCTTATTAAATTTGATTTCTATGCATAGAAAGATGCATAAGGAAATTTTTTTATTATAAAAGTGTTATTCTTATTGAATTTGATTTCTATGCATAGAAAGATGCATAAAGGAAATTTTTTATTATAAAAGTGTTATTCTTATTAAATTTTATTTCTATGCATAGAAAGATGCATAAAGGAATTTTTTACTATAAAAAAGTCATTCTTATTAAATTTGATTTCTATGCATAGAAAGATGCATAAATGAATGTTTTTTATTATAAAGTGTTATTCTTATTAAATTTGATTTCTATGCATAGAAAGAGACATAAAGGAAATTTTTTATTATAAAAGTGTTATTCTTATTAAATTTGATTTCTATGCATAGAAAGATGCATAAAGGAAATTTTTTTATTATAGAAGTGTTATTCTTATTAAGTTTGATTTCTATGCATAGAAAGATGCATAAAGAAAATTTTTTATTATAAAAATGTTATTCTTATTAAAGTTGATTTCTTTGGATAGAAAGATGCATAAAAGAATTTTTTTTATCATAAAAGTGTTATTCTTATTAAATTTAATTTCTATGCATAGAAAGATGCATAAAGAATTTTTTTTATTACAAAAGTGTTATTCTTATTAAATTTAAATTTTTATGCATAGAAAGATGCATAAAGAAATTTTTTATTATAAAAGTGTTATTCTTATAAAATTTAATTTTTTTGCATAAAAAGATGCATAAAGAAATTCTTTTTATTTTAAAAGTGTTATTCCTATTAAATTTGATTTTATGCATAAATAGATGCATAAATAGACTTTGATGTTGCTTGGTTTAATCAATTATCTCCCTATCTCCTCCTTGTGCTATTTGGCACCACATTTCTCAACAAGTAAGGATGATTAGGACGAAGATGAGAAGCAAGATTCCTTTGTTATCAACTATGGTAGCGAACTGCATGTTGACATGCTACAAGAGGTCTTGAACTGCATGTTGACATGCTACAAGAGGTATGACATGCTCTCAAAAGATGAATATATGAATTAGAAAGTCTCCAATCAAAGAGACTATGTAATCTTTTCATCTTTTGCAGATTAAAAAAAGCATGCCTACTCCATTCATTCCACTTTGCCATTTGGTGTCAAATCCATTCATTCTTTTAATGCATGGTACACGAAGCTGTGTGTTAAGTTTTTCAACCATGGTTACATGCACACACAAGAAACATTTATATGTTTTATCGCAACTTCTTCGCTTGCGACACATGAAATAATGGAAAGTGACAAAGGTCTGCGGGATGAGATATGGGGGAGAAAAAACCAAGAGTTTAAGGATCAAATCAAAGGGACAGAGTGGGAGTTCTTATCTCGAAAAGTGTTTTACATATGGGATGGCAACCACCGCTTACGCGCTTAGATGGAATAAGTCAAAAGAGGTATAGTGTTGTTATATGTTTCTGGTACCATGCACAGAGTATAGCTTTGTGTACTAAAATAGTTTCAATGCAGCATTCACACACGACAATTCAAGACATCCATTTGTCAAGGCTATCCTTTTGGATGTTTTCACACATGATGAAGGAGAGGTGTTGTTGGGTGATCGCCCAACTTAACAAGTGAGTTTTCTAAGCTATATCTTAATAGACTAAAATGTATATAACTTCATTACTAAAACACAACATTAAAACTTGCAGTATTAATGAGCATGGATATGTGCATTCCCAATGTGACGGATAAGATATGCATGATTCGTGCACTCGGATATGCTAACAAAGACACGATTCTTTGATGGGCTTCACCAAAGGATGGGAAGTGGATGGAGAAACATCTCTCACAAATTGTTTTCCAAGCGAGCGATGTCTTCTACTATTGATGGGTTTTGAATCAATTGTAACCGGGCTATAAATCTAACGCCATAGAATATCATACTTCTAGGATGACTACGAAGCCGGGCTACATGAAACTGTCCAGCATAAGGATTTTTTGGATCGTGACACCTTTCAAAGTAAGTGGAGAGAGGCGTTTTACGAAGTTGATGCAAGGTGTCAAAAAACAACTAGGAGACTTGCCACCACGATGGTATATCCAATTAATAGCGACGATTTCTTTAGGTCTGTATCTTCTCCTAGTGTATTAACCAAGCTTGTCTGACCACAAAGAGCATGTAACATGTACTATTTGTGTAGATTGTTAGTGCAAGTGAACTGGGATGACAAGCCGAAAGGCTTGACAAAAGACAGGGTGGTACTCGCATGCTCAACACTAGGGCTGGTAGATAAGCGTGGTTTATTATACCTACTAAAGGATGCAGACGGGTCGTACATCATGTGCCTCATGGTAAGTGCAATCGCCAAAGCAGTGATGACAATCTTAGAAATCATGCCATCCTCACAATGGTTCTAACTTTTTCCATTTTGGACAATGTGCGTAGACATGTAGAACTGCAAGAGATTCTTGAAAAGAGAGGTGTTGTGCAGCCAGATTTTAGAACAAATCACCTCTAGTATCCGGAATATAGACAACCTACAAAATGAAATTGCCCGATATATTCTGTGTCACCGTACTCGAAACGAAAAGGAAGTACTTCAATAGCGCATTCGACGAGCTAATCGAGAGAGTGAAGTCTTCCTTCACAATTGACAAGCAACCTGGATTAAAGCAAGCATCCAAGAGATGTATATTCAGGTACTTTCTTATTGACCAGGCTTCCGATACTTTGTTATAGCACTGTATAGCGTAAACTCTTTGTGGTGTACGCAAGTGGCTTAGAGCATGCACTTTAGCTTAAGAAATCAAGGCGATCTCCCGTTAAGTCTTGGAGAATAGTCCTCTAGCAACACAATGTACACAAATTTGCAGGCCAATGATTTTTGGGAGGAGGATATATTTCTTACTTTGTCATTGGTGGTTGGACTTCCCTCGTGGAAAGTACAGAAGAGCAAACAAAATTTCCACTATATGAAAAGAAACGGATAGTCAACCAAGCTACCGAAGTAAGTGTGTTTTAAAAAGGATGAATGATATTTGGACCCACTCAATGTAAAAATACACAACCATTGGTTTTATTTCATTGGGAAGAAGAATGAGAAGCAAGAAAGCAAACTGGTATATGCAACAATGAGGATTCACTACTCTGTTTCAACGAATCATGCAATCCTCCTTCTCAATGTAGAACTGACACACCTATGTACATTGTAATTGCAAAGTAAACCTCCAACATACGAGTAGTGATACTCGTCTTGGAACTGCTTTAAATTTTATTTTCTCAACTTTAAAAAATCTGCAAAATTTAAGACATTCTATCTTCCAAAGGTAAGTTTTGCATGTGGTCCAATTGACAGGGGACTTACTTTGTGGCCTTGTCAACTAAGTACACCAAACACAGGATTACTGGTTTTAAGGAAAGCCACACTCACACACACAATTGGGTAACCACCCTCCAAGACATTTGTCATTGCACGCACCACTAGATTGTTGTTTTTTCAGTTGAACTTCTATAGAGAAGCCCAGCAGTCAGCAAAGGCTTGTCTCATGCATGATCCATGGATCCATCAGTTTGCATGGCCATGGCCATTCTCGCTTTGGGAAACTGTACTTGCTGTACAACCGTCCATACGGTGCTTCTTTGGAAGCCAGCGTTTCACCTCCATTTCTTGAATTGAGTAGAAGTCAAGACACTTGGGATGGTGATGATCAAGTTCCGTCCGGACAACATGTAGGAGCAGCAAAGTCTGCAGCAATTACATGAATAGCAATTACATCTTCACTCTTCAAACTAATGCAGAAACAGATGAAGCTCACGGGCTTACTTTGGCTACACTGCCACAAAGTCGGATGATGCCTTGCATGTGGCTCCAAGAATTCAACTGCATCTGCTTCTCCCACTCAGGAACAACAATCACAGCATACCTGCACACACCATACTGCGACTAGATGCTATTGTACTGTGCACGTTTATCAAAATTCAGTTTGTTTCATCATTGAAATGTGTGACAGCTCAAAATTACATACTCTGCATGTACTTGTGATGGATGATGCCTGTATGTGATAAAGTGAGCTCCATACTGAAGCCCTGTCCGAACAATCCAGTTTTTTCTTCTTAGATGAGAGTAGGCCTTGTAGTAGTGCAAAAAACCCTGTTTTCGCTTCAGCATTAGCTGCCAGAGGTCATCATTCTTCAGAACCACATCCCCCTGCCATTTAATCTTTCAGTCATCAGCCAATAATTAGGTAATCAGATTTTAAAAGAAAACAAAGGTTGATATAAAGGTTCACCATCAAGCAAAAGACCATTCAATCCAGGTATAATCACCATTTAGAAATGGGGTGGCCTTGGCACCCCATTTCCCGAATGGATGTAAAGCGTATTGTGAAGCTTCTGCCTTTTAGAAAAGAAACCTCAACAAAGATGTTTATGTTCACAGCATGTGAAGGTTCACGGTCGGCAGTCCAAAAATGTGGCACATTTTACTCCAGATAGTGTTCATATGATGCACATCCGGCCATTTGGAAGGAAACCAGCAGCTTTTATCAGGTACGGGCTACCCATGGACCAGATAATTAGAGCCACTCCACATCTGCAGGCTGGTTCAGGTCCTGCGCACTCTGCAGGAGCTTTACCACCAGCCTGGGTAGGCCAAACAGGCAGTAGGCAGGCCGGAACAGGGTACAGGCAGGCTGGGTACGAGTACTTACATGATTATTTCTCAAATCCTTTTGAAATGCAAATCAGGCAAACACGGACACCTTCGTGCTATGTGGGCACAGAGAGACCGCCATTCCTTTGAACTGGCACAACCCGTACCTTGCAACATTGGTATGCTCTCACTAAGGTTTCCTCTTGCACAAGTCTTCCTGGACAGGCACTAGGCTTCCTTCCAAAGATTCTATTAATGGGGAATGGAGAGTACAGAAAAAACTTCACATGAACCCTTTATTGGTTCCAGTAATGGGGAATGGAGAGTACAGGAAAAAAAAAATCACATGAACCCTTTTTATTGGTTAGAGCTACATTTCCTTTAAATTTCCAACGATTTTCAAACAATTCTACTGTGAGATTTGCACCATGGTCCATGCCCCACATGAATTATGCAATTTTACCTGCTGTCTTTTGCAGCAGACTTCCAGACACTTCAGTTCATAGCATAGGAAGAAGGCCTCCTCCAAACCAAGCTCGTACAGCAGGATCTCTTCAGTTCTATCTCTTGATACATTCTCCTGGCATGGTGAACCGTTACTGATGCCATCACCTTCAGAATAAAGCAAGAAAAGAAAAGGATCATTTGCTGGCATGGCTGCAACACCCATATGCCTATTGCTGCTGTTGCATGCAGCAGCCCTTCCACGTTGGACTCCAAAAAGAGGGAACTTACTGCAAGAAAGGGTAGCTTGAGGTCCTACAAGAATAGGGCGTCCAAAGCAAGCACTGTTTAGAAGATCAGACTGATGTGCATCAGCTTGCAAGATCACAGCTGTTTGGGCAAGAAAAGACTTCATAGGCAACAAGGACTGCATCTGTTCATAGACTCCAGAGATGGGATTTTCCAGCATAAACTCTTCTGCATTTGAGTACTTCCATCGTGGCCCAGACATTGGCTCAGACTCTATAAAAGAAAAACAAAAATCAAAGTTTGAGTCTTCACAAATTTTTCGATGTATGTGAACTTCATTAACTTTTGTACAAAAAGATGTGATTGTGGTAAGTAACCTTTTTCCCATTTTCTAAACTTCTTTTTCATCTTTTATATACACCAATATTCATTCAATAAAACGTCTATATTAACATTTGATAATGATGTAACAAGGGTTGCCCAAGCAATCTGAGCATTTCACTTAATTAAGACAAACAACACAATGAGAAAAGCATGTGCTAGTGTATGAATTAAGCTACATGATTATGGTGGATTAAATGTGACATTAATCAAGGTTAATGACACGACTCATAACACTTATGTTTCTACTAAAATGACAAGAGATTCAACACATGAAATGATGCAAAAAAGTATGAAGCAAAAGTGAGCCTCATATAGGCTTTACAAGAACGGTTTTGTAGTGGTGGATTTGGGTGAAAAGAGTGGAATGTTAGCTGGGCTAAAATGATAAAGTGGTAGAGATGATTGAGGGCCTAAAAGAGGTAGATTCCAAACGTGGAGAGATGCTAGGAGATGCTCCTAAATCAAGGGGAAAATAGTAGGCTAGATGCTTGGTAAATGTGCTTCACCAAAGAGCACTTACAGCAAGGGTTAAATGGTAGAAACTGTCAAAATACGCAGCAGAGATGATAACCAAATCTGAGACCACAAGAGCAAGTAGAGTGCAGAAAATAGATAGCACAAGAGAAGGAGAGAGATAGGCGTGTAACTCTTCTCTATACACAAGATCCCAAAATGAAAACAAGATACAATGGTGTGGGAGCCATGGGGCGTCGGCCTATTGAAAAGGCAGCCGACTGGGCCTACATGTCCACGACCAGCTCCATACACGGTTGGCCAGCATGCATGAGAGGTCGGGGACCAGAAGCGGCAATCGGCCAGCATCCAGAACCTCCTGACTAGCAGTCGGCCAGTATCTGAATCAGCCAGGGTGCAGAAAACTACCTCCCACACCTGGTAAAAATAGGGAAAAATGGGGAAAAAATACGGGGAGTGAGGAAAAATGAGAAAACACCTACAAAGGGCGGGCACACCCACAACAGAGGCCCCGGTGTCTAATAAAGATAGGAAATGACTTCTAACACCCCCTCTCAGCTCCTGGCTGCTGTGAAATCAACCCTAGGGAGCTGGAGTGCCGCCTGAGCGTAGCCTGAGGTAGAGACTTCGTGAAGAGGTCCGCCGCATTGTCCTCCGTCGAACAATAAAGTAGCAAGATGTCACCAACCAAGATCTTATCACGTACAAAGTGATACTGTATCTCTATGTGCTTGGTCCGGGCATGGAAGACCGGGTTCCGAGCAATAGCTATACAACTCTGGTTTCACACTGGATGACTGTGGGCTCCTTCTGTGGAAACCCAATCTCGCCTAGCAGCCTCCGCAGCCACACAACCTCGCAAGCAGCACCACAAGCAGCCGGCACTCTGCCTCTGTCGAAGATAAGGCAATAGTTGGCTGCCTCTTACTGCTCCAAGAAACTGCTCCTGAGCCGAGGGTAAAGCTGTAACCTGAAGTAAATCTCCTCGTGTCTGGATCTCCTCCCCAATCTGAGTCACTCCAACCTTGGAGTCTGACTCCATCCCCTCCTGTGTAAAAGAGTCCTAGATCCTTCGTACTCTGCAGATACCGCAAGATCCGCAATCCACTTTTGCCCTTTGGCTTTGCATCTTTGGCTTCATCTTTGTCTTTGTCTTTTCCTTTGCCCTTTTCCTTTTGATCATTCTTCCATTTGTAGCATTGCTTTTTGATATGTCCCTTCTTGCCACAATAATGGCATTCCAAGTCCTTTTTGGAGCGGGACTTGCTCCTTCCCCGTTCTTGGCTTTTACCCCTTTGCTGGGATCTCCCACGTGCATTCATTGCATTGGACTTTCCAACAGAGTTGTTCTTCCTGTTCATCTCCTCTTGAAGAAGAGCACCCTCCACATCTGCATATGACAGCGTAGCATTTGAATTGCTAGTGGCTGTCCTGAATGTGTCCCAACTCTCTCGCAAAGTGCATAAGAGAAAGGTGGCTTTGAACTCATCGTCCATTGCCAACTTTTGATTGATAACTTGGCTAACAACACCATTAAACTCATTTAGATGGGCTGTCATAGACGCCCCTTCCTTCATTTGAAGACCTATGAGTTTCTTCAACCAATACACTTTGCTTGAGGCACTTTGCTGGGCATACAAGTCCTGCAATCTTTGCCACATTCCCCAAGTTGTCTTCTCTTCACGTATGCTGAAAAGTAAAGAGTCTGACACAGACAACATGATGGTAGATCTTGCCAGCTCATCCATATCTTCCCATTCTTCAGCAGTAAGAGAAGCGGGCATTACACCCCTTTCTTTGATGGGCTTGTGCTGCTTCTTCTGGAGCAACACATTATAGCACTGGGTTTGCCAAATGTCATAATTATGTAAGCCTTCAAGCTTCTTAATGTGAAGCAATGAAGAGCTCTCACCTGTGGTTGCCATAGCAATATGCAACCTTTGTCAATGCCTGACTCCCTGCAAGATGTGCAAACACTGCACCAAAGCACACAAAGTGCTCACAGTTGTTCTCCCAAAGTTTATCTCCCACTGCGGAAGCATGAATGCAACTCTACTCCCACTGTATGTGATAAAATCACCAAAATCTGGTTGCTGCAGATTTATGACAGCACCTTAGATGTGCTCTGTTCCCCTTCCAAAACACTGTACAACAGTGCTAAGTGCTCACCAATGATGTACCAAATCTGTACCGGCAAGTACAGCAGCTGAAAATGAACCTTTTGCTCACTCAAATCAATGTACAGCCATGTCAAAACTTGTACAAAGTTGTACCAAATCTGTACCAGTAAGTACAGTAGCAATAAATGCTCTCCTGGCTGTCCAAATGAGTGAAAATCAGACCTTGACAGTCCTCACCACTGCATACAACAGTCCCGGACAGAAATTGAGCAAAAGCCCCTTGATTGCAAGTGGATTTCTGAGGGTTCAAGGCATAAAAGTCTTCCCTGCTGCTTTGCCAAGCTCAACAAGCATAAAATCTTGAAAAGCCCCTTGATTCAAGATCAATTTCTGATCATACATGGTACATTAATGCACATGAAGGCATCCAAAGTCTTCACAATGCTTCCCCCTGGCCACATATACATCCAATACATAAAAGCCCCTTGATTTACTGGCACATTGAGTGCTTGACAGGCATCAACACATTGCCCAAAGCATCAAATGCCAATGCGTGCATGCAAATCAACCCAATTGGCACAGAAGCCCTTTGATCTGCACTTCAATCTCCTGCAATTTTGCCCCAAATGTGAGATTGCTCACATCATACAGCATGTATGAATGCCCAATGGCACAATTACATCAAAAGACCCAAATTTTGACATCCAATTTCCTGCAAATTGATCCTGAATGTGACCAATGTCACCCAATTTTGCCAATTTTGCTCAAAATCTGAGCCATTTGGACCTGTACCTGCTCAATTGATGATTGTACCTGCTCAATTGATGATTGGACATGCAAATTCCAAAATTGAAGCAAATACCTCAGGCAATTTCTGATTAATGTTGCAGAAAGGGAGGAGTCGTATTGCTCTGATTCGTGAACTGATGATGCTGCTGCTGTTGTGCAGGTATTGAGAGGGCAGCTGTATTCGTGCAGTTGAAGGAGCTGTATTCGTGCAGTTGAGAGCAGCTGTATTCGTGCAGTTGAAGGAGCAGTATTCGTGCAAGTTGAAGAGGCTGCGTGTGGGCGGCGGGAGCTTTACGGGGACATGTAAACGTGCCGACGGCGCTCTGTGGTGGCAGGTTGTGCTCGCCCAGCCTGGCTTCGACGGCTCGCTCGTAGGCGTGTTCGCCTGAGTATGGATGCCCGCATGCCAGCATGCGCGTATCCGCCCAACACCTGCGTGCGCTAGTTCTGCACACGCAACTCTTCGCCGCCTCTGCCTAGTGGTCAGCGCTACACGCGACTCCCTCTTGTGGCCAGGCGCTGATGCCCAACGACTCGTGGCCAGTTCTGCACACAGGTTCGCTGCAGCCACCTTTGCGCACAGGAGAAGACGACGTCGATTTTATGCCTGCATAAAACTCTTCGACGACGGTACAGCCAGGCTGATGGTGATAATCGAGTTGCCGTCGCCCGCCTCAGCTGCAGCCTGCGTAGCAACTCCTGCACTCTCCACAGACTGCGTGTTGCCCTACGCTATCTGCTAAGCAAGTCCAGCTAAGCTTTGCTCAAGAGTCGACAAGCTAGCTTGGTTGCTGCGCTGAGTCATGGAGGGAATTATCAAGAATAGCGACATGATATGGCCTTGTATATTATCATGTACATGCTGATTTTTCTTTTCTTTTCCTTCATTTAAGGGCACTTTGCCTTTAAGTGGGAGGTTGTTGGGGTAAAGGCATTATGCCCACCCTTATAGTGTGTACTAGCCCATGTGTTTTATAGTACATAGTACACTTAGTACTTTTAATGTACTAAGTGCACTATGTGTACTTGAGCAAATATACATGTGTGATAGGGGAGTCACACACTCACACTTGATGAGTTGACTTATCCCCCCACGTCTCTCTCTCTCTCTCTCCCTTCTTCTCTGTGTATGTCTCCCACATGAAACCCTAATAATCTCCCTTCATTCCTTCTCTAGGTCCTCAACGGCGTTGAAGTGTTTTATGTGTGAGTGTTTGTTTCACCGCCCGTCAGGCCGGTTTCATTGGGATCTGCAACCGATCTCTCAAAACCAGTCCGAACAAAAAAGGAATCAATCTTCTAATTCCAGGCTTTGGGAGCCTGCTTAAGACCATACAAGGCCCTACGCATCAGACTCCTCTTTCTACTCTTCTTTGATTACTAGTGGCAGGCTCAACCTTAGGAAAATAGCTCACACCTTCCCATGAACCAAACATGGGTAAAGATAAAAATGGCTAAGATGACCTAAACTTGAATGTCCTCCCATAATCAAAGATAGGTACAAAGCTTGAAATACAATGGTTATGATGACCAAGGTGAGTTTACCATACACAAAAGTGGCTATCTCCTAGATGTCCATATAAAAGATGGTAAATCAAACAAAAAACTCTTGGTTTACAATGACATGAAAAAGTGTACCTACGCTTAAACAAATTTTAAAAAAGATGTGAGAGTCAAAAGGACCAAGTCCGTGGCCATCAAAAAGCATAATCATAATCTTCAAAGCAAAGGTTAGCCTCATCGGTTGCCTTGACGGAGAGTCTTCTTCTTTCTTCTCTTCAGCAAGATAGGCCTTTTGGACCTTCTTTGTAAAACAAAACTCCTAGAGATGTCCTTGTTTGCCACAAAATGTGCACCCAAAGGTCTTCTTGGTTTGAAGAGTGGCTTTCAAGGATGAGATTTTCCCTTTGACAAAATAAGCACCATCAAATGGTACACACTCTTCCAAGAGAGAAGCTTCAATGTCAATGACAGATGGAGTATGAAGATTTAGAAGAGTTGTGACAAGTTTTGAATATTCATCGAGATGTGACACACTCTTAATCAACACAACAATTTTATCAGTTGTGGAGCCTTTTGAAGCCCACAGAACTTCACTAGGAGACTAATCTTAGAGTGTTTACATGTAGCAAGCACCAAATAATTTGTCAGGGATTTCCCATGCATCTTGAGATGTATTAAAAGTGTAAATGCAATGTACAAAAGTGTCATCCAAGTGTTCCCCTAAAAGGCCTAGTGTCTTGTCATTCTTTATATCCCATTATGCACTACACTCTCTAGTAATAAGTCTTTCCTCCTTCCCTTGAACAATGTTCCACAAGCCCTTTTCCATGAGATTAAACTTCACCTTGGTTTGCCAAGTGTGAAAGTTCTCCCCCCTAAACTGTTCTCTCACCTCACTAGGAGCCATAATAGCAAGGTCTTACCTCTTGCAAGAGCAAGGGCAATGTCTAATGCTTCACAAGTTTGACTCAAATTATTTTAGTGGTGAAAATTAAAACACAAGTACTAAACCAAATAATTATGACCACTTAAAGTAATCCCCACAAGAAAGCTAATAACCCATGTCTTCTTTCATATCCCCAGTCCCATACAAATGAAGGTTTGATGCAAGATAAGCACTGAAACCTATCCTAATAGCTTCTTTATAATACCAAGGTTTCTTTGGATTCTGCAACCTTCTAAGTGCTCTATTAATGCTTCTTCTAATGGGCAGCTTCTCTCTCCTAGAGGTGCTTGGTGGAGTAGGCTTTAGAGGTTACTTCTTGAGAATTTTGGAGGGTTGGTTGACTAAAGATAATGATGAGTTTTCACTTGAAGACGAGATATTAATGACTTCAACCACACTCTTGCTACTAGTAGTCATAGCTATAAGTCATGAGATAAGATAGGTATTGGAGAGGGATTTTGGAATAGGATGATAGCTACACAATGAGTGAAGGGCCTCGGGTATAGTGGCTTTAGCAATTTACACAAAATTCAGCGCATTTATGCAAGAAAATACGGTTGTTTTTTTTCCGTGTGGACTGTATACTTCACCATTCATAATATCCTCTTAGGAGGTACTCATAGAGTACATAACTAGGCTATGGTTAAGAGAAATTGAACTAATTGTATGCGGGACTCTGATTTGAGCCAAAAATACAAAAAATGGGGTAGCGTGGAGGTTTGGCGCAAATTGCAGCCATGTGTGCATTAATTGCCTAATTTTGTGTGTCTACCCTGGGCGCCACAATCTAGGGAACCAAAATGGCGGAATACGTTGGAGTGTATAGCTTGAATTGAAGCCACCACTATCCATGGGCCAAAAAGGCTATAACTAGGGAGATATTTAAGAAGAAGATTAAGAGGATGACTTTTACTAATGAAAAGAGGAAAAATAATAAAAAGAAAAACGAAAAGGCTAAGGATCAATGCTTATGGAATCATGCAATGGAGAGGACCCATGTGAGAAAACCAATGTGCTAGTGCATCAATTAAGCTACATGATTATAGTGGATTAAATGTGACTTTAATGAAAGTTAATGACATGATTCATAACACTTATGTTTCTACTAAAATGACAAGAGATTCAACACATGAAATGATGCAAAAAAAGACTTGTTTATTATGAAGCAAAAGTGAGCCTTACATAGGCTTTACAAGAGCAGTTTTGGAGTGGTGGATTTGGGTGAAAAGAGTGGAAAGAAACTAGGCTAAAATGGTAAAGTGGTAGAGATGATTTAGAGCCTAAAAGAGGTAGATTCCAAACGTGGAGAGATGCTAGGGGATGCTTCTAAATCAAGGGAAAAATGGTAGGCTAGATGCTTGGTAAATGTACTTCACCAAAGAGCACTTACCAAGGGTTAAATGGGAGAAACAACCTTAGAAAAATAGCTCATGTTTGGGACATTATTTCTAACATACAAGATGCAAAAGAAGCATGAATGTAGATATAAATTCTGTGTTTGAGAGCGGTGTGTGTGCTTTTTGTACTCCACACTCAAGGCCAAAAATGGGTCAGTTCCTTGGGGGTCTTACTTCAGGCCCAGCTCAGTCAATAAGCTCTAGGCTTTCCTTCAGACCACAGCAACAGAGACTCGTTGGGCTCATAACTAACGACCGCCTTTGCCTTGGTGTCCACTCAGCAATCCCTCCAGATTGGTGCATTCTAGCAACCTTCCACCTCCTCCGACTTAGGTCGCTTCGTTTTCCCAACTTGACATTTTTCCTGGTGATTTAACTATATAAGTGAGAGCTTGGGTTACCATGACACAGTTGTGCAGATGCACCACTAAAGGTCTGGCTTGGACCAAAAAAGCAAACAATGCTCATGACGTACACATGGCGAGTACGTAAGCTGGTGTGCAGAAGGCTTTTGGACAGGCTTCGGTGGTATGGGATGTCAAGCACCTATTATTGACAGCTTGAACTACTGTGAGACTTCCTTGTGGATTGTCTTCTTCCTCAATTTGGACAACAAGACTACAAGTTGATCCTCGTATTCTTCGACATCTGCACATACCACCTGTGTAACTCGTGTACGAACTTGGGAGTTTCTTGGACTTGGATTTGGACTTGAGCTTGGACTTGAACTTGGATCTGGATTTGGATATTGGATCTCGTACTAGTCCGGTGAGAGATTCTTGTGGGTCATCCCCGTGGTGTGCTCAGTATCAGAGATCTCGTGCCTTGACACGAACTTCGACTTGGGATTCTACATCGGCATATTTATTTGCTTTTGTATTCATTGTTGTATTGATCCTGGCCAACGTGCCCGTGGATTGTTCCTAAATAAATTCCTCAAAGGAAACGGGACCTATTCCCCGCTCAGTGTAGTGTATTGTGCAAAGTTCCCTATCCCTTCTCTCTCTCTCTCTCTCTCTCTCTCTCTCTCTCTCTCTCTCTCTCTCTCTCTCGTTTCCGTATCTACTCGCCGTCCGTCTCTGCTCGCGCCCCTTCCAATCGCCCCCCCCTCCCCCTGGTTTCCGTACCTGGTCATTTCCTCAAAGGAAACCGGACCTATTCCCCACTCAGTGTAGTGTATTGTGCAAAGTTCCCTATCCCTTCTCTCTCTCTCTCTCTCTCTCTCTCTCTCTCTCTCTCTCTCCCTCTCTCCCCCCCCCCCGTTTCTGTATCTGCTCGCCGTCCGTCTCTGCTCACGCCCCTTCCAGTCACCCCCCCCCCCCCCCCCCCCCGGCGGCCGTTTCCATACCTGGTCGTTTCCTCAAAGGAAACGAGACCTATTCCCCGCTCAGTGTGGTGTATTGTGCAAAGTTCCCTATCCCTTCTCTCTCTCTCTCTCTCTCTCTCTCTCTCTCTCTCTCTCTCTCTCTCTCTCTCTCTCTCTCTCTCTCTCCCTCCCGTTTCCGTATCTACTCGCCGTCCGTCTCTGCTCGCGCCCCCCCCCCCCATTTCCGCACCTGGTCGTTCGCCTTTCTCCACCCACCCTTGCTCAGGCCCCCAAGGCAGCAACATAACTCTCCCCTACACCTGTAGCTGAGCATCTTGTAGGAGAGGGTTGTTTGACAACATGGGTACAACTCTCAAGTTTTCATCTTCATTTCATCCACAAACAGATGGTCAATCGGAAGAGGCCAACTCTACAGTGTTAGATCTTCTTAAGTGTTATGTGTCAAAGCACAAGCAACAAGGGGAAAAGTATCTTCCTTTGGTGGAGTTTGCATATAACAACACCATTCATACCTCGACGGGCAAGGTGCCTTTTGAGATTGTGGAAGGAGGGAAGAAGGTACCACCTATTTTGCATACAAAGGATAAGATCTTTGAGGTTGATCAGTACGTGGAAAACATGGATGAAGCTTATCGGAGAGTTAAGTTGGCACTCCAGAAAACTCAGCAAAGCAAAAGAAAGCAGCAGACCGTCACAGACGTGAATTAGAGTTTGCATTGGGTGATTGGGTTCTTTTGCGATTTGAAAAGGCTAGACTCAAGAAGATGAAGAGTAAAGAGCGCTTATTCCCTAAGTTGAGCATGCGTTATTATGGGCCTTTTCAGGTATTGGAAAAGATTGGTCAGGTGGCCTATCGTTTGAAGCTACCAGATCACTGGAAGATTCACAATGCATTTCATGTGAGTCTCCTTAGACCTTTCCGTGGGGATGTGCCTGAGGATGTATCAGATGAGGCTCAGCCAGAAGTTGAGGAACTTGATGAGGTTCTTATTCCAGAGCAGATACTCGCACATAAGGAAAGAAAGGTACGAGGTAAAGTTTCCCGTCGCTATCTTGTGAAGTTCAAGAACTATTCACCGATGGATGCGAAGTGGATGGAGGAAGGTGACTTAACAGATTCACCTCAGGTTTTGCAGCTTTATCTCCATGCCTTTGAGTTGGAGCCGACTCCTGTTATGGCTCATTCGGGTTCAGCAGAGCATGGGTCTGGAGCATTGCCTGATGCTCAAGAGGGGGGTAGCACCTCCACTCCCTTGGTACAGACAGGCTCAAATGACATCTAGAGATCGCTTGGTGCAGTTTTTGTCTCACCCGAAGGTACTGATGGCTGACAGTACATCTGTTTATGGGACTTCTATGATATATGTGTACTAGTCACATTGGATGTTGTGGTTGTGTATGGTTCACAGTGGTATACAACTTGGACTACTACTACGCCATTGGTTTGTAGTGAATCATGTTACATGTGCATGGCTTAGAGAGATTGGGACGCTGATCTTGCCATATTGTATATTTCACTTTGGATATTTTGTTGTATCACCAGAATGCAATCGAGGACGCTTGCCATTGTTCAAGAGGGGGGCATGTCATGACCCTGTGAAAATGGAACAGCACAAGTGTGGGCATGGTGGTTGCTGCTGGTACGATTGGCTTCTCGAATGCAGAACCACGTGCTGATTTGGTAAGCTCTGAACTCGTCCATCTATCTTTCTTTCCATTGGCTTATGTCTGCTGCAGAGTTGTGTTATCTGGCCCCTTGTGAGAGGAGGGGTATGGCAGATTGAAAGGGTGGAAACAGAGATTGGACAGTGGAAGTATGTTTGTGTTGAGTTGTGGAACCATGTACATGGGATATGCTAGATGTGTGCTCAAGGCTGCCTTGCTGAATGGTCTTGGCTGATCAGAGGGAAACACAGAGTGTTGCTTTTGTGGGACACAGATCTGTGTGTGAATCCTCTGTGCTAAGAGGTATTGTGGGCTGCAAGATTGGACATACAGGTGTATTCTCCTGGCTGGTTTTGTTGTACTCAGGTTTACATCTTTTTGAATTTGAATAAAGAAATACCAGAAGGGGCACCAAGCTTTGGGGCCAACAGGTGTCGTTCTCATTTCAGATTTGGGGCACTCTAGCTCCAATTAAACTTGTTTTTATATTTGGACTACAAGTGGAAGGGTGACTGCTAGTCTACCGCACTTTGGTTTCTACCAGAGACCGGTTTCAGTAAAAGCTCCACATCCTCCAACTTTGGCCGTGGTGCGTGGAACACCAACCACAATGAAATCAGCCAAGTCATAAGACTCCAAGACAGACTCCATCATACCTTCCAAATGCCATAGTTGGTTCCATTCATTTGTTGATCCACCGGGAATGTGGGGAGAGTGGGGATCTTCACATGCTTCTCAGCCATCTCAAGCAAATCTGCCATCTCAAGAGTTCACAGGGTCTCGTGAAGGGAGGCTAGGTGGGAAAAAAAATGAAGAAGAGGTTGCAAACACTATGCAAGGTGGCTGTCCAATGGTGATGGCCGCCTTCTACCCGTTCTCCAAGTCCCAAACAGCCCAAGAATTCTCCAATCAGCACCAAAAAACAGCAAACCCTCAAGCTCTCACTGTCTCCAAGCTTCAAGCCACCTGAGGCTTTGATACCATGTCGGAATGCACAGTGGAAAATGAGACAACTGCTGTGAGAAAGGAAACGCAAAAGTATAGAGAGAGAGATAAGCTGTATAAACTCTGCTATATACAACAAGATCCGGTGCAATGACAAGTGGGGGGGCAAGGGTGGTATTTATACCACCCTATGGTGCTAGTCGGCCAGCCCAAAAACATCAGACAGCCACTGAAGAGGTCCACGACTGGATAAAACTAGTCGGCCAGCAAACACTCCGGTCGGCCAGGAGAAAACACGGTCGGCCAGGAGAAAACAAAGTCAGCCAGCACAGAGACAATTAGCCTACAACAACAGTCCCCTACGACTTGCAAAAAATGGGAAAACAATGGAAAAAATGAGGAAAATGGAGAGAACTCCTAGGCGGGCACACCCACAATAGAGGCCCTCACTGAGTAATATGGTACAGACATGAGATGACTACTAACATCCAATTCTACTCAAGGTATTCGCCACTTGTTCCAAGCTACCCTTTTGATACTTTATTTCCATATCAAAGTCTTGCATCAACTCAGCCTGCCGTGCCTTTCTCCCCCTCAATTCAGGTTTATCACAAATGTACTTAATTCGGGTACGGAATGCAACTATGGTGCGGTATGGTATGAGTGCATAAAGTACGCATAAAGATACATACTTTAAGTATGTTCACGTTTTTTACTATATATGTGTGTGTGTGTGTGTGTGTGTGTGTGTGTGTGTGTGTGTGTGTGTGTGTAAAATAAGAAATATCTAGCATCCATACAAAAATAGCATGAAAGACGATGGTTAACATGCACGATCCTAAAAGATGAATTTGGACATGTTCATGGATTCATCTACGTATATAATTCAGCCGTATTAGTGGACATGCAGATTTCACATTGTGAATTTTTCGTCGGAGTTGCGGCCAGTTGATATTGTGCTTATTCTTTCTATCTTTAGCAGTGCATTTTCCCTATCAACTACTTATTTGCTGTACTAATTCTTTCTATTTTTTCTACTTCCCTTAGAGCTCGGCTTGATTATGGCTGAGTCTGCCCTGCATCTCCGGAGGTTTGATAGAAACTCATGGCTTTTCTCCAAGTCTCCTGGGAAAGAGCTTCCTTAATGGAAGTGGGCTCTTTGTCCCGAATGATATGAGACATCAAAGCATAGTTCACCTGTAACAGCTTCTCTGATTGACTTCTATCACGAACTTTGTGCAATCTTCGAGGTCCATCCTCTGTGGTCCACTCGGAGGGATATTGCGTAGCACCTATCTCCCGAATGGTGTCCAATAACCACTTTGGTACTTGAACAGAACGTGGAGCCTTCTGCTGGTGCTGGGGCTCATCTCCAGCTGCGGGCATAGCGTCTGAATGGGAGAGAGAATTAGGGTTTGAGTTCATGTGGGAGACATACACAGAGAGAAGAAGGGAGAGAGAGAGAGAGTTGTAGGCATAAGTCAACTCATGAGAATGAGTGTGTGACTCCCCTATCACACATGTATATTGCACTAGTACACATAGTGCACTTAGTACATTAAAAGTACTATGTGTACTATGTACTATAACTTATGGGCATGTACACACTATAAGGGTGGGCATAATGCCTTTACCCCAACAACCTCCCACTTAAAGGCAAAGTGCCCTTAAATGAAGGAAAAGAAAAAATCAGCACGTACATGATAATATACAAGGCCATATCAAGGCTGAAACTGGCCTCATCCAATGCCCATCAAGTGTCTGCAATGAGCAAACCGCTCTGGAGGCAAACTCTTTGTCAACAGATCAGCCGGGTTGTCATCCGTATGAATCTTAACAAGCTGAATTTGCTTGTTCTCTATCACCTCTCTGATGAAGTGATACTTCACATCCACATGCTTCGTCTTTGCATGAAAAACAGGGTTCTTTGCCAACTGGATGGCACTCTGACTGTCACAATGCAACAATGGAATATCCCTTGTATAACCCAAATCAACCACTAACCGAGATAGCCATAATGCCTCCTTGCAAGCCTCTGTGGCTGCAATATACTCGGCCTCTGTAGTAGATAAGGCTGTGCACTTCTGCATCCTGGATATCCATGACACAGCACCTCCTGTGAATGTAAACACATAACTGGTAGTAGACTTCCGGTTATCTGGATGACCGGCATAATCCGAATCCGTGTAACCATGCACTAATGCATCCTGTTTGCCAAAGCAAATGCACATATCCTGTGTGCCCTTCAGGTATCTCATGACACCTTTCACTGCTTCCCAATGCTTCTTGCCAGGGTTGGCCATGTATCTAGAAACCACTCCCACTACAAATGCAATGTCCGGCCTAGTAGCAACCATGGCATACATGAGACTGCCACAAGCTCAAGCATACGGAATCTTGGCCATATCAGCCCTGCCACTATCTGACTGTGGGCTGTCCATAGCACTGAGTTTCACATATGGAGGCAAAGGAGTACTAGTCTTCTTCCCCCCGTCCATATTGAACCTCTGCAAAACTTTGCCAATGTATTCCTTCTGAGACAAATACAACACATGCTGATTTCTGTCCCGAAGTATCCGCATACCCAAAATGTGATTTGCATCACCCAAATCCTTCATATCAAAGGTTTGACGCAGCCTCTTCTTCAAGGCATCCATCTCTTTACGAGATTTCCTGGCAATCAACATATCATCAACATACAAGATGAGGATCAATAGACTGCCATCCAAAGCTTTCTTGGTGTATAAGCAGTGATCTATGTCACTTCTCCTGAATTTCTGTGATTTCATGAATGTATCAAATTTATGATACCATTCCCTTGGTGCCTGTTTGAGCCCATAAAGACTCTTTTTCAGCTTGCATACAAGCTTCTCCTTTCCACTCACTGCATAACCCTCTGGCTGTTGCATATATATCTCCTCATGGAGATCACCGTGAAGAAAAGCAGTCTTCACATCCATCTGAATCAAGTCCAGATCATCATGTGCAACCAAAGCTAACACAGCTCTAAGTGTGGTCATTTTGACCACTGGAGAGAAGATCTCATCAAAGTCCACACCATATTCCTGCTTGAAGCCCTTAGCCACTAACCTGGCTTTGTATCTTGGCTTTGCATCTGGTGCAACTTTGAGCCTGTAAACCCACTTGCAAGGCAAAACCTTCTTGCCTGTAGGCAAATGCACCAACTTCCATGTTCCATTTTTGTGTAGAGAATCCATCTCTGACTTCATGGCACGCTCCCAAAGAGCCTTGTCTGCCCTCTGTAAAGCCTCCTTATAACATGAGGGCTCCCCACAGTCAGTAAGCATCAAGTAGTCAACCCCTGGAACAAACCTGTCAGGGGCTCTGGAGGGTCTTGTGGACCTCCGTACCCAATGACCATCATTTGCAGGTTGCTGTCCAGCCTGCATATCACCTATCGGTGGCTCCTGTTCCATGCCATAAGGCTGAAAAATCATGCCCGGTATCTCCTCTAACTGTGGTATATCCATAGGGATATCTTCTGCCATCTCTGGCTGTCCATTTGGACCATTTTCAGCACCATTTAAGGGCTGGTTTTGCTGCTGTAATGGCTGATTTACAGCCCTTGGTTGTTGTCCATGATGTCCATCATCATCAAAAATGACTCTGCCAGGCTCCTGTTGCCTTGCAGGCTCCTTATACATGCATGTTTCATCAAAAATGACATCATTGCTGCGTATAATCTTTCTATTCACGGGATCCCAAAGTCTATACCCCATTTCACCTCTGTCACCATATCCTAGGAATATGCATTTGTGAGACTTAGGATCAAGTTTGGTGCGCATTTCCCTGCGTATGTGCACGTACGCAACGCAACCAAACACTCTCAAGTGCTTGTATGAAGGAGGCTTCCCTGTCCATACTTCCTCTGGCACTTTCCCACCAAGCCTCGTGTTAGGTGACCTGTTTATAAGATGAACAGCTGTCATAACAGCTTCAGCCCAAAAACCATGAGGTAACGCAGCATGTGACAACATAGAACGGACCTTCTCCTGAATGGTCCTGTTCATCCTCTCTGCTGTCCCGTTTTGTGGAGGATCATAAGGAGTAGAGAGCTCCCTCTTGATGCCTTTAGCATCACAAAAGTCCTGAAACTGTTTGGACATATACTCTCCACCATTGTCGGAACGCAAAGCCTTCAGTGTTTTGCCAGTTTGATTCTCAACATGAGCAACAAACTTCTGAAACACTGAGAATGTATCACTCTTCAAACGAAGAGGATAAACCCACACCTTACGTGTGGCATCGTCAATAAAAGGCACAAAGTATTTTGCCCCTCCCAAAGAAAGCTAAGACATCTCACATACATCTGTATACACAAGCTCTAACTGAGCATCTTTCTGTCCAAGAGCTTTCTTGTGGGGGCACTGGAGTTACCTACCATATATACAATGCTCACAAAACTGAAAACTTGAAAACTTTAGAGAAGGCAAGTAACCCAAACGAGACAATTGCTCCATTCCTTTGACACTCATGTGTCCCAACCGGCTATGCCACATAGAGATTTCCGACAGCTCGGTTGCATTTACATTAGCATGGTGACAAACACCTGCATGCATGAAATAAAGAGTGTCCACCTTAGAGCCTCTGGCAACAACCAGTGAGCCCTTACTAATCTTCCACTTTCCACGACCAAATGTGGTAACATAATCAGCATCATCAAGCTGTCAAGTAGAAAGCAGGTTCTTCTTGATCTCAGGCACATGCCTGACATCATGGAGCATAAGCTGTGAGCCATCTGAAAACACAAGCCTCACATCACCTCTGCCAAGAATCTTGCATGCATGGTTATCACCCAAATAAACTACTCCTTCATTGCCAGCAGTATACCTGACAAACAAGTCTCTGCAACCTGTGACATGAAAGGAGGCACCTGAATCAATGATCCATGAGTGCATACCATGACCATCTCCTGTAAGAAGTGAATGGGCATCAAGTGAAGACGTGAATAGGATCTCATCCTCACTGTCACCTGCATGTGACACATTGATTTCTTCAATCTTGACTCCACCTTTGCCCTTTTGCTTTGCATCTTTGGCTTCATCTTTGTCTTTGTCTTTGCCTTTTCCCTTTTCTTTTTGATCATTTTTCCATTTGTAGCATTGCTTTTTGATGTGTCCCTTCTTGCCACAATAATGGCATTCCAAGTCCTTTTTGGAGCGAGACTTGCTCCTTCCCCGTTCTTGGCTTTTACCCCTTTGCTGGGATCTCCCACGTGCATTCATTGCATTGGACTTTCCAACAGAATTGTTCTTCCTGTTCATCTCTTCTTGAAGAAGAGCACCCTCAACATCTACATATGACAGCATAGCATTCGAATTGCTAGTGGCTGTCCTGAATGTGTCCCAACTCTCTGGCAAAGTGCATAAGAGAAAGGTGGCTTTGAACTCATCGTCCATTGCCAACTTTTGATTAATGACTTGGCTGACAATACCATTAAACTCATTTAGATGGGCTGTCATAGACGCCCCTTCCTTCATTTGAAGACCTATGAGTTTCTTCAACCAATACACTTTGCTTGAGGCACTTTGCTGGGTATACAAGTCCTGCAATCTCTGCCACATTCCCCAAGCTGTCTTCTCTTCACGAATGCTGAAAAGTAAAGAGTCTGACACAGACAACATGATAGTAGATCTTGCCAGCTCATCCATATCTTCCCACTCTTCAGCAGTAAGAGAAGCGGGCATTACACCCCTTTCTTTGATGGGCTTGTGCTGCTTTTTCTGGAGCAACACATTATAGCACTGGGTTTGCCAAATATCATAGTTATGTGAGCCTTCAAGCTTCTTGATGTGAAGCAATGAAGAGCTCTCACCTGTGGTTGCCATAGCAATATGCAACCTGTCAATGCCTGACTCCCTGCAAAATGTGCAAACACTGCACCAAAAGCACACAAAGTGCTCACAGTTGTTCTCCCAAGCTTTATCTCCCACTGCGGAAGCACGAATGCAACTTTTCTCCCACTGTATGTGATGAAATCACCAAAATCTGGTTGCTGTAGATTTAGGACAGCACCTTAAATGTGCTCTGATCCCCTTCCAAAGTACTGTACAGCAGTACTAAGTGCTCACCAATGATGTACCAAACCTGTACCGGCAAGTACAGCAGCTAAAATTGAACCTTTTGGTCACTCAAATCAATGTGCAGCCATGCCAAAACTTGTACAAAGCTGTACCAAATCTGTACCAGCGAGTACAGTAGCAATAAATGCTCTCCTGGCTGTCCAAATGAGTGAAAATCAGGCTTTCACAGTCCCGAAAACTGCATACAACAGTCCCGTACAAAAATTGGGCAAAAGCCCCTTGACTGCAAGCTGATTTCTGAGGATTCAAGGCATAAAAGTCTTGCCTGCTGCTTTGCCAAGCTCAACAAGCATAAAATCTTGAAAAGCCCCTTGATTTAAGATCAATTGCTGATCATACATGGTACATTGACGCACATGAAGGCATCCAAAGTCTTCACGGTGCTTCCCCCTGGCCACATATACATCCAATACATGAAAGCCCCTTGATTTACAGGCACATTGAGTGCTTGACAGGCATCAACACGTTGCGCAAAGCATCAAATGCGATTGCCTGCATGCAAATCAATCCAATCGGCACAAAAGCCCTTTGATCTGTACTGCAATTTGCTGCAATTTTGTCCGAATGTGCGATTTCTCACATCATACAGCATGTATGAGTGCTTAATTGCACAATTACATCAAAAGCCCCAAATTTTGACATCCGATTTCCTGCAAATTGATCCTGATTGTGACCAATGTCACCCAATTTTGCCAATTTTGCTCAAAAATTGAGCAATTTGGCACCTGTACTTGCTCAATTGATGATTGTACCTGCTCAATTGCAAATCCCAAGAAAAATTGAAGCAAAATACCTTGTAATTTCTGATTTTTTGTTGCAGAAAAAAGGGTTGATGAATTTGGTGCTGCTATTGCAGAAATGGTCGCAGCATGCTGTGGCGGTGGCGGTGGCGGAGAAACCGTTGGCTGAAGAGAAGCGAGACTGTAGGAGGAGACGGGAAGCTCAAGACGACTTGCACACAGTTGCAGCAGCGAAAATGGAACATGCAGGTGTACTTTGCTACGCCTTGGGGCCAGGAGTCTGACGCCTTGTGGCCACCAATCGCTACACGTTCACCGCACCTGCGAGCTCTTGCGACGGGAACGATGCGCGAGCTCTTGCGACGGGAACGTTCAGCGGAAGCTCTATGCGTGCAGCGTGTGTACTGCACTATGTGGCAGCACGAATTGGACGCCTGGCTGCTCAGCGCTGACACACCTGCCTAGTGTTCGATGGACGCCCGCCTGCTGTGCGCTGACTCATAGACGTGTTCGCTCGCTTGAGTATGGACACCCGCCACCTTCTCTTTCCGCTCACCTGCCTGCGGTTGCTGCTGCGAGCGCTGCTGCCCTGCACTGGAGGTGTGTGAAGCGACCCAAGCACTTATCCCTGCCGCCCGTCAAGCTTCACTGTTCTATGCTGGCCGAAGATGCTATCTGTAAGCACCTGCTCCACAGCCTGAAATGCAGCTTCAAACTGTTCACATGGAACAGCCTCACAATTTGGATAAGCTCTACTTGCCGCTGGGAGAGGATCAAGACAGCTACCTAAGCTCTGATACCAGTTGAATGGGAGAGAGAATTAGGGTTTGAGTTCATGTGGGAGACATACACAGAGAGAAGAAGGGAGAGAGAGAGAGAGAGTTGTGGGGATAAGTCAACTCATGGGAATGAGTGTGTGACTCTCCTATCACACATGTATATTGCACAAGTACACATAGTGCACTTAGTACATTAAAAGTAGTAAGTGTACTATGTACTATAACTTATGGGCTTGTACACACTATAAGGGTGGGCATAATGCCTTTACCCCAACAGCGTCTACAACTGACTGAGGCTGTCTAGCTGGAACGATAGCATGAGAATCATCGTCATACTTATCTGGTTCTCCAAGAAGTGGTGGCTCATCAATAATGGAAGCTGGAAGATGCTCATCAAAGACAACATCCCTGTTGACAACCACCTCGTTCCGCTCTGGGTCATATAACCTATAGCCTTTGGAAAGAGAGTTATATCCCACAAATATAAGCTTCCGGGACTTCGAGTCAAGCTTCCTCCTATGCTTCTTTGGAATGTGAACATAGGCATCACTCTCAAACACTCGGAAATGGGAGAAATCTGGTTTCCTGCCAAAATAAGCCTCGTATGGAGTCATCTTTGGTATTGAAGTCGTCGGAGATCGGTTGAGGGTATGGATAGCCGTAGCCACACCGTCTCCCCAAAGTGGACGAGGAAGATCACGATGCTTCAGCATCCTCCTCGCCATCTCCACCGCAGTCCGGTTCTCACGCTCAACTACTCCATTCTCTGACGGCGAACTTGTATTGGCCAGCTCCCGCTTGATGCCATGCTCCGCACAAAACCGCACAAAAGCATTAGAAGAGATCTCCCCTCCTTTGTCAGCTCGAAGGGTCTTCATCTGCAATCTAGACTCCTCCTCCACCATAACATGCAACTCCTCCGCTTGATGCCATGCTTGGTCCTTCTGGGAAACAAAATAAACCCATGTAAACCTGCTGCAATCATCCACAAGCAACATAAAATACAAAGAACCTCGTAAAGATGGAGTCTGCATAGGTCCACATAAGTCAGTGTGTGCCAACTCCAAAGGTTTCGAAGCTTGCCTAGTAGCTTGCTTCAGAAAAGATTCCCTGTGCTGCATAGCATGAATGCAAGAACTACAGTGTCCCTGCCTGCTGACAACATTTGGTAAGCCATCCACCATCTGGTCCCGGAAAGCCCGCCGCAGCACATCCACATTCAAGTGGTCAAAACGGAAATGCCAAAAATCACCGAGCTGAGTACTTGTTAGAGAAGAGAGTGCTGAGAGTTTCTAAATCCCATTCTCCACTCCGCCTTCCCAAACAACTTGGCATGTTGCTTTGTCCCAGAGAGCAACATAATGCTCATCAAACTGCACCCATATGCCAGCCTTGGAAACCTCATGCATTGACAAAAGATAAAAACCAAGAGCTGGGACAAAGAACCCGGGAGAAATGCTTCCTTTCTTTGCCATCAAGAAGAATCTCACCTGTCCTCACTGTGAATCGGGATAGTAGAGTTATCACCAATGAAGATGCGACCTGGCTGCCATCGAAGATCTTGTAATAACTCTCGGGAAGGAGTTAGGTGCCTGGAAGCACCACTATCGAGAATCCACTCCCGAGTATCTTTGGTGGACCTCCCTACTCGAAGAAGATGAAGCGTCTTTGTCCATAATCTCCAAGTGCAGAAGAATCAGCACTCTTCTTGGTACTCTGCTGGGGACACTTCCTCCAATACTGATCCTTTTGGCCACAATGGTTACAGGTCCGCTTGGCCTTCAAAGCATCATGCTCTGAGTCGGGATTCTTCTCAAAAGACTTCTCCGATGAAGACTTCCCTTTGCCCTTGTTGTTGTTGCGGCCTTTTGACCGCTGGCCAATCAAGGCCTCAGAAACTCCACCCTGTGGAGGGTTCATAAACTGCTCTTCCTGGTCCAAAGCCATAGGCATAAGCTCCTCCCACGTGATGGTGCTGAGCCTCCCACTAATGATCAAAGAGGAATAGAAAGCTGAATACTGAGAGGTCAAGAAGATGAAAGAACGCACATGGGCATTGACACGATGCCATAACTGTGCCTGAGCCTCCCGTTCTTTCCCAGTAGAAGGTAAAAGCTCCCTGTCCTCCAACTCTGGCCGTGGTGCGTGGAACACCAACCACAATGAAATGAGCCAAGTCATAAGACTCCAAGACAGACTCCATCGTACCTTCCAGATGCCATAGTTGGTTCCGTTCAACTGTTGCTCTTCCTGGTCCACCATAGGCACAAGCTCCTCCCACGTGATGGTGCTGAGCCTCCCACTGATGATCAAAGAGGAATAGAAAGCTGAATACGGAGAGGTCAAGAAGATGAAAGAACGCACATGGGCATTACTGACACGATGCCATAACTGTGCCTGAGCCTCCTGTTCTTTCCTAGTAGAAGGTAAAAGCTCCCCATCCTCCAACTTTGGCCGTGGTGCGTGGAACACCAACCACAATGAAATCAGCCAAGTCATAAGACTCCAAGACAGACTCCATCATACCTTCCAGATGCCATAGTTGGTTCCGTTCATTTGTTGATCCACCGGGAATGTGGGGAGAGTGGGGATCTTCACATGCTTCTCAGCCATCTCAAGCAAATCTGCCATCTCAAGAGTTCACAGGGTCTCGTGAAGGGAGGCTGGGTGGGAAAAAAAATGAAGAAGAGGCTGCAAACACTATGCAAGGTGGCTGTCCAATGGTGATGGCCGCCTTCTACCCGTTCTCCAAGTCCCAAACAGCCCAAGAATTCTCCAATCAGCACCAAAAAACAGCAAACCCTCAAGCTCTCACTGTCTCCAAGCTTCAAGCCACCTGAGGCTTTGATACCATGTCGGAATGCACAGTGGAAAATGAGACAACTGCTGTGAGAAAGGAAACGCAAAAGTATAGAGAGAGAGATAAGCTGTATAAACTCTGCTATATACAACAAGATCCGGTACAATGACAAGTGGGGGGGCAAGGGTGGTATTTATACCACCCTATGGTGCTAGTCGGCCAGCCCAAAAACATCAGACAGCCACTGAAGAGGTCCACGACTGGATAAAACTAGTCGGCCAGCAAACACTCCGGTCGGCCAGGAGAAAACACGGTCGGCCAGCACAGAGACAGTTGGCCTACAACAACAGTCCCCTACAACTTGCAAAAAATGGGAAAACAATGGAAAAAATGAGGAAAATGGAGAGAACTCCTAGGCGGGCACACCCACAATAGAGGCCCTCACTGAGTAATATGGTACAGACATGAGATGACTGCTAACATCCAATTCTACTCAAGGTATTCGCCACTTGTTCCAAGCTACCCTTTTGATACTTTATTTCCATATCAAAGTCTTGCATCAACTCAGCCTGTCGTGCCTTTCTCCCCCTCAATTCAGGTTTATCACAAATGTACTTAATCGACTCGTGGTCGGTTAGCACAACAAACTTGGTTCCATAAAGATAATGTCGCCAAGTTTTTAGAGCGTGGATAACCTCATATACAACTCTTTCTCTCGAGCGTGCTATCTGACCTGCATTCATTGAGCACACGTTGGCCATCTTGGAGCATACCACTCCTATTGCAAAGTCACTAGCATCCATCTCGACTACAAGTGGTCTGCTAGGATCTTGTCAAGGCCAATATAGGTGCTTCCATCACCTTAATCATCAAGCTTCTCGTTCCAAGAAATCAGGCCATTGGACTTAACGTCCTCTTTCCCAAAGGAGGTATGTGAAAGTTACGGTTAACTGTGAATAATACCTCATTGACTTCTCGAGAAAGACGGTTGTTGGCTATTTCGGAGTGAGTGGTTGTGTCCATTGGTGTGAACAACCCCCTTAGGGTGTGAACATCCCTTATTAAGGTCTAGGTCAAAAGATGATGCTTGATGCCTTTAAAAGCATGTACTGGGGTGGTTCTTATAATCATATGAGTATCATCAACATATCTCTCGTGGTCAATTACATCTCTCTCAGGACATGCCAGCTTTGCCATACAAAGGTTGAGAAAGAGGCTTACTATTGTTGGCCTTTGGCCTCCGGGAAGTCTTGGTGTGAACAGTCTTACACACGCACACTTTTTACCTTGTAGTGGCAGCGGTTTTTTTCCTGTGTGAACACACTCTAGTGTGTTGGGCACTTTAGCTGTAACATGCGGACAGTTTGATCGTAGTAAAAAAACCCTAGTTTAACTTAACTATACTTAAGAGATAGACAAGAATATAGTTCAATGCAATGCAACTATATTAAATGAATGAAGATTACAACAAAGATCTGGAAAGATTTGTGGAGAAATCTCATGCGGAGTGCTGGTGGTGGTACTACTGTGTGAATGCTTCTGACTGGATGCTTCTAACTGAACTGACTGTTGCTGAAGCTTCTCCTGTGAACAAGGGCTGAAGTCCACGATCGAGGAGTGCTTCACTGATGCCTGTGACTGCTTCAACTGGTCTCTGATGGTGGCTGAAGACCACTTTTCTTGAGCACTCATGAGATCTGCTAACATGAAGATGTGATTGTTGCTTAAATAGGTGCATCAGGGCTGGGTCGGTTGCTGAATTGCAGTCAGCCTCGTCCATAAAGCCACCGACTTGCACACATGCTCATAAATGCTCTAGAGAGGCTACCGACTGGATCATCTGTTGCCGACTTGTTCTCCTGCTGTCGACTGGTCCAAGCTGTGCTGCCTAATATACCTGCTTGTTGCCTACTATGCTTGCTTAATGCTAATGAATGTCAAGAATGCCATGCCACTTGTACACCAACTAGGTGTGCATGTGACGTTACCCTGTGCTAAACTGTTGCTAGGTGGTACACCTGTCAACACTTCAACTCCTCTGCTGATCCTCCTCCATTGAAACCACTGCCCCACTTGCTCTTCTTCTGCCGGGATTGAGGTCGACTACAAGAGTTGAATCCATTGAGCCAAAGTCTTCTCCATTGTGGGAACTGCATGGCAAATGCAGACAAAACTACCTGGAAAACTTGAAACACCTCTGACCTGTCTGTGGAATCCTTTCACATACCATCTTCGTTGATGGACGCAAAAGCGATTGACATGATGCTGAATGGCTTAGGGACTCAGCATGAACTAAGGCTGGTTACCCTATAGAGCCCGCGTGATACCAATGTAACATGCGGAGAGTTTGATTGTAGTAAAACAACCCTAGTCTAACTTAACTACACTTAAGAGAGAGACAAGAATATAGTTCAATGCAATGCAATGGAACTATATTCAATGAATGAAGATTACAACAAAGATCTGGAAAGATCTGGTGCGGAATGGTGGTGGTGGAACTACTGGATGAATGTTTCTGACTGGATGCTTCTAACTGAACTGACTGCTGAAGCTTCTCTTGTTAACAAGGGCTGAAGTCGGCAACTGAGGAGTGCTTCATTGATGCCTGTGACTGCTCCTGTTGGTCTTTGATGGGCTGAAGACCACTTTGCTTGAGCACTCATGAGATATGCTGAAATGAAGATGTGACTGCTGCTTAAATAGGTGCATCAGGGCTGGGTCAGTTGCTGAATTGCAGTCGGCCTGGTCCATAAAGCCACCGACTTGCACACATGCTCATAAATGCTCTAGAGAGGCTGCCAACTGGATCATCTGGTTAATGGTCATGAATGCCAAGAATGCCATGCCACTTGTACACCAACTGGGTGTGCATGTGACATTAGCCCTAGGACGACTTGTACTTTGTACTTCACACAATCTTATGATCTATTGAGTACTTCCAGCTATCACATCACGTCTCTCTCTCAACTTGATATGACTGTGTGTGGAGCATCTACTCCCCCATCCAATATTTGGTATCAGAGCCTTTATGCTGGTCGCCACTGCCCGTCGTACGGATCTGCAGCACCATGCTAGTTGCCACTTAGATCTACAGCCAATAGCCGCCTCCCAGCTGCCCACCGTACGGATCTACAATAGCAGCCAACAGTCGCTTGGCGCTGTCCATCGTACAGATCTGCGCATCTGCCCGTCATACGGATCTGCAGCACCATGCTAGTTGCCACATAGCCGCCTCCCAGCTGCTCACCGTATGGATCTACAACAGCAGCCAACAATCGCCTACGCCGCCACAAAAACTACTGTCGCCGCTTGCTACGACCACTGCTCCATCGTTTCCCTGTGCATTAGAAGACTCGCCGAGGTGTGAATTAACAAACCCCCAAATCATCTTTTTTGATTTGGGGATTTCCGCCAGCATCGCCATAGCAGCATCCATCCACCGGCTGAGCCGCTAGCTCCGCCCGCCGCCCACAGTTGCAGAGCCAAATTTTTAGACCAGAAATTTTTCATTTTTTTTTGCATGGCTGCGTTCGTCGTCATTTCCCAAGTCTCCCAAGTTGGAGAACTCCAGAATAGGAGCCCTCAAAAACCCTCTGCAAATTTTCAGCTTCTCCAAAAACAGAGTTGAATTGAGCCTTGGGCATAGTTACCGCGGAACGGGAACGTTCCGGGAACGTTGGATGCTAGAACGGGAGCGGGAACGGGAACGGGAGCGGATCGGGAACGTCGCGGAACGCCACGTCATATGACATGTCAGCATATGACACAAAAAAATGTAACTTTTTGTATACGGATAGCCAAATATGCTTCATAATATTTGCTCCCTCAAGACATGAACATACATTTCTGCAAGCAAAACTTAAAAAAATAAAAAAAAAATCGAAACGTTTCGAGACGTTCCGGGAACGTGCCTTCGCCCGGAACGGCGTTCCAACGTTCCAGGAAGGCGGAACGACGTTCCGTGGTAACTATGGCCTTGGGTTAAATCCGGTATTCATCGTGCTCTCTCTCAGTGCACTCGGCATCAAAATACAACATGCTTACACCCATCTTTGGGGTTTGTTTTGGTCATCAAGCCTCTATTTAGATAACTTTTCTATCCCTGCACTCTGTCATCTCAATACATTTGCAGGTCCTTGTCATAAGTGAATCATTGGGCATCACAGAAGCTTGCCTTTCAGTGGACATTGAGGGTTTGTAGTGCATTGTGCAGTGCGCTTGGGACAGATTGTTAGTTGCCTTTGAGCCATGGCTAATAATGATGTATTTGGGATGCGCTCTACCGAGGACAAGCTTGATGGGACTAATTATCCCATGTGGGCATATATGATGAAGCATGTACTGGTTGCAAATAATTTGGAGGTGTATGTATCGTGCTGAGTTAAGGCCTGCTAGTCTTGCATCTGCAGCTAGCACGTCAGGGGGATCCACTGTTGGAACGAGTGATTCTAGTTCTAGTGGAAGTGCACCGCGTGCACCTGTTCCTTCTACACAAGAACAACTTAGATGGGATGCTAAAGATGCGCAGGCTCATCCCTTGATTGCTCTCTCATGTAAATGGCAAGTCGTACCTCATATTCGTTCATGTACTTCTAAAAGTGCATGGGATATACTTGTCTGTTTATATTAGATCTGCAATGAAGCTCGTGTAGCTTATCTATGGAAAAAGCTTGACTTGGAGCATATGACTGAGGGTGATTCTATGGATGGATTTCTCACTCGTTAAGGATTTACGAGAGCAGTTTATCAATATTGTTGAGGTGATATCTGACAATTCACTTGTCTCCACGGTTCTCAATGGCTTGCCTAAATCCTATCAGGATTTGCTACGACTATTTGCCTCTTGAGGAAGATAAATACAGATTTGTACACATTTGATGATTTGGTAGCTCTCTTGCTACAAAAAGAGCAATCTCGTTCCACTAATTGGATCATCTTAGCCTACACACCCACACCACATAGCTTGCCCCGGACCGCCCCCAACCAGCTACCCACCACGAAGATGCAGAGATCGCTTCTTGAGAATCATAGTTGGATGGATTCATCCAGAGGCCAGGATACTTGCACAAGCACATGTCACAGGCCATGCAGATTGCAATTGAACAGATTTAGGCCTCATCCCACCACCTTAGAGTGGAGACAGGGACAGCAGAGGGCACTGCCAGAAACGAGAATATGTCGACTCTGCACGACGCATGTCGAGATGGAGGAGCACTACATATGCACATGCCCAGTATTTTATGAGATCCCAAGGAGATGTCATTGCCTCTGCCGAGAGGCCATTGTCCAATATCATTGCCCGATCAGCACTGCATAGGACTTCACCTCAAAGAGCTCAGCCAGCACTAAGAATCGCTCTTCAAAGAAATCAGAGCCCAGCCTCACAGCAGACCATCAAAAGCTTCTTCCAATCTCAAGATGGCAGCACAGGGAGCGATCCAGAGAGGTACCTGTGCCCACAAATCCACCCCAGAGGTCTAGCTGCCCCCATGTCCCACCTCCACCCTACTGGAGTCACCCTGGACCATGCCCACACTGGCTACAGCGCACTCCACGTCCACAAGCCCTAGGACATGACATCTCTCCACAAGGCAGCTCCAGATTGGGGAGATTCTTCACCGATATAGAGTACTGAGGGTGAACTTGGCGAGTCTTTCGACAGTCATAGACTTACCTATGCTAGATATTCTGGATGGATGAGGATGACAATATCACACCCACATGAGCCCTCCTAGTTTTTTTCATGGCCCAGTACCACATGGAAATCTTGTACCACTTTTGGTCTCATAGACCCATTGGGTCTTTTGAAGATGTTCCGTGTAAAACTCTCTCTCTCTCTCATTTACACATCCACACATACGCGACCAATACTCCTCTCTCTCTCTCTCTCTCTCTCTCTCTCTCTCTAGAATATATACCCTAGACCCAAAACCCAAAACATAAAATCTTAAAACCTAAACCCTACATCCTAACTCTAAACCCTACGTCCTAAACCTTAAACCATAGAGACTAGACTGAAAATCCAAAATCCTACACCTAAACCCTAAAATCTTAAAACACTACTTTTGTGAAAAAAAATGCATAAAACATCACTTACATTTTACTCTAAATCCAAAAACGTCCAATTAAAAAAAGAATTACAAAAGAGAAGAAACTATATTCTCGAGAGAGAGAGAGAGAGCTATCTGCATTGGACAGTGTTGATATGAATATAATAAACGAGAACTTATAACACTGATTATTGAATACTTCTTCAGCCAGAGCAAGGGAACTCTTTTTTTTTTTTAATACTGATAATTGAATACCTCTTCAGCCAGACCTAGAAGACGGTATGAAAAAAAACAAAAGCAAAAAGGCAAAGGCCAAAGCTGTAAAGGAGAGGGCTTGCTTACACATGCAGGATAGCCATGGCCTGAACAGAACGAAGAAAAACTTGCAAGCAAAAGAGCTACCTGAGATACAGCGATGGGGCAAACCTATGGCTTTCTGGCTTCTTCTCCTGGTTCGCTCTTCTTCTTCTTCTTCTTCTTCAGCTCTGATGCATAGCGATCTTTGCTTAAACATTGGAGTGCATAAAAATTAAATTATTGCTAGTTAAGTAGTAAGGTCCTTTTTTGTAACGACCGGTGCGGATTGTCCATCTCCCGCTCACCTTGCATGCACAAATGTGGTCTCTCTCTCTCTCTCTCCTTAATATTTGATACGAGTACACTTGTCCGGCCCAAACCCTCCATGGGCAGTCAATGCCCTCTCTAGAGGAGGGTTTCTATGTGGGAGCACACCATCCTAAAGTCTGATGGCTTGTACCCAACACTAGATTCAATTTACACTAGAAATAGCTAATCCATAAGCAAGATTGCCCATCGATGGTTTATGTCCATTTATGTTTGTATAGCAAGCGTGTAAAGCTCCAACCTCTAAGTTTCAGAATTGGTGACATCAGTCAAGTTATGTGGCACTTGGGCAATTTTGTAAGTGAAGAGAGTTTCACACAAGCAATGCGGGAGAACCTGCCTCATTCATTTTCATCAATTCATGATCAAAAAACACAAAGATCATTCATTTCTGTCAATTCACAATCACTAATTGTTTCCTCTTTCTAATTTCCTTTCACATACTCTTATTATCTTCCCATACAAACAATGGGCTTCACCAAGATTCTTTCATTCTATCCTATTCAAAAGGACATTCAAGTGGACAATACACCTCTCTCTCTCTCTCTCTCTCTCTCTCTCTCTCTCTCTCTCTCTCTCTCTCTCTCTACTTTTCTACCACCCATCGTGGGGTAGAAATGGCTAGTGGGATTGCCCTTTGGGATGACGTGAACCCATCTGGGTTCAAGTCTCTCCGTCGATTGGTCTCTCTAGATCAATAAAGTCGAGGTTAAGCGGCTTCGTCTCTCTCTCTCTCTCTCTCTCTCTCTCTCTCTCTCTCTCTCTCTCTCTCTCTGGGTTAAGGACAAGTGCCCTAGGGTCACTATATTTGCCAGCCTACATGGCGAAAGGGCCAACTAGGGAAGCAGTTTTTGAGTGCCATGTGTACCCCAGGACTTTGCCACTTTGCATAATCTAGAAGAAACAATTGACAAAGGGAGAGCAATGAAGAAGGTGTTATACATTCAAGGATTCACATGTGTGTGGTTGGGTGATTTTAATGAGAGAGCCCTCTTTGTATTTTGGTCGGCTTTACAGAACCTGCTCTCCAAGAAGAGTCAAAATCTTTACTCCTTTTAGTTTTCTATTGTCTTCAATGTTGATTAATTAACTCATCTTTATCTCTATCCACATGTTGATTAATTAACTCCATGACTTATCATCCACCTCACACCTTTTTGACCATATCTCACATTCTTCCACACCTTTTGCCATCTACAATCTTTTTGATCATATATGACATTCTTCTACACCTTTTCCCATCTACAACCTTTTCCCATCTATAATTCACCCATGTACAATAAATTTTTAGATATTCACCATTCTAATTACAATTTGTCATTTAACCCAACTTTTAGCACACTCCTCTTAGGTTTTAACATTTGGCTAGAATCATTTGTTCTGCCTTATATGTGATCATTAATGTCGGCTTCCTTGGAATCTTACCCTTAAAAGTTGAAGCTCAGTCCCATGAGGCATTAATAAGGCTTTATTTTACATTCAAAAACCTTTATGCTACACCAAAAGAACCATTCCTAATGGCCCTAATGAAAGGAGGTTATGAATCTCAATTTGCATAAAGAAGGGAAGTAAAGTAGATTTCATGCAGGTGAGGGTAGCCATATTCACATGCAAGGTTTTATTTTTCATCCTTTATTTACCCTTGGGAGCTTCCTCTTGTACTTGATATTTTACATTTTCTTGTGCTATTTTTTTTGTTTCTTTCGATGAATTTAGGCTAATATATCCTCAGTTAGAGGCCCATAGTATGTTTTAAGCTTACTTACATTGATGTATTTGTCCATCTCTACACCCTATTTTAATTATAGCTAAGCCTTGTAAGGTGAGATCTATAATCCTAGAAGGCCTTCATCCAAGATATATGGGTTAACATATCCTAAGTTAAAGGCCCATAGTATTTCTTAAGCTTACTTACATTGATGTATATGTCCATCTCTACTGATGTATATGTCCATCTCTACACCTTGTTTTAATTTTAGACGAGCCTTGTAAGGTGAGCTCTGTAATCCTGAAAGGCCTTAATCTAGGATATTTTAAATTCTTTTTGTTGGAACCCATCTCGAACAAAAGGACTAAGTCTCTTTCTTTCTTTAATTTTTTGGTTAACCCATTTTTTAAAATGGTACTTTTCAACCATCAACCTATGCATGGCTATTACTCTCTTTATCTTCATGATTTTTCCAACTCTACTAATCATTCAACCAATGCATTTTTTTAATCATCCATTTCCTTATTGCAATCTTGAGGCTTGGTACCATATCATAAAGGGTATATGGATGTTACTTCCTACCCTTGCCTTAGCTAGAATAGAATTGTAGTTGTTGTGGTGAGCTTATTGATTACCCATCAAGTTGTGCTTTTAGAGACAAAACTTCTATTTGGTTGCTTCACTTGCTCATTTGCTCTACCTATGTGTCACTCACCATAGTGCTCATACATACACTCATACAAATAAGAAGGATGACTCTCTCACACTTAAGAGAAAATTTAAGCATGGAAGAGGCACAATACACATGCATGAACAAGATCAATTTGGGTCTCTTGTACACATGAGTTAACCAAGAGCTCTCTTTACATTATGTGTAAAATTATAATGACCAAAAAATCACTTATATATTCAACCATGTATTCACTCTAGGCTAGACACTTCGTTAAAAAAAGGACAAAAAACTAACTTAGCTTCATAATAACAACCTTTATAATAGCCTTACACATCAACGTACTTGGCCTACTTTTAATGCCCATGGTTCATGTAAGTCATATAATTATAATCGGGGCTCCAAAATGGCTTAGCATGCACCCCTTCTTGAAGTAGGTTCCATCTTCGTAATCTTGACAAGGAGTTACCATACGTACATGGCCATAACTTTTGACTTTATAACAGCCTTACAAGTGGGTAGCTGTATTTTATAGTTTCTCCTCCTCCGTGTTAAATAGTAAGAAAAGTGCCCACACTCTCTAATGTCATCAAAGGGTTAGTAGGTTTAGTAAGAGGAGGTGTAGTGGAAAGAGGAGTAGTTAGTGAAGTGATAGTGTCTTATGTTTGTGATGGTGCACAGTGGTGGTAATTGGTACAGTGCGAGGTGCAACATGAAGAGGAGTAGTTAGTGAAGTGGTAGTGCCTTATGTATGTCTATGATGATGGTAGGTGATAACCCAATGGTGTAATGGTGGTGATTAGAGGATCCCCTTGGTGTGTAGTGTGCTGATGCAGTGGTGGTTCTTAGAGGATCCCCTTGGTGTGTAGTGTGCTGATACAGTCGTGGTGGCGATTGGAGGATCCCCTTGATGGTTGGACAGAGGCTGAGGCTAAGGTTGTCAAAGTAGCTGAGGAAGAGAAAGAACAATAACATGACTTATGCAAGTTTTACAAACATAAATAATTGCACTCACATGTGCACAAAATATAACACACCCCAATTATATCAAATGACAGTGGACAAAATAAAAAAATGTCGACACGTGGCCAAACAAATGAAGTAACTATGCAAAATGACAATGGACATAATAAAAAAATGTTGGCACATGGACAAATAAATGAAGCAACTCTGCATAATACCACAAGTGAGGAATCATCCATAATACCAATACCAATGTTCTAGTTGGCTCCGTTATAGTGCTCATTACCTATTACTCAACAATGCCAACCATGCTACATACAATCAATTGGACTCCTCATGTGATTAATCTCAACATGACAACATATGATAGGCATAAACATATATGCCTATAATACTTGCTCGATATATAACAAGGAATCACCCATAATCTCAACATATGATAGGCACAAACATATATGCCTGTAATACTAGCTCGGTATATAAGAAGGAATCACCCATAATCTCAACATGACAACATATGATAGGCACAAACATTTACACCAATAATACTAGCTTGGTATATAACAAGGAATCACCCATAATCTCAACATGACAACATATGACAGGCACATATATATACACCAATAATACTAGCTTGGTATATAAGAGGGAATCACCCATAATACCAATTACATCGCATGGCCCCCAAATGTGTATACACCAGTAACACTAGCATGTTAGTAAATTAATATAGAATCACCCATGATACCAATAACATTAGCATGCCCCCCCCAAATGTGTACACACCAGTAACACTAGCATGTTAGTAATTAATATAGAATCACCCATGATACCAATAACATTAGCATGGCCCCACCAAATGTGTATACACCAGTTACACTAGCATGTTAGTAATTAATATAGAATCACCCATGATACCAAAAGTATTGGTATGTGGTGCATTGGTATTTCATGGTGAATGAGGTTTGGACGAGCGAAAATATTGCTCAGGAATCCATCGAGCATTTTCTATAAGATGGTTCTTGAAGGTTAAAAGATACTTAGTGTATGTGTTCCTATGCATGTGTTGATGATTAATGATTGCGTCAAGCTCAAGTATTTCCTCTTAATTGACAATTAGAGGTGGGCTTTTCATAAATAGGCTGTGAAAGACTATGTACAATAATGGTATGGGTAGGCTTATTCTAATATTAATGATCCACAAGCATTTAGAGGATGATTTTCATTAATTTAGATGATGTGTAGGATTTTGTAGGCCTTTATCCCCCCCCTCTGATGTGCTTCTATATGTTTATGGCTTACTAGCGAAGCCCATAATAAGGTGCTAAAGAGCTAAATGGAACACATAATAAGGGTCTCTCATTGTAAAACACACATGTAGGGCTAAGTGTAAAAGCAATTCATTCCATTTTTCTCCATTCGATATAAAGGGTCTTTAAGTAGCCATGTCCATGTGACCTTTCAACTTCCATAACAGCTTCTTGCCTCACATCTCCACTCTCATGTAGCTCCCACGCATGTGTAACTCCTAACTGTACATGTAGGGGAAAGAGAAAAAGCATTATATTTATTCCATTTTTTTCCATTCCATATAAAGGGGCTTTAAATAGCCATGTCCATCTTCTTGCCTCACATCTCCACTCTCATGTAACTCAAAGCATTAAAGTGATAGGCATGATCCGCCAGTTTGTAAAAAACATATGCCTCAAGTGGCAGGGGTAAAACAACATTAGGAACTACTTCATTAGAAAAGTGGATGGTCGAATAATTGGACTATCGGGATGGTTAGATGGTCAAACCTTGGGATAGTTGGATGGCCAATGCTTGAATTGTTGGATAGTCAAATCATCAGTAGGGTTTGAATCAACCAAATCATCATCAAAACTACAAGTATGCTCCTTAGCCTTCATAGAAATACATGCAACTAGATCATAAGTCATAAGAGCTTCAATGGTTGGATCATCCAAATCATGTAACATAGTTGGATCCAATGAAATAGCATCAAGTGGTAAGGCATCACAAATCTGACCATTATAAAGTTGGACCATCTGGATCAAATAGAAATGCATCACAAAGTTGACCATTATCATACATTTGACCATGAATATGCACAACTATATGATCATCAAAAGAAAGATCATCAACATCATATGGCTCAATGGGAACCTCATCTAGTGAACCATCATAAAAACTATTGCAACATCATAGGCAATGGCAATGTCACATATAGAACCATCATCCATGGTCAATGTAGTTTCCAAAGCATCATCAAATGTGTCCACATCATCACATAGAACACTCTCATCATGATGAACCATATCATTATGATAAGATTATCATCACATAGAACACTCTCATCATGATGAACCATTACATTATAATAAGAGCATTATACACTCTCATCTCATGAGGAACCATTACATTATGATAAGAGTATATGTCATCAATGAAAGCATCCAAACCCACATCATTAGGCAAAACATTTGGCTATGGCATGCTATCATATCATGTACCATAGCATCATCATGAACATGGTGGTATCATTAACTACATCACTATATGCATCGGATTTATAATCAACATTTTGCTTCATGAGGAACCATGGCAGTATAGGCATCATCATACACCATGTCACTACATGCAATCACATATAACATTATCGAAAATCATCTCATTTGTATGATTGGATCCTCAACTTGCAAAACATTATCATACTCACTAGAGATACACAAATCTACATCAATGTAAGTTAGCGCATCTAAAGCCTCCAGTAGGTTTTCTTAGCCTTCCTCATCTTCCCATGATACCTCAACCTTGAATTCCTCATTTTATACTTTATTGCATATTTGCTTTACTCAAAAAGGTCTAAAAAGATAAGATGTGATTCACACGCAAAGCTTCTTCAAGCCAAAACTTTATCAAAATCAGCCCGAATTTGTCCGAATTTGGCCTAGCTTTGAACTGTAAATATTTTTCAGTTTCTTATTCTGGTTTGGATTAGAAAATTACAGTAATTCAAAGTTGCAGAATTTTCAAATTTGGTTATTTTACACCTTCCCAAAGCTTAAATTCACTCTCGATTCTTAGTATTTTTTCTACCGGATGACCTTCCGACGCTTCGAGACTACTTCAAGCACTTTGCTGATTGCGTTGGATGGCCAGACCGCTCTTCTAAACGCCACGGGATTCAAAATCTTCAAAATCATTACCACGAGCGAAAAATCATATAAGTATTTCTAACTTTTTCCTATCTTTATTTCTTTTTAGCATTCATGGCTGATCTACCTGCACTTTTGTCTATTCAAGAGCAACTTACAGCTTTACAAGCACAATTGGTCAATGAACGAACTCAAACTTGCATTAGAAGATCAATTGAAATCATGTAAGAGGCATAAGCATAACACTGAAGGCGATAGTGATGAAGATTCTATTCTTCAAACTGTGTAGTGATGAAGATTCTATTCTTCAAACTATGAAAGCAACTTTAGATGCTCAAACGGCTCGAAAAGAATCTTGCATTAGCCACAAAGCTTTTCCTTTTGAGAATTTTGATGGGGAAAGAAGGACGCACGCACTCTTTTGGCTTAGCCAATTCCATTACTATTTTTTAGGAGAGAAATTTTTCGAGAAAGACAAGGTCAAGTGTGCTGCGAATCACTTGATTCAGAATGCTGCTTTATGGTGGAATGCTACCAAGAATGGTCGGCACAAACCTCGTACTTGGGAGGATTTTCAGCACGAAATTAAGCGACATTTTCTACCTCCTCAGTACAAGGCTAAAGCCCCTAACAGCATTGGGATACTCTTAGGCAATTGAAAGGAGAGGATGTCCAAACATATATTGAAAAATTTTGGAATGCTCTCATTCAAATGCAATCTATAGAAAAGTGCATGAAAAGCATTTTAAGTTCATCTCAGGATTGGATCCAAAGATTAGAGTGGAGATTAATATGCTTTGTCATCATCACGCTCTTTCCTCTACTAAATCTCTTGCTTTAATTGTGAAAAGAAAAATGGTGTGCGGAGGTTCCAACAGGAGAATCGTACTTCTAAATTCTCCAAAGATTCGACATCTTCTAGTGGTTCTTCATTCAAGCAACCTTTTAACAAGGGTCAAGATCAAAGAAGCCAACAATTCAACAACAATAACAACAAAGCAAAGATTGGCAACAATAGCAATAGAGCGAGTAAAGAACCAAAGAAGACAGATGTTCCAGATTCATTGACTCGAGATGAAAAAGCAAGCAATGTTCCAGATTCATTGACTCGAGATGAAAAAGCAAGCAATGTTCGATGTTACACTTGCCATATCAGAGGGGACACTATGCTAATAATGACAACAACAACAACAACAACAAGCCAATGGCACGACTTAACATGGTGGATTTGAGACGAAGACACCGGTAATGGAGACGACGATGATGCTTACAACGACAACTACGAGCCAGAGTCTGATGGTAATGAGTTCAATGGTAAATCTGATCAAGAAGGTACTTCTAACCTTGATCCTCATTTTCACCACATACTTTACTTAAAATGAAGGGAAAAATTCAAGATAAGGAAATCACAATCTTGCATGATGATGGTAGCACACATGCTTTTATTTCTGAACGTCTTGCACATGCTCTTCATCTTGACATGATTCCTTCTTGTTTTAAAGTAAAGACTGCTTTTCAAAACCAAAAGTATAATTGCACTAAGAAAGTAAAGAATCTTGCTTTTTCTATTGCACAATTTTCAGATCAACGTACTGTCTTAGTAGCACCTTTGCATAGTATTGACATGATTTTGGGAATGCCTTTTTGACATGAGTACACACCACAAATTGATTATGCAAAGCACACGATGTCTTTTGTACTTGTTTGCTGACGCTTTGAGTAGAAGACCTTCCATTCAAAATATTTCTATGATTGAGAATACATCTTTTGAGTCTATGCGTGAGACTTATGACCAAGACCTTGACTTTAGTGATATTTGGTCTAGATTAAGAGACAATCATTGGACTCCTTTTGCTGAGTATTCCTATGATGATGGATAACTTTTCTACCAGAAAAGATTATGCATTACTCAACCTTTCAGACCTTCTATTTTAGAGGAATTTTAGAGGAATTACATCAGCCACCTTATGCAGGGCATCGAGGTGTTTCTTCTACATGCAAGACTATCTCTAATGATTTTTATTGGCCTAAAATGAAAAATGATGTAGCTAAATTTGTGTCTAAATGTGATGTTTGTCAACAAGTGAAAAACTATAAGGGTAAGAAACTTGGTTTACTCATGCCACTTCCTATTCCTAACACTCCTTGGGAACAGATTTCTATGGATTTTATCTCACTGGTTTTCCATTGACTACTACGAACCATAATGATATGATTTGGACCATTGTTGATAGGTTTAGCAACCAAGCATATTTTCCACCTTGTAAAAAGACTCTTACTGCACATCAAGCTGCACATTTGTTTGTTAAACACATTTTCACACATCATGGTTTACCTCAAGTGATTGTTTCTGATAGAGATTATAAGTTTTGCAGTGATTTCTAGACTACATTGTTTGATAATCTAGGCACTAAATTGGATTTTTCCACTGCATTTCATCCTGAATCTAATGGTCAAACAGAAGTGACAAATAGCACAATATTGGATTTACTTCGTGCATATGTTTCATCACAACCTAAACAATGGGATAAGTATATCCATATTTTGCAATTTGCATATAACAACACACCGCATTCATCCATTGGAAAGGCACCTTTTGCAATTGTGTATGGAAAAGCTTTACCTACTCTTAGCACTCGTTTGTCACACACACTATTGAAGCTGCAGATCAATTCACCACCATTGATTTCACTTCCATTCATGATCATGTTCGTAAAGTTATTTCTAATGCACAAGAGAAATACACTAAACAAGCTAATAAGAAATGGAAGCACATGGTGTTTCAAGAAGGTCATTATGTTTTGCTTCGTATTGAAAAGAGACGTCTTAAAAGTGTTGAGACTAACCCTGTTGTTAATTAGCTCCTCTTTTTTATGGTCCTTTTAAAATTACTTATAAGATTAATGACCTAGGATATAGGCTTTCACTTCCTTCTCATTGAAGAATTCATAATTCTTTTCATATTAGTCTTTTGAGACCTTATAGGGGACCAATTCCTACACATCCTATATATGAGGAAGCATCTGGTCTTGTTGACCAAGTAGAAGAACTTCAACCTGAGGCTATTATTGACCATGAGACTACTACTACTTGCATAGGTACACGCGAGGTTGAGGGGACTGTTGGCCGACCGAGTGTAAGAGTAGGGGATGGGGATTCATTGATTGAAGCCAAAATCTGTGCATCATCCATTCCACATTCAAAATCTGCACACAAGGTTGAGGGGCCGATTACACAGGGTAGCTCATTGGGGTAACATATGGCGATAAAGGGTGAAAGACCTTGCATGGCTGGTTCTGCAAGTGAAAGACCTTGCCCGGCTAGTTCTCTCGACAAAGCATTACTGCCCCCCGCAGCACAACGCCCTATCCAATTCAAATTTCTAAAAAAAGCAATCAAATTCAAATTCCCGTCCATGCAATCAATCCCCAACCCCCGTCTGTCAACCAACCTCTGGTTCCCATCCGTACAGTTTGCATGCCCGCCACGCGCCCCGCTGTCCTTGGTGCTGTGCCCTGGTTTACCCAAAAAGTAGACCAAGCCCCAAATCCTTAATCAGCCATTTGACGGCCCTCCCTCCTTCCATCGCACAACGTGCCCTCATCATAGATCCCACGCCTCCATTTCCTTTATGACCCCGTCGTAGATAGTGACGAGGCTTACATGCCTTGTCTCTGGTTCTCCTCCATCTTCATAAGGAAATTGTACCTGCTAGGCTTCTACCTTTCATGTCGCTCGGCAAATGGGGCTTTCATTCACTAGTTTTTAAATCTAAAACGTCGAATAAACAATAGATATTCTCACGAAACAACAACACAGAAATAAAATAATGTCTCAAAATATTAATATTAAGGGGAAAAGAGATGAGAGTCCAGGCGACACGGCGGCGTTGCTGACCATTCTGAGCGAAGATCGTCTCCTTCTCCGGAGGAGCTCTTTAGTCTATATTTTCTGGTTGATTATTTTTTTTTCAAAAATTTAGGAACTATTTTTAAGTTAAAAATGGGAATAACTGATTTTTCTTGTGGTAGGTGTTATTCCATTATTTTGTGCATTTCTGATCAAATTGCTGGAAACAACACTCTTTTGACCTAAGAAAATCACTCGTTTGATGTAGTGGCAACTGACATATCATGTGGATACCCAGCATGACTCTGCCTGCGCGTTTAAAACTTGTCTGATGTATCCATTGCAGGATAAGCGAGCGCAGCCTTCTACATTCTTTATTGGGTCGAACATCCCAGTCCTAATCCTTTCATGTCTATAATGGTGGAGGTATGTACCCGCAGGGTCACATGCATGTGAATTTTACTGTTTGTGCATTAGTAGGCAGGCTTTGCTTAGTTTGGGGCATCAATTTTAGAGTTGAAATGAGGGACCTTTTACACTTGAATCTAATGTCAGCCCCTCGCTTGGTGCAGGTGGCTTCGGATGAAAGTGCAGATCAAGCAGAGAGGGCTTTTGTTCTTCAGGTTCTCACTTCTTCCAGTAATAATAACAAAGAGGTTGCTTTTCTCTGGCATTTTTTAGTGTGTTGCATCCTTGTCCTTGTGAAAATGGCAGAAATGCTCTCCAAGCTTAGTTGAAACTTCTCTTTCCACTTCAAAGTGTTTTCCTTGCGATCTACCTTCTTTGGCCCGATTTTCACCATGTGCTCGGCAGTCCAGGCAAGACTGATGAGAGGCTATGCAGCTCTAGCCCTTGTTGAGAGAGAGTGCTTTTAGGCACACTTTCAGGAACCTAAGGGTTGACTCTTTGACACCGTAGTGACCCCAGGGGTGATGTACAGAGTCCCTTTCTGGGGCAAACCTTGATGAGGAGGATTGGAGAAGGATTCAGGTCATGATGTTCTCTCTCATGATTTGGAGAAAACCATCGATACCACACCTGATTGTCCTAGCAGAGTTCGAGGCAACCCCTTAGATGCACTTTTCTAGCAGATGGTGACGTACATACATCGCCTCCACACCCTAAATGGCCATAGGTTACTGAGTCTTGTTTGGGAGTCTTCTCAATAGCTAGTAGAGCAGGGGCATTGCTGGGTATGGTATACTAGGATCACCCACAGGTTCCTCACACAGGGGCTCCACATGGATCGTCTACCACCTTTCCAGAATAGCCTAGATGCCTTCTCCTTCTGTCACACAGGACCAACCCAGCCATTTGATCTGATCTCCTTAGCCTACACACCCGCACCACATTGCTTGCACCCAGGTGCTACCCACGAAGATGCGGTTTAACAAGGATCACTTCTCGAGGATTACAATGGATGGATTCTGTCACATGCAGAAGCTCTGGGAGTCCTTTTTCAGCCCTAAACACCTGTCTTGGAACAACCTGATGCAAAACGCAAGCAAGAGATGGAGAGAAGAGAGAGAGAGAGAATTGAGTTTTAGTATATTCATAGTGTACTTAAAGGAAGTACAATCTGGCTAGCCATAGGCTGCCTTGAAAAGGTAATCTTGGACACCAAAAAGACCCAGCCCCTATAGGACTGAATGAATCTAACTCTAAGCCTTGGGTTGCTTATATAGCACCAAAAACACTAGTCGGCCAGTTCCACTGCTGTCGGCCAGGTACCGACCTGCAATAACAGCATTAAATGCTGCAATCCCCACCTGAACTGCAGCCGACAGAACTCTTGCTGATGCCTTGGGTTCCTGGGTGCTGGTCTAAATCCTAATCAGTCTGTTCTGCTGCCTCCAGCCTTGGATAGTCAACCATGTACATGTGTGCATATGACAGACTCAGAGGCCAGGATACTTGCACAGGCATATGTCATATGCCATGCGGAAGCCGGATCGTGATTTGGCATATCCAAGTCTTATCTCATCGCCTTCGAGTGGAGGCTCAAAGGATATAGCACCGTAAAGATTAATCTTTGAAAATCTGGTTTGATGCGATAAAATTGGTCCACCCAAAAAGTACAATTTATCTCTATAACAGAGTTGATTGGGAAAAAAAGGAGAGCAGAGGCATTGTCAAAATGGATAGGATTTGTAATGTAACAACTTAGGCTATTGCGGGTGCATGTGGCAAGCGGATGACAGGCACCAGAGGCAGGTGACTAGCATCTAGAGTAGCCGGGTAGTAGCAGATAGACACGGGTAGTAGGCAGATTGGTCGGGTACTGCCATGTTGTAGCTGGATTGGACAGGTGCAATTGGCCAGGTGTGGGCAGTGATTGTGCACTTTTTCTACAGGCCGACAGCTCTTTATGCTGGTGGACTAAAGCATCTGGATACTATATAAGCAGGGGTTGAATATTCATTTCTCCATCTCACAATTCTCAGAGGGTTTGAAGCCTCTGGAGCATTGGTGATGTACAGCAGGGTTTGGGTTGAGATTAGGGATAGAGTCCTAGAGTCTAGGAGTGGTCCAATAGTTGTTGATAAGAACCCGCGGTTGGTTGGTAGGAGAGACGTATTCATGTCGTCAACGATCTCCTTCATAGAGCCCACGTCTGCTAATTTCTCCCAGTAGTTCCCATTCGCCTTCATTGAGACTTCCACTTCCTGGACGATGGGGCACTACACTCAGTTCTTGCATCATGCCTTGTGAAGAGAGAACTCAGTTGATGAAGCTTCTCAGAATCTCAAGCCTCCCAAGCTCAATGGGAAGATAGACGGCGAAGTTGTCACCAACTGGATCCATGAGATGATTGCCATGTTGGTAACAGCAATGTGTTTGAGCTTCATTTCGTTCGTACGGCATCGACCAATGCGGGCTGCGGCTCTCTTGTGGTGGGAAGACTACTTGATGGACAACAACGCTGTGACTTGTTGGGAGGGTTGTTGCAATGCAGCCTAGAAGTAGTTGGTCCCTGCCATGCATACCGGTGTGACTCAAAGTGATAGTAGAAGCACTTTATGCAGAAATAGAGCAAATTGATAATCTATTATCTTTTCTAGAAGCTTTTGCTCATGCTCTCGAGGATCATTTGATGATCGGAGAGGATTGAGCGTTTTGTGGATGGTTTAAACTGTCGTAACACGGAGACGTTCTTGCACATTGGTCTAATGCTTAATCTAATTTGTGGGCCGTGGCTTGTGACCCGTCACCTGTGGGCCGTGGCTATAGCCTGCAGCTTGCTACCTATAGCGGCTAGCCTATGACTAAGTGACTATATCTCTCGGATCTATGATCCTTGAGACGTGGGAGTTCCAGGTCTGGGATTCATGAGCAAGGGCAATAGAAAGGCAAAGACAAGGGTGGCTAGTCTAGGGCCAAGGATGGTAAGGACAAGGCAAGTGGGAGAGATTTGGTGTCTCGCTCCACCTCTGAAGAGCATCTTGCCAAGATGGTTGCCAAGCAATGCTTTTATTGTGACTCCACCGAGCATATTGCAAAGGATTGCCCCTTGAACACGAAGAAGCAGAATGGTAAGGACAAGGAGAAGAACAAGGAGTAAGCAAGTTTGTCTATCGCCGTGACGACGACGACAGGCAGCAGCACCTGCCCCCCTCTACTGCCACTGGTGCTCTTCACTTGACCCAATCTTTGGCAGGATCTCAGAAGTCTTGGGCGGGCATGATTTGGTGATGTGCTGAGGGACAATTCATGGACATTTGGTGTCCATACTATTAAATAGAGGAGCCTTTGAGGACATCATCCTGGACCTTGTGGTTGAGCAGTTGACACTCACTATCACATCGGACACCGTTGGCGAGGTTTTAGCCACCGCGATGAGAGGCAAGATGTAGAACTCTTGTGCCTATGTGCTAGGGTTTTTAGAGATACAAGAGAGTGTGGTGGAATCACACATACAACACACACAAGTCCTAAAGTGTTGATCTGTATCATGTATAAGAAAGAAGTGTTATGACTACACTTCGAGTACAAAAGATGACTTAGAATGAAGACGTCAGTTCTCAGCCCACACATTGCTTAAGATCTCAAGTGTTATTGTCAAGAGCATTAGAGTAGTTCTTACCATTGGTGGAGCATGCCATCAATGATACAATGCATGCGTTAACTAGGAAGACTCTTTGTGAGGTGGTATATGGTCGTGCGGTATATTACCTTGATGACCCGACCTCTAGAAGCTTCATGAATGTACTATCCCGACAATGCTTGTCAGCCTCTCTGACTTGCTTTGCCTATGCCTTCCATATTCTTCTCGAACCTGTCGCACCATCTGGTCCAACTCTTGAACCACCTGATCTGCACCATAGTTCCCTCTGGAAGTAGAGGCTCAAACTGTTTGGGGAAGTTGCTTCCAAACTAGTTCCAAAGAAGAAAGGGCCATTCAAGATTATCAAGAACCTTAGTGATGTAGTCTGCGACATGGAGTTACTGAGCCATTGGAGGATGCATCCGATGTTTCATTCGAGCAACCTTGTGGAGTATCATGGGCCAAAGTTGAGCGCTCCGTGGGATGAGGATGAACCCGAGTTGGTGGATGATGGGGGATTATAGGAGCAAGGGTATAGGTTCGTTTTCATACAAATAATAAAAAAATAAAGCTCTAAGACCGTAGGGGCATGTCTTGGAGATGTTGATTATCCACTTAAATAAACGACACAATGCAAGATGAAATGTGTCACCAATTGGCCGACCATTTGGTCCATCTCTAGTTTTGTGTCTCGTTCACTTGAGGCCAGGCCGGTGTCTCATGTGAAGAGGCCAGTATTCTTGCTTGACATGGACGGGAGCCAGATTGGTGCCACCCGTGTGTTAGCAGGGAGGTGTCGTATGGACGGGAGTCAGACTGGTGCCACCCGTGTATGACCTGGACTGTGTTCTATCCATGGGATTGTCACGCCATGGAAGAGCCAGTATTCGTGCCGTGTCTTGCCTATGGGACTGTCACACCATAGGGAGGCTTGTGCCTGGAACTGTGTCTTACCTATGGGACTGTCACTCCATAGGAAGACCAGGATTTATGTTTTACGTCGTGCCATTTTTGTGCCCGACAGATATTTTGTACTTGTTCCATGAACGGGAGATATGTCCATGATACTATTTGCACATGCACTCATGTTTTGAAATTTGCATGTTTGAAAGTGTTTTCGCATGACTTGTATTTTTGTGTTTGCGTGTTTGACGTGTTACTTACTGAGCAGGGACGCCTGCCAATGAGTCGTAAAGTTTGCTCTGTCTTCTGACGAGTTTTGTTGCATGTGAACAGGTGGTAAGTGTATTGCACATGTTGGTTTAACAATTTTATTTCTAACCCTTTGTTTTATAAGGTTGTATGTTAGTGTCATGTGCATCACAGATGCCATGGACATTCTCTGGGCTAGATCCAGAAGAGGTAAACAGATAAAGACCATGAACCAGTAGAAGATAGGTAGAACCAACTTCAGGTGTAGCATCTGAGGTGGACATGGAGCAGGACTTGGAGCAAAGCATGGATCAGATGGCTGTCGGCTGCAGGACAGTGGATGCTGGCTGCCAGAAGAGCTGTCGGCTGACGTCAGCAGAGGGTGGGCAGCAGGCGCATCAAGGACAAGGACCAGCAGTAGTCGGGCAGCGCTGAAAGGCTTGTATGGACATGGAACTGGCCGACCAGCAGTCGGCCAGCATAAAGTGTCCAAAGACCCATATAAATAGGGCCACATGCTCAAGGTTTGATTCATTCAATCCCACTAGCGGTTTGGATCCTTAGAGGTCCCATAGGGGACAGATTTTAGGGTTAACCACCTTTTTATGAAGGCAGCCCATGGCTGCAGACATGTACCTTTTTGTACCATAGTACATACTGAATTTCCAGCACTTCTCTCTCTCTCTCTCTACTCTCTCTCTACCTGCGTTTTTGCATCAGATGGTGCGTTTTTGCATCAGAAGGTTTCCAAGAATGTTTAGGGCTGAAAGAAGACTACCCAGAGCTTCCGTGTGTTACATTGGTATTAGAGCATCAGGCTCAGCCAAGCTAAACACTGATTCAGTCCCATATGATGGTGTACAGGTCTAAGGTACAGGAAAGTACACGGATTCGAAGCCCAAGGCGGGAACACAGATTGGGAAGAACTCCCAGGAGGTTTGTTGGTGGTGTTCCACAGTGCCAGATGGGGATGGCAGTTCCGTGAGCCAGATAGGTTCTCAGGTAACGGTCCCAAGGGAGGTTGATCCTCCAAGGGTGATGTGAGAGTGCCAGACTCAGTTCCAGGAAAGAATGAATGGGAGAATAATTAGGGTTAGGTTTTCATGTGGGAGACATACACACAGAGAAGAAGGGAGAGAGAGAGAGAGAGAGTTGTGGGGATAAGTCAACTCAAAATAAGTGTGTGACTCTCCTATCACACATGTATATTTTGCACTAGTACACATAGTGCACTTAGTACATTAAAAGTACTAAGTGTACTATGTACTATAACTTATGGGCTAGTACACGCTATAAGGGTGGGCATAATGCCTTTACCCCAACAACCTCTCACTTAAAGGCAAAGTGCCCTTAAATGAAGGAAAAGAAAAAAATCAGCATGTACATGATAATATACAAGGCCATATCAAGGCTGAAACTGGCCTCATTCAATGCCCATCAAGTGTCTGCAATGAGCAAACCGCTCCGGAGGCAAACTCTTTGTCAACAGATCAGCCGGGTTGTCATCCGTATGAATTTTAACAAGCTGAATTTGCTTGTTCTCTATCACCTCTCTGATGAAGTGATACTTCACATCCACATGCTTCGTCTTTGCATGAAAGACAGGGTTCTTTGCCAACTGGATGGCACTCTGACTGTCACAATGCAACAATGGAATATCCCCTGTATAACCCAAATCAACCACTAACCGAGATAGCCATAATGCCTCCTTGCAAGCCTCTGTGGCTGCAATATACTCGGCCTCTGTAGTAGATAAGGCTGTGCACTTCTGCATCCTGGATATCCATGACACAGCACCTCTTGTGAATGTAAACACATAACCGGTAGTAGACTTCCGGTTATCTGGATGATCGGCATAATCCGAATCCGTGTAACCATGCACTAATGCATCCTGTTTGCCAAAACAAATGCACATATCCTGTGTGCCCTTCAGGTATCTCATGACACCTTTCACTGCTTCCCAATGGTTCTTGCCAGGGTTGGCCATGTATCTACTAACCACTCCCACTGCAAATGCAATGTCCGGCCTAGTAGCAACCATGGCATACATGAGACTGCCACAAGCTCAAGCATACGGAATCTTGGCCATATCAGCCCTGCCACTATCTGACTTGGGCTGTCCATAGCACTGAGTTTCACATATGGAGGCAAAGGAGTACTAGTCTTCTTCCCCCCGTCCATATTGAACCTCTGCAAGACTTTGCCAATGTATTCCTTCTGAGACAAATACAACACATGCTGATTTCTGTCCCGAAGTATCCGCATACCCAAAATGTGATTTGCACACCCAAATCCTTCATATCAAAGGTTTGATGCAGCCTCTTCTTCAAGGCATCCATCTCTTTACGAGATTTCCCGGCAATCAACATATCATCAACATACAAGATGAGGATCAATAGATTGCCATCCAAAGCTTTCTTGGTGTATAAGCAGTGATCTATGTCACTTCTCCTGAAGTCCTGAGATTTCATGAATGTATCAAATTTATGATACCATTCCCTTGGTGCCTGTTTGAGCCCATAAAGACTCTTTTTCAGCTTGCATACAAGCTTCTCCTTTCCACTCACTGCATAACCCTCTGGCTGTTGCATATATATCTCCTCATGGAGATCACCGTGAAGAAAAGCAGTCTTCACATCCATCTGAATCAAGTCCAGATCATCATGTGCAACCAAAGCTAACACAGCTCTAAGTGTGGTCATTTTGACCACTGGAGAGAAGATCTCATCAAAGTCCACACCATATTCCTGCTTGAAGCCCTTAGCCACTAACCTGGCTTTGTATCTTGGCTTTGCATCTGGTGCAACTTTGAGCCTGTAAACCCACTTGCAAGGCAAAACCTTCTTGCCTGTAGGCAAATGCACCAACTTCCATGTTCCATTTTTGTGCAGAGAATCCATCTCTGACTTCATGGCACGCTCCCAAAGAGCCTTGTCTGCCCTCTGTAAAGCCTCCTTATAACATGAGGGCTCCCCACAGTCAGTGAGCATCAAGTAGTCAACCCCTGGAACAAACCTGTCAGGGGCTCTGGAGGGTCTAGTGGACCTCCGTACCCAATGACCATCATTTGCAGGTTGCTGTCCAGCCTGCATATCACCCATTGGTGGCTCCTGTTCCATGCCATATGGTTGAAAAATCATGCCCGGTATCTCCTCTAACTGTGGTATATCCATAGGGATATCTTCTGCCATCTCTGGCTGTCCATTTGGACCATTTTCAGCACCATTTAAGGGCTGGTTTTGCTGCTGTAATGGCTGATTTACAGCCCTTGGTTGTTGTCCATGATGTCCATCATCATCAAAGATGACTCTGCCAGGCTCCTGTTGCCTTGCAGGCTTCTTACACATGCATGTTTCATCAAAAATGACATCATTGCTGCGTATTTCACCTCTGTCACCATATCCTAGGAATATGCATTTGTGAGACTTAGGATCAAGTTTGGTGCGCATTTCCCTGCGTATGTGCACGTACGCAACGCAACCAAACACTCTCAAGTGCTTGTAGGACGGAGGCTTCCCTGTCCATACTTCCTCTGGCACTTTCCCACCAAGCCTTGTGTTAGGTGACCTATGTATTAGATGAACGACTGTCATAACATCTTCAGCCCAAAAACCATGAGGTAATGCAGCATGTGACAACATAGAACGGACCTTCTTCTGAATGGTCCTGTTCATCCTCTCTGCTGTCCCGTTTTGTGGAGGATCATAAGGAGTAGAGAGCTCCCTCTTGATGCCTTTAGCATCACAAAAGTCCTGAAACTGTTTGGACATATACTCTCCACCATTGTCGGAACGCAAAGCCTTCAGTGTTTTGCCAGTTTGATTCTCAACATGAGCAACAAACTTTTGAAACACTGAGAATGTATCACTCTTCAAACAAAGAGGATAAACCCACACCTTACGTGTGGCATCATCAATAAAAGACACAAAATATTTTGCCCCTCCCAAAGAAAGCTGAGGCATCTCACATACATCTGTATGCACAAGCTCTAACTGAGCATCTTTCTGTCCAAGAGCTTTCTTGTGGGGGCACTGGAGTTGCCTGCCATATATACAATGCTCACAAAACTGAAAACTTGAAAACTTTAGAGAAGGCAAGTAACCAAAACGAGACAATTGCTTCATTCCTTTGACACTCATGTGTCCCAACCGGCTATGCCACAGAGATTTCCGGCAGCTCGGTTGCATTTACATTAGCATGGTGACAAACACCTACACCTGCATGCATGAAGTAAAGAGTGTCCACCTTAGAGCCTCTGGCAACAACCAGTGAGCCCTTACTAATCTTCCACTTTCCACGACCAAATGTGGTAACATAATCAGTATCATCAAGCTGTCCAGTAGAAAGCAGGTTCTTCTTGATCTCAGGCACATGCCTGACATCATGGAGCATAAGCTGTGAGCCATCTGAAAACACAAGCCTCACATCACCTCTGCCAAGAATCTTGCATGCATGGTTATCACCCAAATAAACTACTCCTTCATTGCCAGCAGTATACCTGACAAACAAGTCTCTGCAACCTGTGACATGAAAGGAGGCACCTGAATCAATGATCCATGAGTGCATACCATGACCATCTCCTGCAAGAAGTGAATGGGCATCAAGTGAAGACGTAAATAGGACCTCATCCTCACTGTCACCTGCATGTGACACATTGATTTCTTCAATCTTGACTCCACTTTTGCCCTTTGGCTTTACATCTTTGGCTTCATCTTTGTCTTTGTCTTTGCCTTTTCCCTTTTCCTTTTGATCATTTTTCCATTTGTAGCATTGTTTTTCGATGTGTCCCTTCTTGCCACAATAATGGCATTCCAAGTCCTTTTTGGAGCGAGACTTGCTCCTTCCCCGTTCTTGGCTTTTACGCCTTTGTTGGGATCTCCCACGTGCATTCATTGCATTGGACTTTCCAACAGAGTTGTTTTTCCTGTTCATCTCCTCTTGAAGGAGCGCACCCTCAACATCTGCATATGACAACATAGCATTCGAATTGCTAGTGGCTGTCCTGAATGTGTCCCAACTCTCTGGCAAAGTGCATAAGAGAAAAGTGGCTTTGAACTCATCGTCCATTGCCAACTTTTGATTTATAACTTGGCTGACAATACCATTAAACTCATTTAGATGGGCTGCCATAGACGCCCCTTCCTTCATCTGAAGACCTATGAGTTTCTTCAACCAATACACTTTGCTTGAGGCACTTTGCTGGGCATACAAGTCCTGCAATCTTTGCCACATTCCCCAAGCTGTCTTCTCTTCACGAATGCTGAAAAGTAAAGTGTCTAACACAGACAACATGATGGTGGATCTTGCTAGCTCATCCATATCTTCCCACTCTTCAGCAGTAAGAGAAGCGGGCATTACATCCCTTTCTTTGATAGGCTTGTGCTGCTTCTTCTGGAGCAACACATTATAGCACTGGGTTTGCCAAATATCATAGTTATGTGAGCCTTCAAGCTTCTTGATGTGAAGCAATGAAGAGCTCTCACCTGTGGTTGCCATAGCAATATGCAACCTGTCACAGTCAATGCCTGACTCCCTGCAAGTGTGCAAACACTGCACCAAAAGCACACAAAGTGCTCACAGTTGTTCTCCCAAAGTTTATCTCCCACTGCGGAAGCACAAATGCAACTCTACTCCCACTGTATGTGATGAAATCACCAAAATCTGGTTGCTGCAGATTTAGGACAGCACCTTAAATGTGCTCTGTTCCCCTTCCAAAGTACTGCACAACAGTACCAAGTGCTCACCAATGATGTACCAAATCTGTACCGGCAAGTACAACAGCTGAAAATGAGCCTTTTCCTCACTCAAATCAGTGTACAGCCATGCCAAAACTTACACAAAGTTGTACCAAGCTGTACTAGAAAGTACAGCAGCAATAAATGCTCTCCTGGCTGTCCAAGTGAGTGAAAATTAGACTTTTACAGTCCCGACCACTGCATACAACAGTCCTGAACAGAAATTGGGCAAAAGCCCCTTGACTGCAAGCTGATTTCTGAGGATTCAAGGCATAAAAGTCTTGCCTGCTGCTTTGCCAAGCTCAACAAGCATAAAATCTTGAAAAGCCCCTTGATTTAAGATCAATTTCTGATCATACATGGTACATTAACGCACATGAAGGCATCCAGAGTCTTCGCAATGCTTCCCCCTGGCCACATATACATCCATTACATAAAAGCCCCTTGATTTACAGGCACGGTGAGTGCTTGACAGGCATCAACACATTGCCCAAAGCATCAAATGCGAGTGCCTGCATGCAAATCAATCCAATTGGCACAAAAGCCCCTTGATTTGCACTGCAATTTTGCCCGAATGTGCGATTTCTCACATCATACAGCATGTATGAATGCCCAATTGCACAAATACATCAAAAGCCCCAAATTTTGACATCCAATTTCCTGCAAATTGATCCTGATTGTGACCAATGTCACCCAATTTTGCCAATTTCGCTCAAAATTTGTGCAATTTGGCACCTGTACCTGCTCAATTGATTGAATTGATAAGAAACTCCCAAAGAATTGAAGCAAATACCTCTTAATTTTTGAATTTCTCTGAGATTTGCAGACTGAATTTTGTTGTTGCAGGAGAGGGGGGGGCACGTCTGATGCTGATGCTGATGCTGATGCTGATGCTGATGCTGATGCTGATGCTGATGCTGATGCTGATGCTGATGCTGATGCTGATGCTGATGCTGATGCTGATGCTGATGCTGATGCTGATGCTGATGCTGATGCTGATGCTGATGCTGATGCTGATGCTGATGCTGATGCTGATGCTGATGCTGATGCTGATGCTGATGCTGATGCTGATGCTGGCGCTGGCTGCGCTTGGTGTTGCTTCTGCTGTTGCGGGCGCCGCTGCTTTTGCTTTAAACTGCAAGTAGGCGTGAAAGCACCGGGGACGCCGACGGAGGGAACGGCGATGACTTTTCGAAGCTTTGTAGGGGACTTAGTGTGCTATCGAGTCGGCGACGCACGGCGCTCGATTCCTCAGCTGCGCGCGAACCTGCAGCACGGCGCCCGACTCCAACCAACTGTGCGCGCTGGTGAAGCGCCGCTGCTGTTCTTCTTCGCTCGCCTGCCTAGTGGCCAGCGTTGAGTATGGACGCCTGCTTACGTGTCCGCCTTCGTACGTGCCCTGACAGCGCTGACACGCCTGCCCTGACAGCGCTGACTCCTTGCGCTTCAACGATCTGCTATCTCAACGATCACACACACTACTTCCTTGCGCACTGTGATCAGTGGGCTAATGGCAAAGCTCCACGAAGAAGCCAGATAGCAGGAAGGCGCAGGTGGAGAAGAAGGCGAAGAGTGAAGAAGCGAGAGGCGAGAGCTCAGCAGGTCTCTGCAGTTCTGTTTGCCTCAGCTCTGATACCAGTTGAATGGGAGAATAATTAGGGTTAGGTTTTCATGTGGGAGACATGCACACAGAGAAGAAGGGAGAGAGAGAGAGAGAGAGTTGTGGGGATAAGTCAACTCAAAATAAGTGTGTGACTCCCCTATCACACATGTATATTTTGCACTAGTACACATAGTGCACTTAGTACATTAAAAGTACTAAGTGTACTATGTACTATAACTTATGGGCTAGTACACACTATAAGGGTGGGCATAATGCCTTTACCCCAACAAAGAAGGCCAAGACGGTGTTCAGAGTCAGGGTAGGAATGGATTGTGGACAAGAGGAAGACCAGATGCATAGATCTTCAAGAGAGACAGAGTGGTTTGGAGAACAGGCCGGGTTTTCAGAGGAAAAGGTTTGCCAGGGATGGATGATGACAGAGGGATTTCGGGATAGGATTGGGATGATGACAGTCATCCAAGAGCAGGTTGGATTCCCGTCATCAAGTTTAGCAGAGGGGGATGTCATGTGCATCACAGATGCCATGGACATTCTCTGGGCTAGATCCAGAAGATATGAACCAGTAGAAGATAGGTAGAACCAGAATGTAGGAGCTTCAGGTGTAGCATCTGAGGTGGACATGGAGCAGGACTTGGAGCAAAGCATGGATCAGATGGCTGTCGGCTGCAGGACAGTGGATGCTGGCTGCCAGAAGAGCTGTCGGCTGACGTCAGCAGAGGGTGGGCAGCAGGCGCATCAAGGACAAGGACCAGCAGTAGTCGGGCAGCGCTGAAAGGCTTGTATGGACATGGAACTGGCCGACCAGCAGTCGGCCAGCATAAAGTGTCCAAAGACCCATATAAATAGGGCCACATGCTCAAGGTTTGATTCATTCAATCCCACTAGGGGTTTGGATCCTTAGAGGTCCCATAGGGGACAGATTTTAGGGTTAACCACCTTTTTATGAAGGCAGCCCATGGCTGCAGACATGTACCTTTTTGTACCATAGTACATACTGAATTTCCAGCACTTCTCTCTCTCTCTCTCTCTCTCTCTCTCTACTCTCTCTCTACCTGCGTTTTTGCATCAGATGGTGCGTTTTTGCATCAGAAGGTTTCCAAGAGTGTTTAGGGCTGAAAGAAGACTACCCAGAGCTTCCGCGTGTTACACCCACTTAGGGGCCAAGGTGGGGAGCCACACTTGACTTGTGTGTGTGTGGGGGTGGGTGCATGGTCACCTACCCACACCACCATGGAACTGGCTGCCCACATGCAAACGTGGGGAGCCAGCCAACTCTAGTCGTGCAACTCCCTCTCCAACCTTTACAAAAAGAGAGCCACCACCTCCATCGTAGCAACCTTGGCGATCATCTCCTTGGTTTTATTTTCAAGCGACGCCATCTCCATCCCTCAGGCGGCTGCATCACTTCAGGCTGCGTTTCTACTCCATCTCAGGCTGCTGCGTATCTGTATAACCAGGCAGCGACTGTACAAGAACTGTTGCGCTACTTTTCATACAGTCAACTGTATGCTACGCAGGCTGCCTATTCTGCAGGCAGCTGTGTGTACTTCTCCAGCCAGGCGTTGCGCTGCCTATCCTGCAAGCAGTTGTGTATACTTCTCCAGCCAGGCGACCACATAGGCTGTGTGCGCCTCCAGAGTGGCAGCCAAACAGATTGCGCTGCCCACCACAGCAGGCGGCTGTGTGTGTGCCTCCAGTCAGGCAGCCATACAGGCTGTACTGCCAACCACAGTAGGCGGCTGTGTATTCATTCTCCAGCTGTTGTGTTCCTACAGCTAGGTGGCCGGCGGCTATGCTCTGCAAACTGGCGGCTACTTCTCCATCTCCAGTGGGCTGTTCAATCTATCCATAGGCGGCTACTACGCCTTTTCCCTCCTCCACAAGAAGGTGGCTGTGTCCTACACAGCGGGTGGCTAATCTCCTTGGTAGGCGGTTGTGCCTCCTTTACATAGGCGGCATCTCTTTTCTTCAGGAGGTAATACTTTTCCCAAAGCAACTACTCCTCTTGACATGCTACTGTGTCTCGGTGTCCCTCTCAAGTAGCTGCACACAAACACCATGGGTATTGGACTTCCATCTGCCATCCACAAGTAAGTGAATTTTCAGATTTAAGTAAAGTACTTTGTGATAAATTTGATAAGGGATTCTCTCCACGGAAACACCTGTTCGGAGTCGGGTAGTCCAAGCTCTTGGAGAACCACGGTCCAAAGGTGCTGAGATTGGGAGAGCCAGGCGTTAGTACGGGAGCGCTTGTTTGTGCGTGGTCCTGGAACACCAGTGGGGCGCTCTCCGCGGAGTCCAGTGAAGGCACAGGACCGTAGAGAGTGGACCACTCAAGTGGTCGCTCTGCTTCGAACATCTACTTCGAGCCTTTTGTTTGGTACTGTATTCATTTGTACATGGACATCATCTGATTCTTGGAACCCATGGAGCATTGTATTTGTTAAATACTCCCAATAATATATTATATATTGAGGGGGGGGTCGGCCCGTTCCGGCCCCAGTGCTGGAGTCCATCTATTTCATTCCATTTCATTTCAATTTCAAGCTGTTATGAAGTTGTCCATTTTAAATTGTGATATTAAGTTGTGCTATTACGCGTGTCGGTGTCCAACGGAGTCTATTCCCACTTGACGGGATCGGTTTCATTGGTATCAGAGCACGGTTGTTTCCCTCTTCTTAGTGGGGAAACGAACCTGTGTGTTGGACACCCCGCTTCTAGCAGACTTAACTCAATGGACAGCCAAGGCAACCCTTTGGAAGTGCCTAATTCGAGGGGTCCATCTAGTGCCTCTCGTGGTTCTGATGCTCTACGAGGAAGGCACAAGCCCCTTGAAAGGGTTAATGATAGTGAATCAAAGGGTCAACTGTCTCGAGGAAAGACAGTCATGCTAGACGAAGAGCCTGATGCAATGAGGGCTGAAATGGAACATATGAGAAAGCTTTTGCAGGCACAAGAGCAAGAGCTAAAATTTTTGCATGAGGATCCCCATGTGCAAAGTGCCATTGAAGCAAGGAAAGCTGATGCAATGGTAGATGTGACTTTTGAGTCCATGGCACGGGAAGTGGGCAAGAAGCCAAGGGAGTTGGCACTTGCCTACCTCCTCCGCAAAGGTGACATCAAAGAGGGGGACAATGGAGAGTTGAAATTCAAAAATCCACCTTGCTTGAAGCATGGAGATCCCGCATCTCAAAGGTTGAGGTCTTTTATGCAAAAGGAAGAGGTGACAGTCACCTCTCGTCATGCATCTTCTCCACAAGACACAAAGCCTGACAGGTATATGTATGCTAGTGCTCATGGAGGGCATGAAAGTCACATGCATTCAAGACATGTATCCCATGGTAGGGGTGACAGGTCTGCAACTAGAAGAGCTTTGCCCACTGAATTGTCTCATGGAGAGACATTGCCTTATGCAGGAAAGTCACATGTATCTGACTCTCAAGTTCGTGGAGCACATGCCACCGTGCCTCATAAAACTTCTATGATGGCCCATGGATCCCATGCAGATAGGGCTGCCCCGTTGGATAAGGGGAAAAGAAAAAGAGAAGACCATGAGCCTCATGCCAGAAAGCTCAAGGAATTTAAAGCAGGTGACAAATCTGTTAAGTTTGATGTCTTTCATGGAGAGCATGATGCTTCCAAAGTGTTAGCATTTGTGGCACAATTTGACATTGCTTTTAGTGATGAGGACTTCACTGAAAAGTCTAAAGTACGCCATGCTAGCATGTTTTTGAAAGGGACCGCTGCTCACTGGTGGATCACTGAAAAGATCACCAAGGACCCCATTTGCACCTGGAAGGAGTTTAAGGACAGATTCTATGCTCAGTTTTTGCCACCAAATGTGGAGCAAACTCTCACTCAAAAGTGGGACAGACTTGAGCAAAGAGAGAATGAAAGCGTGCAACAGTATGTTAACAAGTTTTGGAAAGTGTTGCTGGAAGTAACTCCTTTTATGCAAATTACTGAGGATGAAAGAAAGAGGAAGTTTCGCTCTGGACTGCAACCAGCATATCGTTCGGGCATTGAATTGCACCCGAAACATACTTTGCAACAGCTCACAGCTTCTACTCTTGCTACAGTGCTCAAAATTAAGCAGGATCAAGGCGGTTCAAAGGGGAAAGACAAGGCTGTCCCAAATCTGCAAAAAGGTGGACAACCACCTAAAAAGAACTTCCGGGAGACCCACAAGGGTGGTAGAGCTGAAAATACCACATCTAAAGATCAGGGCCCAAAGAAGAACAAATTCGGCTTAACCCCGGAGCAAAGAGAGCAATATGCCAAGGAGGGAAAATGTTTTTCTTGTGGTAGTAAAGAGCACATGTTTCGACAATGCCCTGACCGCAAACCAAAGCACGAGGACAAGCAGACCAAGGCTAATGTACATGCAATTCCCGATGTGCAGGGAAACACTGAACATGATGCAAAAGAGAGAGCAAATGGTATGCAAGGCTTGGGGTCAAATCAAGGATCAGCCCGCCCTATTCATGTTTGATGACTGTGCAACCGATAACTTTATCTCTATGCAAACGGCAGCTGCATTGGGTATTGGGGTTGAGAACATGGGACCTCATATTGAAGCCGAAGCTGCATTTGTTGGTAAAGAGGTGCAAGTTACCCCATTGATAGGGAAGTTGCACATACATATCCAGGGCTACCTTGATAATGAACATTTCCTAGTTGCTCCACTAAATGGACGTGATATATTGTTGGGCAAGCCATGGCATCATAGGCTTGAGCCCCGCAAAGAGTACAAGACCAATATGATTTCTTTTATGCATAAAGGCCGCATGCATTTCATTGATGTTGGCAAAGAAGGGGATTCCATCCCACTTGTATCACACATCCAAATTAATAAAGCAATGAAAAATAGTCTTTCTGGGTACTTGGTTTTTGTTCGTGATAGCATTGTACCAAATCATCAAAATGTGGATGCTATGACTAATGATAGGCTGAATTTTCTTCATGCATTCAACGATTGTTTTGCTGATGCACTGCCAGGTGAATTACCTCCCCAAAGGCTCGAAGATCATTGCATAGATCTTGTGCCAGGTAGTTCTCCACCCAACAAACCCGCATACCGAGTGAGTGCTGCACAACAAGAAGAGATTATGAAGCAGGTAAATGAGCTTTTAGAGAAAGGTTTGGTTCAGCCCAGTTCCTCACCTTATTGCTCTCTTGTACTTCTTGTTCAAAAGAAGGACGGCTCATTCCGCATGTGCGTGGACTATAGAGCTTTAAACAAGCTTACCATCAAGAACAGATTTCCAATTCCGCGTATTGATGACATTTTGGCTAAGCTTGATGGTTCGGCTTGTTTCAGCCGACTTGATTTGAAGAGTGGTTATCACCAAATACGAGTGGTGCCACAAGATGTCCATAAAACTGCTTTCAGGACAGCCTTTGGATTATATGAATTTTTGGTAATGCCTTTTGGTCTCACCAATGCTCCTGCTACGTTTAATCGTATGATGGATAGGATATTCTGACCCCATCGCAAATTTACAGGAGTATTCTTTGATGATATCTTGGTTTTCTCCAAGAATGAGCAGGAACACAGAACTCATTTGGTCACAGTGTTCGAAGAGTTGCGGAAGCATAAACTTTTCATTAATGCCAAGAAAAGTGAGTTTTTCCTCTCCGAGATTCATTATCTGGGACACATTGTATCCAAGGATGGAGTTACAATGGATCCTGCAAAGATAGAGACCATTCGGAATTGGTCCGAATTGCAAAACGTACATCAAGTACGTAGTTTTCTGGGATTATGTTCATATTATAGGCGTTTCATAAGGCATTTTGCTATGATAGCCACCCCTCTACATGATCTCACAAAGAAGAAAATCACTTTCAAATGGACTTCAAAAGAACAGGATGCTTTCTTGCAGCTCAAGCATGCTATCATATGTGGTCTAGTTTTGATTGTTCTTGACTTGCACAAATCATTCGTAATTGAATGTGATGCTTGTGGTGATTGTATAGGAGTTGTCCTAAATCAAGAAGGGCATGCAGTTGCATATGAGAGCCGTCGTTTGCATGATGCTGAGCTTCATATGGATATCTATGAGAAAGAGCTCTTGGCTGTAATTCATGCTTTAAAGATATGGAAACATTATCTTCTTGGGGCTGAATTTGTAGTCAAGGCAGATCATCAAAGCTTGAGATACTTTCTATCTCAAACAAAGCTTTCGGAGAAGTAGATGAGAATGGCAAACTTTCTTTCCATGTTTCATTTTCAGATTGTGCATACTCTAGGAAAGAAAAATGTGGTGGCCGATGCATTATCCAGGAGGCCTTATGTAGCTGCAGTCTCAATGGCCTCTCATGGCGACTTATCTGCTATGCGAGATTTGTATCATTTGGATGCTGATTTTTGCTATATATGGATTGATTTGATGGCTGGTCATTCACATGCCTCTTATGCCATCAACGAGGGTTATCTTATGAAGGATAATTGCCTATGTGTGGTGAAGGACTTGCGTCCAAAGGTTATGGAGGAATGTCACGCTCCACCTTATGCTGGTCATAGAGGTATTATGTCCACTACACGTATGATTCAGAGATATTTCTTTTGGCCAAGCATGCGTAAAGACATTGAGGCTTATGTGCGTGCATGTGTTACTTGCCAAAAGGTGAAATTTGACAGGCAAAAACCTCCAGGTTTGCTTCAGCTATTGCCTATTCCCTCGCAACCTTGGGAGAGTATTACTATGGATTTTATTATGGACTTGCCTAGATCCCAGCATGGGAATGATGCTATTTGGACCATTGTGGACAGGTTTAGCAAGCAAGCTCATTTCTTGCCCGTCAAGAAAACCATTAAAGCTGATCATATGGTAAAGCTTTTTCTTGCTAATATTTTCAAGCATCATGGTATGCCTAAATCCATTGTTGGGAATAGAGATCCCAGGACTACGAGCCTCTTTTGGAGGGCTTTATTTGATAACATGGGTACTAAACTTGAATTTTCATCAGCTTATCATCCCCAAACGGATGGCCAAAGTGAAGCTGCAAATTCAGTCGTGTTGGATTTGTTAAAGTGTTATGTGGCAGATCAAAAGACTGCATGGGAGAAGTATCTTCCACTTGTTGAGTTTGCCTACAACAATACAATCCATGCCTCCATGGGAAAGGCTCCGTTTGAAATTATTTATGGCAGAGTGGTATTGCCACCCATCCTTCGTACAAAGGATGAGATTTTTGCAGCTGATGAATATGTTCGTGACTTGGATGTAGCCTTTGCTCAGGTGCGGACAGCTATTGCAAGGTCACAAGATAAGCATAAAATGGCTGCTGACAAGCATGGACGGGACATGCAAGTCAAAGAAGGTGTTTGGGTTTTGCTGAAATTTGAGAAAGCTAGGCTTCGGAAGAGGCCAGGACGAGAAGGATCATATTCTAAGCTTTCTCCTCGCTATTATGGACCCTTCAAAGTGATTCAAAAGATCAATGAAGTGTCCTACAGGCTTGCTTTACCTAGTCACTGGAAGATTCACAATGCTTTTCATGTGAGTCTATTTCGGAAATATGTGGGGCTAGATCCTGACGAGCCTGTCACAGAAGATCCGCCAGAGATTGATGAGCTTTGAGGAGATCCTCCAGCCAGAACAGATTGTTTTTCACAAGGAGAGAAAGCTACCTGCCGGAAAGCTTTCCAGGAGATACCTTGTGAAGTTTAAAAATTATTTGCCTATTGATGCCAAATGGGTAAATGAGGACTATTTTGTTGACTACCCACAGTTGTTGCAGGCATATCTTGAGGCTTTTGAGTTGAGGACAACTCTTTAGAAGCCCGGGGGGATGTCACCAATTGGCCGACCATTTGGTCCATCTCCAGTTTTGTGTCTCGTTCACTTGAGGCCAAGCCAGTGTCTCATGTGAAGAGGCCAATATTCTTGCTTGACATGAACGGGAGCCAGACTGATGCCACCCGTGTGTTAGCAGGAAGGTGTCGTATGGACGGCTGGTGCCACCCGTGTATGACCTGGACTGTGTTCTATCCATGGGATTGTCATGCCATGGAAGAGCCAGTATTCGTGCCGTGTCTTGCCTATGGGGCTGTCACACCGTAGGGAGGCTCGTGCCTGGAACTGTGTCTTACCTATGGGACTGTCACTTCATAGGAAGACCAGGATTTATGTTTTACGTCGTGTCATTTTTGTGCCCGACAGATATTTTGTACTTGTTCCATGAACGGGTGATACTATTTGCACATGCACTCATGTTTTGAAATTTGCATGTTTGAAAGTGTTTTCGCATGACTTGTATTTTTGTGTTTGCCTGTTTGACGTGTTACTTACTGAGCGGGGACGCCTGCCAGTGAGTCGTAAAGTTTGCTCTGTCTTCTGATGAGTTTTGTTGCATGTGAACAGGTGGTAAGTGTATTGCACATGTTGGTTTAATAATTTTATTTCTAACCCTTTGTTTTATAAGGTTGTATGTTCACATACACTTAAAAGTGGGCACCCACTTAGGGGCCAAGGTGGGGAGCCACACTTGACTTGTGTGTGTGTGGGGGTGGGTGCATACCCACACCACCATGGAACTGGCCGCCCACATGCAAATGTGGGGAGCCAGCCAACTCTAGTCGTGCAACTCCCTCTCCAAACTTTACAAAAAGAGAGCCACCACCTCCATCGTAGCAACCTTGGCGATCATCTCCTTGGTTTTATTTTCAAGCGACACCATCTCCATCCCTCAGGCGGCTGCCTCACTTCAGGCTGCGTTTCTACTCCATCTCAGGCTGCTGCGTATCTGCATAACCAGGCGGCGACTCTACAAGAACTGCTGCGCTACTTTTCATACAGTCGACTGTATGCTGCGCAGGCTGCCTATTCTGCAGGCAGCTGTGTGTACTTCTCCAGCCAGGCAGCTGTGTATACTTCTCCAGCCAGGCGACCACATAGGCTGTGTGCGCGCCTCTAGACTGGCAGCCAAACAGACTGCGCTGCCCACCACAGCAGGCGACTGTGTGCGCGCCTCCAGTCAGGCAGCCATATAGGCTGTACTGCCAACCACAGCAGGCGGCTGTGTATTCATTCTCCAGCTGTTGTGTTCCTACAGCTAGGTGGCCGGCGGCATGCTCTGCAAACTGGCGGCTACTTCTCCATCTCCAGTGGGCTGTTCAATCTATCCATAGGCAGCTACTATGCCTTTTCCCTCCTCCACAAGAAGGTGGTTGTGTCCTACACAGCGGGTGGCTAATCTCCTTGGTAGGCGGTTGTGTTGGGTGTTGGACTCACACACTCACACACACAAACCTGCACATTAGGGTTAGGTGCAGGGTAGAGAAGCTCACACACAGAAATGAGAGAGAGAGAGAGAGAGCCAAAAGTGTGGTATCCACAAAATGCAAGTCAACCCTTGCATGTGTGCCACATCCATATAATATAGAACTACAAAATATATTATGTGTCCTTTCACACTTGATGTCCAAGGGGAAAAACCACATGGGAAAAAGTGCCCTTGGTTAAGCCCTGTTCACACATAGCACTACCATAAGTGAGCATATGCCTACAAATCCCCCCTGTAGTGGAAGTGTGAACCTGTACAAGGAAGCAGATCACTCTCTGTATGAGAGTAAGCCCAAAGCTTTGCGGAAAGCTTCAAACTTTTCTCGAGGTAAAGCCTTTGTAAATAGATCTGCAACATTATCTTGTGTAGGGCAATAAGATAAACTGATCTCCCCTGCATGTAGTCTCTCTCTGACATAGTGATAATGAATCTCTATGTGCTTGGTACGTGCATGAAATACTGGATTTCGTGCCACGGCCATAGCACTCTGGCTATCAGTGAGAATGGTGGTGGGTGTCTGCTGACACTCACGAAGATCAGTCAATAGTCCTCAACCATACACAATCTACTGTAGCTGTAAAGACTGCCCTGTACTCAGCCTCACAAGTAGATGTAGCAACAGTGGGTTGCTTTTTACTCAACCAAGATATGCATGAGCTGCCAAGAAAAAAACAATTCCCACTGGTGGATTGCCTGGTATCATAATCACCAGCCCAATCTGAATCACTGAATGCATAAATTTGCAAGCTGCCCCCCCTGGGATAGAACAAACCAAGATCCAGGGTACCCTTAAGATATCGAAAAATGCGCTTGACTGCTTGCCAATGCTTTGTGCCTGGGCTGTGCATGAATTTGCTCAACAAAGACACCCCAAAAGATATGTCTGGCCTCGTGTTACACAAGTAAATGAGGCATCCCACTGCCTGGCTATAAAGGCCGGCCTCAAAAGGCTCTCCAATATCATGCATAGTAAGCCGTACACCTGGTTCTACCGGAGTAGAAATGGGCTTACATTCATTTTAGCAAACTTTTTATGTACTTAGTTTGCTGCATAACAATGCCATCATCTGTATGCATAAACTGTATGCCGAGATAGTAGTGTAAAGGCCCCAAATCTGACATATCAAATTCAGCTTTCAAATCAGCTTTGAAATCTGAAATTTGTGCTTTGCTTGTACCTGTAATGAGCATGTCATCTACATACAAGATGACTATGAGAATATCGGCATTGGTTTTCTTCACATATAATGTGCTTTCAGCTGGACTATTCTCATAACCTTGGCTGGTTAGATGAGCATGTATCTTATCATACCAAGCTCTTGGAGCTTGCTTTAACCCATACAATGCTTTGTGCAACCTGCATACTTTATGTTCCTCACCAGGAACTACAAAACCAATGGGCTGATTTACATATAGTTCCTCCTGTAAATCCCCATTCAAGAATGCAGTTTTGCGAAGTAGGAGCAAAAGTCTCTTCATAATCTATTCCCTTTTTCTGGGAGTAGCCTTTAGCCACAAGTCTTGCTTTGTACCTGTCAATAGTACCATCAGACTTTCTTTTGACTTTGTACACCCACTTTGTGCCAATTACATGCTTGCCTTTAGGCAATTCCACAAGATCCCATGTATTATTCTTCATGATAGAAGAAATTTCAGTTTGCATAGCTTGCAACCAATGCTCATTCTCATGTGCTTCTTCATAAGAAGAAGGCTCTTCTGAATCAAAGAGACCACCCATTGCGAATGCAGACTCCCCACGATGTACATTTAAAGCATGGTTGGAACTAGCTCTTGTTCTACCTGTGAGTGGAGCTGCAAGTTTGCTTTCTTGCAAAGTTTTCAGCAACCATCTTGGCACTGACTTGGCTGTGTCTATGGCTGTTTGCTCTTCCCTGACAAGATCTTCCACTTCTTCCACAGAAGGGGGCTGAATGGCTGGCTGGTCCACATGTTCTACATGTGGATTTTCTTGTGTAGGGGCTGGCTGATCTGAATCCCCCCTAATTGCAATGGGTAAAAGTCCATCAAACATGTCTTGTATGCTTGTATCATTGCTTTTATACAAGCTGACCATGGGCTGTTCTGAATTTTCAGCAAATACTACATCTCTACTCACAAAAATCCTTCGTGTAGTTGGATTATAAAGACGGTATCCTTCGTGTAGTTGGATTATAAAGACGGTATCCTTTGCTTTCATTGCTGTAGCCCACAAAAATGCATTTAATTGCTTTGTCATCAAGCTTTGTTCGGAGTTGTTCTGGCACATGTGCATATGCCAAACACCCAAATGTACGCATATAATCCACAGTTGGCTTTCGGCTATACCAAGCCTCAAATGGTGTTATGGTTTTCAAAGCTTTTGTTCAACACATGAGTTGCACACATTATAGCTTCCATCCAAAATTTGTGAGGCAACTTTTGTGCTTTCACCATGCATCTTGCCATCTCCATGAGAGATCTATTTTTCCTTTCAGCTACACCATTCTGCTGTGGTGTATAAGGCACAGTACATTGGTGTTTGATGCCCTTTTGAAGCATATAATCCTTGAATGCATTTGACATGTATTCTCCACCTCTATCTGAGCGAAGTGTTTGGACTTTACATGCACACATATTTTCAGCCATTGCGACAAAGTGTCGAAAGCATGTAAACACATCTTCTTTTGCTTTCAAAGGGTAAGCCCAAGCAAACCTGGAGTAGTCATCAATGAATGTGACAAAGTAAAGATGCCCCCCTATGGATGGTGTCCGCATTGGACCACATACATCACTATGTATGAGCTGTAATTTACTTTCAGCTCTAACAGCTCCATCTTTGGGGAATGGTTTTCGTTGCATCTTTCCCAAAATACACCCCTCACATACATGTCTTGGTGGAGACTCAAGAGGCGGCATATTATCAACCATATGATGCTTCTGCAAAAGCATCAAACTCTGAAAATTTACATGCCCAAAACGAGCATGCCATAGCTCTGCATCATGCATAGCAGGAGTGTGGGCAGCCACTGTATTTGCATCATAAGTGCGCTTGTCATAGCTGTCCAGCTTATACAAGCCTTTGTATCGTGTTCCAGAAGTGACTATTTCATAACCCTTTGATGGGTCTTTTACCAAACACTTCCCATCTTCAAATTCAACCTTTAAACCTTGGTCGTTTATGGCTGAGACGGAGAGCAGATTTTTCTTTATTCCTGGAACATACAATACATTTTTCATACATATATTGGCACCATTGGCTGCAATAAGTATGACATTACCAATTCCCTTTACTGGATATGTGGTATGATCTGCACATGATACAGTGCGGCCATTTGAAGCATAAACCAAGTGCTGAAATACATCTTTGCATGAAGTGATGTGGCTCGAAGCACCACTATCAAAATACCATGATGCATTCTGTCTGTCAGATGCAATGCAAGACATATCAGTGTCCGAAGCACTTGGTGTGTCACTAGTGCATGTGACCAAAAAAGTGTACTTTTCCTGGATTACATTAGCTGATTGCTTTGCTTTGTCATCCGAAGAGTCTGCTACTGCATTGCCTGCTTCTTTCTTTTTCTCTTTTGCAATCCTTTTCCTACATTCACTAATGTAGTGTCCAGGCTTATGGTAGTAGTGACATTTGCCCTTCTTTTTGGGCTTGTTTGCATCCCCTTTGTCAGACTTTTCACCACTAGGAGAGGGCTGTCCATGACCAGCCTTGCTAGATTGTTGTCCCCCATGCTTAAAGCTCTTTGCTTTACCCTTATCCTTGGCTGTAAATGCCTTTTCTCCACCACGGTTGCTCGATAAGTTTGCTCTTGTTTGCTCTTCCTGCAAGAGTAAACCCACGAGCTCTTCAAAAGTGACGGGATCACCACCTCCTCTCATTGAGAGGTTGAGAGAGGTGTGAAAGCCCAAGTAGGAAGGCGGTAAAGAATGAAGAGTGTTGGTGACCATCTGTCTGTCTGGGATAACCTCATCAATGTTGAGCAATTGTTCCTGCAAATCTTTCACTTTGGTGAGATGATCTGCCATGGAGTCAGCCTCATCCATAGAAAGAAGATCCAATTGCCTCTTCAAGTAGGCAACCCTTGCCTCGTTGCGTACCTGATACATTGCTTCCAATGTGTCCCATGCAAGCTTCGATGTCTTGCACGAATGAATGTGCGGAATAATAGTCCTTTTCACTGAAAGGGCTATCAATGACATGGCCTGTGCATCTCTAGAGTCCCATCTCTTCTGCTCTTGTGTGGGAGCAGGATCTACATCAGGAGCTCTTTGAGCACCTCCCCTTTGAGGCGTGGCTGGCTGAATGGTATGTGGGCGTGTGTCATCACCACACACGATGCCCCAAAGCCCTTTGGCTACCAGCAAATTACGGATCATAAAACTCCAGAGAAAGTCGTTAGATCCATCCAGCTTGTCCTCCTGGGTGAGCACACCAAATACATCTGTAGCATTCTGTGCCATGTCAACAAAATATATCTGCAAGCAAACCAAGCACCAATATGCACTGCCAGGCAACCAAATGTCTTGTGCAAATGTATGCCTGCAAACCAAAGCAAGTGTAAACCTGCACCAAATTGTCCAATTACACCCAATGTGTATACATACGCGACAAATCGCAGCTGTAATGCCCAATTACATGCTCCAATCAGAAAATCCCCAATTTTTATGCACTCCAATCGCTTCAATGTGCATCTAATTGGCCAATTTTCAGAAAAGCCCCAAATTTCTGCAAATGTAAGAGCTTCAATTTGCCAATTTTGACCTCAATTTTGAAAAACCCCCAAATTTCTGCAAATAAGAGAGGTTCAATTTGCTGATTTTGACCTCAATTTCAAAAACCCCCAAATTTCATCTGCAATTTCATTGTCTGCAAAATCGGCATATGACCTGCACTGCAATGGCTGCAGATTTTGTATTTGGGTTTGATAAAAAATTTTGACAGAGAAATACCTTCAGGCTTGCAGAGTGTAGGCTGGGAGCACACAGTCGAGTGGCCTGCTAGGCACACGGAGGCAGCTGGACGGCGGATGGCTGAGGGCAGCCGATGGGCCAGTCGGCAAAAATCGTCTAGGCGTGCAGGTGTAGGATGAGCAGCACGGCGGAAGCTGGAGTCGGGCAGGCGAGCATGCGTGCCGTGGGCCAGCACGAATTCCCACTGGTGAGTCGTCAGTCGGGTAGGCGCTTCAGAACAAGGCGAGAAGGCATGCTGTGTTGGGCAGGCGAGCTGGTGGCGGGTAGCAGCCGTGGGCCAGCACGGGGAGCGCTGGGTGCGAACAATGTTGACGATGCGCTGGCGTCGAACAAAGGCCACGCGTGGGCTAGCGCGCACGGAGGCCTGAGCAGACGGTGAGTACTGGGTAGACGGACGGAACAGCGACGGGGCCCGGAACGGAAAGGTATGGACCGTCGACGTAGCAGAGACGGTGGCCTTGGGCTAGCGACGAGCGAGCGCGCAGGTGCTTGGAGCGGGGCCGGTCGAGACGGAGCAGGTACGGTGAGCCGGCGAGTCGCTTCGATGGGTCGGAGGCGTACCTGGGCGTTGTCGAAGCTGGGCGACGGCGGTTTGGGTGCGGAGCAGGACGGACGGACGGACGGCAGGCGCGAACGGGCGATGGTGGGCATCGATGGACGGCGCACCTGGCCGGAGGCTTTGCTGGGACGCCGGCTGTAGAGGAGGCGCCGCCGCGAGGCTGGGCGGAGGTGGTGGGCTCCCCACTAGTGCCGCCCGAACTGGTGGCTAGATGGAGGAGCTCCGACGGAACCAGACAATCCGGCGACGGAATTCGACGGACGGAAACACAGCGGCGACGGAATTTTGCAGGAATTTTCCAGCAGCTGAATATCAGGGCCAGCTCCCAGCTCTGATACCAAATGTTGGGTGTTGGACTCACACACTCACACACACAAACCTGCACATTAGGGTTAGGTGCAGGGTAGAGAAGCTCACACACAGAAATGAGAGAGAGAGAGAGAGAGAGAGAGAGAGAGAGAGAGAGCCAAAAGTGTGGTATCCACAAAATGCAAGTCAACCCTTGCATGTGTGCCACATCCATATAATATAGAACTACAAAATATTATATGTGTCCTTTCACACTTGATGTCCAAGGGGAAAAACCACATGGAAAAAGTGCCCTTGGTTAAGCCCTGTTCACACATAGCACTACCATAAGTGAGCATATGCCTCCTTTACATAGGCGGCATCTCTTTTCTTCAGGAGGTAATACTTTTCCCAAAGCAACTACTCCTCTCGACATGCTGCTGTGTCTCGGTGTCTCTCTCAAGTAGCTGCACACAGACACCATGGGTATTGGACTTCCATCTGCCATCCACAAGTAAGTGAATTTTCAGATTTAAGTAAAGTACTTTGTGATAAATCTGATAAGGGATTCTCTCCACGGAAACATCCGTTCGGTGCCGGGTAGTCCAAGCTCTTGGAGAACCATGGTCCAAAGGTGCTGAGATCGGGAGAGCCAGGTGTTAGTACGGGAGCGCCTGTTTGTGTGTGGTCCTTGAACACCAGTGGGGCGCTCTCCGCGGAGTCCAGTGAAGGCACAGGACCGTAGAGAGTGGACCTCTCAAGTGGTCGCTCTGCTTCGAACATCTACTTCGAGCCTTTTGTTTGGTACTGTATTCATTTGTACATGGACATCATTTGTTCTTGGAACCCATGGAGCATTGTATTTGTTAAATACTCCCAATAGTATATTATATATTGAGGGGGGGGTCGGCCCGTTCCGGCCCCAGTGCTAGTGTCCATCTATTTCATTCCATTTCATTTCAATATCAAGTTGTTATTAAGTTGTCCATTTCAAATTGTGATATTAAGTTGTGCTATTACGCGTGTCGGTGTCCAACGGAGTCTATTCCCACTTGACGGGATCGGTTTTAAAATGCGTGCAATACCTTATATGTGTATGGGTGCAGTAATTCGTGCGTTATACACCACACTAGGAGCTAAAGATGGGTTGGACCTTCTCTTTCGATATTTTATCAAACCAAAGGGAATTTTCTAGTTACACCATAGAAATCTTGGATGCATGTGACAAGTGAATTCTCAAGTATCTTGAGATTTTGATGAACCCCTTCTCTTTGTAAGAAAGTGGTTTGGATGGGAGGGTTTTCCATGCGAACCCATGTGCTATAGATGTAAAGTCGTCAAGGTCATCTTTGTTGACCTAGAATCATGTGTTTTGGAAAGGTACAAAAGTTCTCAACTATTAACATTTTATCGTTTCTCTTGGAATGACAATCGTTATGGTGGTAGGCTGTGTGTTTCTTGAGCAAAGGAGTAGACATAGAGTTTTCATCCTCTTTGTAATGAGCTACTCAAGGTGATAGTGTAAACTCATGTCTTGAAAGATTTGTGTCTATGGGACTCTTATGGTGGCATAATGCCTCAGATTGCCTGAGATTTCTCTACCTTTTATCTACCTTTTGGTTTGAAGATATCTCTACCTTTTGGTCTGAGGTCTCCCCTTTGTATGATTCTATCTTACTTAATAGAAGTCTATTTTTTTGGAAAAAAAAAGATCTGAGGAAAATAATCAATGAGTTTTTCTTTGTCAATGTCCTTGAGCCTAGCCCATTGTTTAGAGGTTCATCGTGAATCCTTGGATCCTTTCTTTTTTCCTCTCGCCTTTGTAATAGGGTAACTTGAGCTTCACACCAGTTATTGTCCTAACCCCATTGCATGTTTTTTTTTTTTTTTTTTTTTTTTTTTTGCAATAGGGTAACATTAGCTTCACACCAATTATTGGCCTCACCCCATTACTGTTTCATTCTCTTTTCTTTTCTCTATTCTTTGTTTTTGGCCCTTTCTTCCCCTTCTTGTCAATTACTCCTTTTCTACTCACATCTCTTGCTTGTTCTCTTACACTTCTCTTACTCGCTGTTTCACACTTCTAGGTGCACAACTACTGTGTTATAAGCTACGTGCCTTCTAAACACCATAAATTCTTCAACCCAACTAAATTTATCAATGCTTTCCTAAGGACTTTTAAATTTTGGAGTAAAATTTCTATATTATTCTAAAAATCATTCTTCAACCCAACTAAATTTATCAATGCTTTCCTAAGGACTTTTAAATTTTGGAGTAAAATTTCTATATTATTCTAAAAATCATTGAGGGTATTTCTTATTTCTTATTTCTTATTTCAAATTTAGTTGAGGGACTCTAGAGGCACTTGGATGCATTGCTCATCTTTTGTGAGCATCTTGATCTTACGGTAAACCTTAGGAAAACCAAGACTTCCATATTTTTTCATAATTTGTTCATGCGTTGTGGAATTAGTCGAGTAGAAGCATGTTAAACCATAAAAAACAATTACTTGTATAACAACTATTAATTAGTATTAGGAATACTAAACACATCTCATTAAGTCCAAAAAATCATTAAAACCACAAAAAACAAGTCAAACTAGACAGTAGTTTTAGTGCCCTAAACCAGTGGCTGTGAGAAAATGGTAATTTTCCAGCCCTAAAAAGGGATTTGTCTGGATATTTTATATTTTATTTGGGGTTTTTGTCTTGGTTGCTGGCCTACACCTTTTAGGGTGACCGACCAGCAACCCCCCCTCAGTATTTATAGCCTTGCCTATCATTCGTCATGGGTGTACCACTTCATTGTTATATCCGGTACATCTGGTCACTACCCGGGACAGCAGCCCACCCTCTGCTACAGGCCACCGTGGGACAGCAGCCCTCTCCACCATCAGGCTTACCTCAGCATTTATCATCTGAGCTTTACATCCTTTTCATCAGCATTTTTCTTCTGCAATCTTCAGCATTTACCTCAGGCTGACATCAGCGTTTTACAGCAGCCTCACATCAGCATATCTTCTGCGTTTTGCCACAGCCCATGGGACAGCAGCCCCCTCTGCTATACATAGAGCATATCAGCGTTCTTGCCTGAGCTCTCACCATCGAGACAGCAGCCCACTCTCTGCTTCAGGTATGCAACACCGGTGTCACCAGAGCTTGCACCACTCGGGACGGTAGCCCTCTCTGCTTTAGGTACGCAGCACCCGTATCACCAGAGCTTGCACCACTTGGGACGACAGCCTCTCTGCTCCTCACCACTTCAGGTATGCAGCACCCTTGTCATCAGAGCCTGCACCATTCAGGTCTTGCAGCACCCTTGTCATCAGAGCTTGCTCCACCACCACCATCACTTGGGACGGCAGCCCTCTCTACCCTTCATCGACCACCTCAGGTACAGCAACACCCTTGTCATTAGAGCCTGCACCACCTCATCTTCCGCTGCCACTATCACCTCGGAGTGCCTCTGATTCCACCGACGTGAGCCTTCGACACCGACCACCACTCGGAGTGCTTTGCCTCACAGCGACGCGGGCCTTCGTCACCGAACATGCTTCAGCTCCGACATCATCTCTGCTTGTGCACTGGTCTTTCTACTTAGAGTCACCTCACACCTGAGGGCTCTTGTACATATTTGCACTCACCATTATATATATATTCACTCACATATTTCGTGCTGTGTGGTTTTGCTCTGATCTCCTGTACATCTGGTCCTTTTGTCCTTTTGCCCTCACATGGTATCAGAGCTATCGTGAGCAAAGGGATTGAAGACCTCGAGAGCACACTGCATGGATCGTCTACCCTTCTCCCGGAAGACCGATTCTTCTCACCAGAAGATGCTTCTCTAAACTCTGATTTGGACCACACAGGGAATGGGACTTCTTACTCAGTGGAGAGTCCCGTTCAAGACCCTTCTTTGGGAGACGATAACCCATGTACATCCACTCATCCTCTTCACCTTTGCCATCACGATCGCCCTCTCTGACTCTATCAGATTTTGTTTCTAGATGGGGATACATTCCTTCTTCCAGTGTGTCAGTGTGGGACCTTGGCTTCCATCATCTTTTCTCATCTTCTCTCATGGTCCCTTTTTTGGCCTGAGAGGGGGTGTGAGAAAACGGTATTTTTCCAGCCCTAAAAAGGGATTTTTTTTTGGATATTTTATATTTTTTTGGGGGTTTTTTTGTCTTGGCTGCTGGCCTACACCTTTTAGGGTGACCGACCAACACCCCCCCCCCCCCCTCTCAGTATATATAGCCTTGCCTATCATTCGTCATGGGTGTACCACTTCATTGTTATATCCGGTACCATCTGGCCACTACCCTAGACAGTAGCCCACCCTGTGCTACAGGCCACCGTGGGACAGCAGCCCTCTCCGCTATCATCGCCTACATCAAGGCTGATTTCAGCGTTTCATCATCAGGTGTACATCAGCGTTTACTTCAGCACACCATCAAGCTTACCTCAGTGTTTATCATCTGAGCTTTACATCCTTTTCATCAGCGTTTTTCTTCTACTATCTTCAGTGTTTACCTCAGGCTGACATCAGCGTTTTACAGCAGCCTCACATCAGTGCTTAGATCAGCATATCTTCTGCGTTTTGCCACAGCCCATGGGACAGCAACCCCCTCTGCTATACATAGAGCATATCGGTGTTTTTGCCTCAGCTCTCACCATCGGGACAGCAGCTCACTCTCTGCGTCAGGTACGCAGCACCCGTGTCACCAGAGCTTGCACCACTTGGGACGGCAGCCCTCTTTGCTCCTCACCACTTCAAGTATGCAGCACCCTTGTCATCAGAGCCTGCACCCTTCAGGTCGTGCAACACCCTTGTCATCAGAGCTTGCTCCACCACCACCATCATTCGGGACGGCAACCCTCTCTGCTCTTCATTGACCACCTCAGGTACAGCAGCACCCTTGTCATCAGAGCCTCCATCACCTCATCTTCCACTGCCACTATCACCTCGGAGTGCCTCTGCTTCCACCGACGCAAGCCTTCGACACCGACCACCACTCGGAGTGCTTTGCCTCACATCGACATGAGCCTTCGTCACCGACCGTGCTTCAGCTCCGACATCATCTCTGCTTGTGCACTGGTCTTTCTACTTAGAGTCACCTCACACCTGAGGGCTCTTCTACATATTTGCACTCACCATTATATATATATTCTGAAACCGGCCTTCAGAAATCTGACGGGCAGTGAAACAAACACTTGCACACAAAACACTTCATCACCCATGGGGACCTAGAAAAGGAAACAAACAGGGGGAGCTAGAGTGCTCCTGCAAATAGTACAAGGACACCGATTGGCCCCAAAATGCAGTGGTGTCCCTAGCTGTATTTCTTTACTTGGTCAAATTTGAGTACAAAGTACAACTTGTAGAATCCTCCATCAATTATAGTTTCACCCAAGACTTCGAAATGAGAACTCTCGTTATCACAGCACAGCATACCATAGAGAAGGCACACCTGTACAACACCTCCCTGCTCTCAAACCTTTTCCCAGACAGCAGTAGGGCTGTACCAAACCATATGTCCTTCCCTATAGTCACAACTTGCATGTAACCTCGAGAAAACTACAACCTGTTCACATGAATCCAAAGACATGCTTTCCACATGAAACCAAAGGCCTGCATCTGATAAACCAAAGACCTGTATCCCATAACCATAAGCTTGTTTCCTCCATACCAGTCATGTTTTCGCTCGAAAACAATGTCCTGTTTCCATGATAGATATACCATCCAAGCACGGTTGCCAAAACCCAGAGAGAGAAAAAGAGAAAAGCCTATTTCTATTCTTCTTCAGCCAAAAACGTTTGGGGAAATAAGGCCACTACTACCTATCCCCCATGGTTTGAAACAGCATCACTGTTGTACAACATCAACAGGAGCATCAACAGCAATCCTGTGCGGCTGTACAACCCACACAAAGCTGCCCCAACAATAGTCGAGATCAACAGTGCCTCCTCCAACAACCCATGTGCGTATACGAGCGCCCACTGATATACATACATTCATGCGAGCGTGCGCCCACACACATGAAAAAGAGGGCAAGCCCTTGATGGCTTCTAGAGCATAGCCCAAGGAGTCCTTTGAAGCTCTCCGCCGTCACAAGTACGCTTTTGCCTGCGCCACCTTCTGCACCAGTCTGCAACTCTGCGCCTCTCCCAAGAGAGATAAAGGAAAAGCATGTGAGGAAAATTGCTCAGCCCACATGTGCGTTGCTGTCCTGGCACAGTCCGCCTCCTTCCAACCAGACTGTCTCTTGCAGTTGTCGACTTGATGCACAAAGGGTGCGCCTGATCGTCTGTGTACAGCAGACCTGTGCGAACCTACACAACATGCTTCGCTTGCTTGCCTGTGTACTGTAGGGCAGACCGCCAGCCAGTCTCCTTCCAAAAGCGAGAGAGTTTCAGACCACGGTCGCCAAGGTGATGCGCCACACCCACACGACACTGATGAATTTCGCCAACCTTCACTTTTTATACCAAAGATGCGATTCCGCGTGCTTTTCTCCAAAGAAAAACTTAAAGCAAATAGCAAAAGCGCATCTTCCAAAATGATAATGTTTTTTTTAATCATCAAAGGTCATAAAACCTTATAAACTCAAAATCTCTTTTGTCCCCTTTCACACTTGGGCTGGCCACATATGGGTTTCCTTTTTCATATCCAAGATGATGCCGTTCATACTGTCCATCCCGTGCCCGTGCCCACGTGCTTGTTGTCCAGAGAAAAACACAGGGTCGTAACATACCCCCCTCTTGAAAAATAGCAAGCGTCCTCGATTGCACTCAATAACACAGTAAGTATCCAATGAAGAAAGAGTCCCCATATGACAAAAGCAATGGCCCTCAAGTGCATTTGGGTGATGAAACAATCATCCTGGACAATAAGGCCACACTATCACGTCAAAGTGACAAACAACTCTTGCTTGTTCCGTCAGAACCTGCAGCAATAGTCTAATACCAAGTGGAAACACGTAACTTGTGTTAGCCAAAAACAAAACCATGTATCATTCTACATATGACAAACATATGCATTGGCAAACAATATGCTCCTCAAGATGCTCTACCTACTCCAAAATAACAGTCTCAGGGTTGCTCGCAAGCCTTACACCCATGGATATCCACGACTGGGGGTACAACATGAGCATATGAAAGCACTCAATGCATCTAAACTATACATCCACTAAGTACTTCCCACATACGTGTCATGGCCATCCCTCAGGAATCACACTCAATGATGCATCCATGAACATAATAAAGTACTTGATGTATCATACCAATATACATGCATCACACCACTCAATCCAGAGTATTACCCATGTATTCTCAAGGGTACCAGGATCCAATGGCAACAGAATATAATAATACCTCAAAAAAGTGTATGCATACATGCACAAATAGAGTTCGATCCATATATCCATGAACCAAACCAACTCTAGGACTGCTCGCAAGACTTATGCCCTCCATAGAGTCTCTAAGTGTTAGCTCAGGTTGCTGTAGATTTTGAGCTCAACCAAACCATGCCATTCCAAAGGAGACCAACTCCAGAAATAGCATTATCTCATGTGACTAGTACACAATATCATAGAAGTCCCATAAGCAGATGTACTGTCAGCCTTAGTACCTTGGGTGAATACAAAGATGTCACCAAGCGACTCCTAGATGAAAAACTGAGCCTGTCTATAACAAGGTAGCGGAGGTGCTACCCCCCTCTTGAGCAGCAGGCAATGCTCTAGACCCATGCTTTGCTGAACCTGAATGAGCCGTCGCAAGAGTCCGCTCCAACTCAAAGGCATCAAGATAAAGCTGCAATACCTGAGGTGAATCTGCTAAGTCACCCTCCTCCATCCACTTCGCATCCATCAGTGAATAGTTCTTGAACTTCACAAGATAGCGACGGGAAACTTTACCTCGTACCGCGACGGGAAACTTTACCTCGTACCTTTCTTTCCTTGTGTGCCAGTATCTGCTTGGGAATAAGAACCTCATCAAGTTCCTCCGCTTCCGTCTAAGCCTGATCTAATACATCCACAGGCACCCAAAGCCTGCTTGCACTCCACCCAATTGGTAAGCACAAGTCCCTAATGAAGCATAGTAGATCACCACTGCTAAACATAGAAAGAAGCTGCCTTCCGAACCCCATGAAGCGTCCGTGAAGATACCTCTGGTGACAAAGTGTCGAAAGCCATAGCCTTCAACCCATCTCTTGCACCATAACACTTCAACTGCTTCTTGTTCTTGGCTGACTACTTCTTGTCCTTGGTGTCTTTTCTCTTGAGCTTCATCTTTAGCTTTTGCTCTTCACCTCATACAAGCAAAGACACACAATCCTGCACTGTCTCCTGCACTTCCTTTTCACTTTCCACATGTTGAAGCTTTTGATGTGACAACCACGGGCTCGCCTCCTTGAGAAAGTCGATGATATCCTGATGATGGAACCATGAAACCGGCCTTCAGAAATCTGACGGGCGGTGAAACAAACACTCGCACACAAAACACTTCATCACCCATGGGGACCTAGAAAAGGAAACAAACAAGGGGAGCTAGAGTGCTCCTGCGAATAGTACAAGGACACCGATTGGCCCCAAAACGCAGTAGCGCCCCTTGCGGTATTTCTTTACTTGATCAAATTTAAGTACAAAGTACAACTTGTAGAATTCTCCATCAATAGGATCCCTTATAGTTTCACCCATGACTTCGAAATGAGAACTCTCGTTATCACAGCACAGCATACCATAGAGAAGGCACACGTGTACAACACCTCCCTGCTTGAAAAGGTTTTCTCCATCTCTACCATGGATCTCTCAAACCTTTTCCCAGACAGCAGAAGGGCTGTACCAAACCATATGTCCTTCCCTATAGTCACAGCTTGCATGTAACCTCGAGAAAACTACAACCTGTTCACATGAATCCAAAGACATGCTTTCCACATGAAACCAAAGACATGTATCCGATAAACCAAAGACCTGTATCCCATAACCATAGGCTTGTTTCCTCGATACCAAAGTCTTGTTTCCTCTCGAAAACCAATGTCTTGTTCCCATGACAGATATACCATCCAAGCACGGTTGCCAAAACCTAGAGAGAGAAAAAGAGAAAAGCCTAATCTCTATTCTTCTTCAGCCAAAATGGTTTGGGGAAATAAGGCCACTACCACCTGTCCCCCATGGTTTGAAACAGCAGCATTGTCGTACAACATCAGCAGGAGCATCAACAGCAATCCTGCGCGGTCGTACAACCCACACAAAGCTGCCACAATAGTCGAGATCAATACTGCCTCCTCCGACAACCCATGCGCGCATACGAGCGCCCACTGATATACATACATTCATGCGAGCGTGCGCCCACACACATGAGAAAGAGGGCAAGACCTTGATGTCTTCTAGAGCATAGCCCAAGGAGTCCTTTGAAGCTTCTGCCGTCACATGTACGCTTCTGCCTGCGCCACCTTCTGCACCAGTCTGCAACTCTGCGCCTCTCCCCTAGAGAGAGAAAGGAAAAGCACGTGAGGAAAACTGCTCAGCCCACATGTGCGCTGCTGTCCTAGCACAGTCTGCCTCCTTCCAACCAGCCTGTCTCCTGCTGTTGTCGACTTGATGCACAAAGGGTGCGCCTAATCGCCTGTGTACTGCAGACCTGCGCGAACCTGCACAACTTGCTTCGTCTGCTCGCTTGTGTGCTACAGGGCAGGCCGCCAGCGAGTCTCCTTCCAAAAGCGAGAGTTTCAGACCACGGTTGCCAAGGTGATGCGCCACACCCACATGACACTCTGACGAATTCCGCCAACCTTCGCTTTTTATAACCAAAGATGTGATTCCGCTTGCTTTTCTCCAAAGAAAAACTAAAAGCAAATAGCAAAAGCGCATCTTTCAAAATAATAATATTTTTTAAATCATCAAAGGTCATAAAACCTTATAAACTCAAAATCCCTTTTGTCCCCTTTCACACTTGGGCTAGCCACATGGGTTTCTTTTTCATATCCAAGCTGATGCCGTTCACATTGTCCATCCCGTGCCCTTGCCCACTTGCTTGTTGTCCAGAGAAAAACACAGGGTCGTAAAATATTCACTCACATGTTTTATGCTGTGTGGTGGTCCTTTCGTCCTTTTGCCCTCACATTGGCGTGCTTTGCCTTCAAGGCAAAGTCTAAATGAGCAGATCTTGGTGGGACCATCAATTTGTCCCATGGCCTTAACCAATTTGATTGAACGTTTTTAGTTACTGAATGGAATATTTAGTTCCATCAAATTTGGTTATTATGATTGAAATGTGGATTGGCCAGTCATGGCGAGTGGTTTAGAGATATGTAAAAAATGGAAAAATCAGGGCCTGTGGAAAAAACTTTGCATGTTGGGAAGGTGTCATTGTGTATACAAGGTAAGAATGGACAAATTAAGTACTTGGTTGATGTACTTTATGTTTCAAAAGTTATAAAGGACCTGGTTTCTGTTAGAAAAATGGTTGAACGTGGTCTATATGTGAGGTTTATCCTCATGGATTTGTATGTAGAAGATTTTAGTAATGGTTATAAAGGAAAACAACATTGATAGAATGTTTACATTGGATGTAAATCCATGCTTATGCACTCTTATTTCATATGGGATGTCTAAAGGACGAAACTTTCTTGGCATTTTTATCCTTTCGATCTAAATCTTCTGGCATATTAAGCATTGATGAATATGTTGTAGTACATCCTTCAGTCCAAGCCAAAAGAAACTCGTCTTTACAACCATGAAAGTTTTCACATAGTCGGGGTGTCCTGTTATATGGCTATCATGAGCTTCATTTGGAATCCTCTTTTCTATCTTAAGGAACGTAAAACTGATTATTGAAGTAGAGGCATTAATTCTCTAACTTCAATCCTTGAACTTTCTTCATTTCTTGGGCAATCTTACTTTTGTGCTTAAGCAAGTCAATAACAAGGGTAAAAAATTTATCCAATCCAATCTTCACTTAATCTTAACAAGTTATGAATTTGAAATAACAGTACCTCTCTCATTCTCTATGTGTCCCCTCCACCTGCCCATGTTCTATTCACCTCTGTCTCTCCCTTTTTCCCCTTCCCCCCAATTCTATCTTCTTCCTCTTCCTCCCATCTACTCTTTTCACCCTCTCCCTCTTCCCTCCATCTTTTCTTCACCCTCACCCTCACCCTCACCACCCCCAACCCTTCCCCCCGATACCTCTCTCAATCTCCCTATGCTCCCCCCCCCCCCCCCCCCTCATTATCATCGTCCTCCCTCTCCATCCCACCGCCCTCCTGCCCCCCACCATTCCCTTTTGCTCTCCGTCTCATACCATCCCATTTTCTTTCCCTTCTCCTTTCCCTACTCCTATCATACCAAATCCCTCTCCTCACGGCACCCCACTCTACAAAGACTCTTGCTTTTCTCTCTCTCTCTCTCTCTCTCTCTCTCTCTCTCTCTCCTCTTCAAGCTATAATTACAAATTGCATGTACATACTATTTGACATCTTTTATTTTATACAAATAAATCTTTATATGTATTTTTTGTACTTTTTTAGGCTCAATATAAGTTGCAAATTTTGATATTGACATGCAATATGCTGTACTTTTTTTCCCTCATAAAAGGGTTGTACTTTTTATACATGAAAGATTATGTTTTTGGTATAAATTACCTAAATTATATAAATTTTTAGCTAATTAAATTATTATTATTTTGGGTTGATATAAGAAGCACATTTTGATATCAATATCAATTTTTTGTACAATTTACATAAGATTTTTTTTTTGGGTTTTATTTTTTGAAGTTATAAACATTTTCTTTAAAAGACATGTTTTTGAAAATAATTATTAGGCTATAGAATTTAGAAAATGCATGCTTGTGAATGTATAAGTGGCCTAGCAATTAAACATTATGTTTTTTTTTTGTAAATAATCTAATTTTTAAATTATTTTTTGATTGCATAAATTAAATTGGATTATTTTTAATTGCTTGGGTTGATTTTGTTTTTTAAAAAGTTTGTTTTTCTTCAAGTTTTCCTCATGGTTAATGAGGTGCACCAATTTATGCAACATCAAGTAGCCTTTATAAAGTTGAAAACTCTCAAGTTCTTTGACTATGAACGAATGTCAAGCTAAAATTAGAAAATACGAGAAGAGGGTGGCCACTTCTAGGAGATGTGGGATATAGCTTCTAGGAGATGTGGGATATAGCATGCCTTATGCTACACACTTTGACAGAGTTGGGAAACATGAACTAATGCAACATGCAGGTTTGTTGATTGCTAGTTGTAAATTTGTAAAACTATTAACCTCTCATTTTCGAAGAGGCACAATAACCCTCAAACATATGCTCAAAAATGGCACCATTTAGACATTTGTCACTAGAAAACTAATATTCTATACAAGAATATGTTATTCTAGGCTATTTCATGGTGCTATGTCAAAATGCATATGTTAGTGTTAACTGTAATAGTGGTGATAACTTCACTCGACTATATAAAATTTTAAAATTTACTCAAACTTTTTCATTATTGAGAACTCAACTCTATTATGTTGGAACGTATAAAATGTAATTAAAATCTTTACAAAATGGGAATTCAAATGTTTCTAAACTTACTCTAATATGACAACTCTCTCTGTCTCTCTCTCTCTTTCTCTCACACACACACACATACACACACACACACACACACACACACACCTTGACTGAGTTTCATGTACATAGGGGATCTTGTGAAGATTGTCTCATCCTATGTCTACCTTGGTGTCACTTTTAGTGGCCCACGCTTCACCATGGCTTCTGTAGCAAATGCCAGAGGGAGAGGGATATGCAGCCTTTAGCTTACTTGAGCAGCAGTGCTTCCAAGCATATTTCCAAGAGCCTAGGAGAATGGGTTGGCTTTTAGATGCCCTCTTCAGACTAGTCTTGATGTATGGAGTGGCCTTCTAGGAGTCAAATTTATCCAATGAGGATTGGCAATGAGTCAAGAGGCCCTAGGTCATCATGTTCTCCCATATGATCCGTAGCAAACCATCAGTCCTACACCACATTATCTAGGTAGCGTTTGTTGCATTGATGGTAGTGGATGCACTCCTCCAGATAAGTCACATACCTCCATCACATTCAGTCACATGGCCCCACAATTCTTGAGGCTTTCTTGGAGTCCTCATGGAGACATCTAGCACTCCAGGGCCATCTTGGAATATGGTATACTTGAGTTTCCACTTGATTCTCAAGATAAGGGATCCACATCCTTAAATAAAGTTTGGACTCGCCTTTTCTCTAGCTCTTCAATAAAGTTTGGAGTCCCCTTTTCTCCAACTCTCATGAGGACACTAACCAAGTTATCAGGTCAGATCTTCTCAACCTCTAAACCCACAACATATTAATCACACCTTTGGAGCTCCCGCTAAAGATGCACTTCTACAGAGATTGTATCTCTCACTCATAGAGGATGGATTCATCCAACAACCGGGCTACTTGTGTGTTCCCATGCTCGATGCCATGCAGATTGCGTTTGGCCATTAGGGTTTCATCCCACTACCTCAGAGTCAAGGCAAGGAGAGCTAAATGCACCTTTAGGAAGCTCATACAGAGACCTAGGAAGGATCTGATTATGCCACATAGAGGTTGAGACAAAGGAGCAATATATATGCCGATGCACAATATACTATGAGATGCATGGGAGGTTTCACTATCTATTCCATGAGGGATATCGTTAACTTCCCAAACAAGCCTTGCCTAGGACTCTTTCTACTCGAGCTTCGTAGACATAAGGACGCTTTCTTGAGAAAGGTTCAGTCCCAACCACCTTTACCCCTCCCTTGTCAACCGACTATCACCAACTTCCTTCGGATTTAGGAGGAGGACACCCATACAATGGGTGTCCTCCTATATATAAGATTAACTTGCCAAACCAGCCTTGCCTAGGGATCTTTCTACTTGAGCTTCATAGACATAGGGATGCTTTCTTGAGAAAGTTTCGATCCCAACCACCTTACCCCTCCCCCTTGTCAACCAACTATCACCAACTTCCTTCGGATTTAGGAGGAGGATGACAACCATACAATGGTCTCTTGGACCCACCTCGGACTGCTCCAAGCCCCTACCCGGAGGGGAGTTCCGTCAGACTAGGCCTTCCTCGTTCTAGCATGCCCGCGATGCTCCCGTCCCCTCGAACATCGATGACAATCCCCTCTTGAGCTCTAGATCCAAGACATGCTCCATCGCTTGATATATATACTAACAACCCTTCAAGACAAATGATGCCACTGTTCAAATATCTTAAATCGAAATCGTTCAATATCCTCATTGGTCTCAAGATTCAAACTTGCACCAAGGTGCCAATCTCTCTCTCTCTCTCTCTCTCTCTCTCTCTCTCTCTCTCTATTAATAACATTATAAGTCAACATCAATGTGAAAAATAGTTAAAATCAAGCTTGCAATTTTCTTTAAGACTAAGCTCAAAAGCTTAAGTCATTTTCTTTAATCCTTTAGAGCATACCTCACTTAAGCTTGAGGAGCTCGTCTTGAGCTTTCTTAGGGTGTACATATGTCTAGTGCTATCCTACACCGAGTACAGGACCATAGGCCCGGTCACGAGCCCTTCAAAGAAGGACTCCATGTAGAATAGTCCTTTGAACAAGGGCACAAACCAAAATACACTTAAAACAACGATTCCAGATAGAAAACATCCTTACATACAAGTGTAGTGAAATCCTTCAAAAGAAAGGACTCATACTAGGACATCCTTACGTACACAAATGTAGTGAAATTTCAGCATTCAAATGAAATGATGGGGTATCAAGGTCCTCCTCAAAATCTTCATTCAAACACAGTGACAATTATGTAATCTAAACATTTCCATAAAGTAAACCTAACACGATAGATTGATTATCCCATGCAAAGCCATTCATAAAGTAAACTTAACACGATAGATTGATTATCCCATGCAAAGCCATTCTCTTCTGCAGAATGTCCATAAATACATCACTTACAATGGATCTTGGGTTAAGCGAAGGTATATTTATGTTCATTGCTTACCATGTGTATTGGGATATACGAATTTACCTGCACAAACCGCAAGTCAAGGTAGTGAAATGGTGTTGGTTTGAACCACATTAACATGTGTGTAATCTCCAAAACTTGGGGACCTTTGATTGAAGCCCGATTGATCATAAGAATAAGGGCATGGGAACTCCATACCTACTTCGGCTCCTATGCAATCCCTCCACAGGGTCTTTGTGATTGGGATGTATGCGGTTGGTATGACCATCACTACGATCCCACAGTCTCCTCTAGATATTTAATCCCCTCCACCCCCTCTTTCGTAATTGTCGTCTTTTAATTATGATTGTCATACCGGCATATAGAGTTTTAATGATTGCGATGGTATTAAATTGAACTTCAAACAAATCAAGAAAACACAGACGGTTAAGAATTATGAAGAATGGAAAGCAAAGGCACAAGGCAAAATCTTCCACGGGATCCTCCGGAACATTTACACGACGACTATAAAAACTTAGTAAGAGAGCGCGTGAGGGAAGATGTCATAGTACAGCGAGCTACCGTGGCACGTCAGAAGGCGGCAGCTTTGTCTGCGAGGTCGATCTGAGAGGCGATCCGGTCGAGCTGGCCTTTGACGCTCATATCGATGAGGCGAGAGCCGTCCTTGCCGAAGCGGACGATGAAGCCGGCAATGATGGAGGAGTCGATGATGTTCTTGAGCTTGACGTTCTTGGAGCCCGACATGCTCTGCACCTTCTTGCCGATGAGGGAGAGCTGCGACTTGTCGATCGCCACGGCAGACGTGACGACGGCCAGCTGCGTATCGGTGAGGTCGTTGTACAGCTCCTCAAACTCCTTCACAAGCTCCTTGAGGAAGGTCGTGCGCTTCCTCTCCACCATGAGGTTCAGTAGGTTGAGTGTGGCGGGCTGGAACTTGGCCTCCTTGCTCACCTCCTTCAGCACCGCCTTCTTGTCCTCCTCCCTCACAATCGGGCTCGTCACGAACTTCCAGAACTGCTCGTCCTCTACGTACCGCCCCAGCTTCTCCACGTCGGCGAACAGCGCGTCTAGGCAGCCTTGTGCCTGGCCCACCTCTGCCAGCGCCGCTGCATACCCCGACGCAGCCGACTTCGCCATGGCCACCACACTGGCCTTCTTCCCGCCACTGTCACCGCCCAGCGCCACCTGCTCCTGCACCTTCGCCTTCAGCCCGCTGCTGGAGAAGAAGGGGCTGCCGCGCACGCCTGAAGGGCCGCGCAAGGAGAGGTTGGAAGAGAGGGGCTTGGTCGCGGAGCCACGCGCGCACGGAGCCAGGGAACCGTTGACATGGAGAGACGAGAGGGATTGCTGGAGGGCTTCCATGATTGGCTAGGGTAGGCTACAGAGGCGAACTCGCCAGAAAAGACTCGATGGATGCAAGCGAAGCTTATCCACCTATACACATTGGTTTACTAGTGTACCACAATGTATGTGGCTATTACTGCGTGGCCTATCCAAACACTTCGTTTACACACTACAATGCATGGCCTGTCCAAACACTTAAAGTAACATCGCTACTACAATGCCCATATAATTTTGAAAAGGAACGACAGGGAGAAGAGGATGTGGATGCCCGTGCGTGAGTGTGCACGGCATGCACACCATTTTTGGTCTTGCCTAATGCAAGACATTGTGAGGAGTGGCTTTTTGGTTTAGTTTGGTTAATCATTATAGGATCTAATGGTGGAGGATATTCTGCGTGCTCTTTGTAGCTTTTGTTTTTAAATATGTTTAGATTTGGTGGATATATATTTTGATTTAGCATTTATTACTTGTGTAAGTATAGGTATTGTTCACAATAACATGTTCATCAAGCAAAGCAAGGGTTGAGGTTTACCCCGAAGCTACAATTTTTCTTTTTGAAAATTTTAGATTTGGTGTAGATATGTACTATTTAGGCCCTTTACACACAACCATCATTCTCTTTTTTGTTCTCTTTTTTGCATGCCCAAGTGTTGTCAGCCAAGTTCTAAATAAATTTATAACTTGGCCAGGTATACCACCCTTTATACGCAGCCACATGCTCTCAAGAAAATGCAGAATAATGGGACCCTCTTTTAAAAAAGGGGGGCTTTATGTTGATTGGTTCTTTTCTAGCCTTCCCATCTATGTCAAGCCGATTTCCTCTAGAGATTTCCTCCATTATGAAGGTAGGATGCACCTTTAGTAGCTTTCCTTACTTTGATAGGTTGCACCTTTGATAGCTTGCCTTGCTTTTAAAGGATTCATCTTTAGTAGCTTGCCTTGCTTGATAAGATGAGATGCACCTCTAGTAGCTTGTCTTGCTAGATAAACCACCATCTAATCAATGATGGTGGTTTAGTAGCTTGCCTTGCTTGATAAGATGAGATGCACCTTTAGTAGCTTGCCTTGCTTGATAAGATGAGATGCACCTTTAGTAGCTTGTCTTGCTAGATAAACCACCATCTAATCAATGATGTTACAGATAGGTTGTTTTGGTCTTGTCCAGCTGCAATCATAATATGAAGATAAGAGTACATACTATAAGAAAAAGTACTCTCCTAATAGAATATACAAGGTCGGTCCATGGTATGAACCTGACTATATGAGCTGGCACTAGAACCATGCCATAACTCAAGTGAACCAAAGTGGTCGTGACACAGCCTGTAAACCACTGGCGACATACCACCCATAATCTTACCAACCAGGCCGATGCTTTGGGAAGTTTTCTCGAGTTCGGATAAATGTTTGAAATTGATCATAGTCTTTGCCAAGTCCATTCAATGTGATCGACACCAAGTCTTTGTTATCACCTAGAGCTCCAATAGAGGCGAGGGCATCTGCAAGACCTTTCACTTATAGTGAATAATCACTAATATTCATTTTATTCCCTTGCACATTATGTAGCTCTTACTTCAACTGTATCATAGTCTTTGCCAAGCCTATTCAATGTGATCTGACATCAAGTCATCGTCGTCACCTGGAGCTTGAGGACATCTGCAAGCCTTTTCATTTTCAGTAATCATTGATATTCATCTTATTCCTGTGCACATTGTGTAGCTCTTACTTCAACTGTATCTTTCTTGCCTTAGTACTTGTATAACTTAACCAAGGTATGCCATGCATTGTTAGGTGTGTTGCTGCATCCTGTATATGGTCGATCATAGCATCCAACACTCTAACAGATAACCCCAGTACATCACTTTGCTAGCTTTCTCATGCTAAACCTTAAAACTCTTGCACCTATTGTGGAGTGACATTTTCTTTTGGTAGCTCCGTCTACTTCTCGTCACCTAAAACAAGCTCCTAATATCCTTTTTTCATCAGGAAGTTTCTCATCCTGAACTTCCATGCTTGGAGGTTACCCTTGTCTAGCTTCTCGCACTCAGAATTTGGGATATAATTTCATACTTGATTACCTAGAGCAACTTACCGAATAGTTTTTGCATATACTTTTGCACTTACAACAAACCTGTAATCTCCAACATAGACACATCCTATGGTACTGTAAACTACTATACTACAACATACATCCCTAACACACCTGCAAATCTCAATTTCTCTACATAGACTATCCTACAACCAAATTTGTGCCACAACTATGCACCAAACCAGAAATTGGGCGTACACAGTCAAAATTAACACTTTCATAGAGTGCATGTAGAAAACTTGGAGAGCCAAAATGGACCCCAAAATAGCCTCAAATCCAAAATCTAAAATCATGAGGTCATATGGACCAATTTCACACAATATATTGACCCTCTTCTTCATCGTAAAAGGCGGCTCAAGATGTGACAATGCACCTTACTATTGTGTGTGTCTTCTGCTCTTGACTAGCCAACTACCTATAGAGATTAATGAATAATGTGTAGCATAGAATCCCATGGTGACACTCGGGTGAGAAGAAGGGCGAAAGGTTGAGCTTGAGCTGCAACCATAATATAAAGGTAAGAGTACATACTATAAAGAAAAGTGCTCTCCTACTAAAACATACAAGGTCGGTCCCCATGGTGTGAACCCGACTACATGAGTTGGCACTATAACTATGCCATAGCTCTAGTGAACCAAAGTGGATGTCACACAACCTGTAAGCCATTGGTGAGATATCACTCGTAATCTCACCAATCATGCTAGTGGCATAAGTGCAAAGCTGTTATCCTGACATGTCATCCATATTCGCACTACTTAAACTCGATATCTCAACGTAGGGTATGTCTAATAATGTATCATAGGCTTTATTTATTTTATAGAACTTGGAGTAGAGAATTAGATTAATATATAAGTGAGTTGTGGGCATCGTTGCGCCCACACTTGTCTTATCCATATGGACTTGTAAGTCAATTTCTCTACTTTTTGAAGGACCACACATTACATTATCTAAAATTGTGAACTAGTTTCTTGTCTTTTCTCTTACTAATCCTTCATGCTATTGAAGGAGCACACTCTTGCTTATTTTGTATTATGGAGTAGACTGGAGAGAAGACATAGCAATGAATGGAGCTTGCAAGCTATGAGAGAAGAACATGGAATGAGTGGAAAAGAGAAAGTGATAAGAAACATGCGAGACTTAAGAGAAGTTGTGTTAAACCCAACGGGAGAGAAACCGCTCCCATTGTGATAATCTTGAGGAGTTAGGGAAGGAGTAGATGCAAGAGAGCACAATTACCATAAGAGGAAGAGAAGAGAGAATATAAAATAGCCAGATTGAAAGTGCAAGAAAAGAGATTGCCCAAATAAATGAGGTATAACTTCAAGGAAGTTTAGAGTACTTATGTATGACTCCCTTAGCGAAAAAGTGAGCTTACCATTGAAACCTCCAAGTGTAGGTAGTTTAGGTGCAAAAAACTAGGATTAGGAGTAAGTAATCCCACGTTGTTGTCCCTAAACCGTAACACGATACTAGCTCTTCTAGGTGTTTTATTCTAGGTGGCAGGTAGAAGAGGGAGGAATGGGTCACCGTCCTGGCACCCACCACCAGTGGGACATCTTAGGTTCAACCATACCATAATAGTGTAGCCTTGGAGCTAGTGACCACCATGAACCACATGCCAGAAATGCATGATGAAAGACATTTGTACACATGCAAGATGGGGTGGTTAACAAAACTTTGATGTCGTTTCTAGGGAGTAGTGTGTAGTACAAGCAGTTGGTGGTAGTCAAAGGGTTTTAATTAACAATGCTCTTAGTGTAGTAGAAAGGAAGGAATTTATGCAAAGGGCATATCGTGATTAGTATAGGTAATGTAAGTGATTGGTATGTGGATCTACTTAAAGACACAAAGACATGGGATAATCATAAGGTTCCAACCTGCAGGCTATTGGGACCAGCCCAAGTCTCCAACTGCGAGAAATAAGAGGATAATGAAAGAGATTACATTACTAAGGTCTAAAGCCTCATTGCAAAGTGTCTAGATGATGAAAAGCCTACGGATAATGCATTGAAGAAGTACTTCATAGTTGACCTAAATCGTCGAATTAGGAGGGAAGATGGAGCAAGTAGAAGTGCCAGCCACTTTGGATGACTTCTAACAAGCCATGATAGTCAAGGATAGGCTTGACTATGATGATAGGGACACTAATGACGAAAGCTGGTCTAGAATCTTATGCTCTAGTGGGGTTGAAGTTGCAAATGGTTCATACAAGAAGATATAGTGAGATGAAAGTTGTCAAAGACATAAGGCTGCTAGTGTTAGTACGATGTTTTATCATATAATGCACACATCTAATGAATGCCCTCATTTCAGAGTGAGAAATCACGACATTGAAAATTGCATGTATGGGCCAAGGAGGCCATCAACACCACAATTTCAAGGACCAGAACATCCTTAGGTGCAATTTCAAGAACCATTACATCATTCTAATGAAGATTATCCAAGGGGCATGTTTGGAAATCCGTATCCCACTGCCTATATTTCCACAACAAACCAAATATATTGCTAACATGGTAGGGGAAATGGGAGGTGTTGGATATGAGGATAGATCAAGTGTAGGGCATTAATGTCCTATATTACATGGAGGATGGAAAGGACAGTTTGCATCCTTGTGTATGAATTTGCTTGATTTGTACCATGGAAGCCAATGGAGTGCTTTGGATATGATGAAAAATCACCAAGTTGCGAAATGTCAAAATAAAAGATATAACATAGTACCAATGCATGCGTGAAGGATGTGGAGTGGGTCACTCTATCCTAACTATCCAACCAATATGGGCAACTACTTCAACTACTCCTCCACAGTTACCACTAGGTCACCCAAGGCTAATGGTCAGGAGCTGTCAGCTCTGTAGATAAGCTCTGAAACTAGGCTATGAAAATCACACTAGGAGGCCACGCCAATGATGAGGGCGTCAAGGCCAACTACAGAAAGTCGAGTCGCGAGAAAACGCAAACGTCAGTGGTAGTTTGTTGACAGTTGAATGCGAATGCAGTCTTAAAAAATAAGACTTTGGCAACCTGCTCTGATACCAAGATGCTCAAAGGCTCTAATACCAATGTGGGTGAGGGAGAAGATGCTTTACACACTCACACAGACACACACGCACATAGTCTCGTAGATGAGCTCAGAGAGTGAGGGAGATAAAGCTAGAAAGTACTTGATAATAATGATAAGAAAATGAATGGAGTACAAGAGTACTAGTAGCCTTAGCCCTAGGGCTGATGTGGCTAACGCACAAGTGTGTTCACATGGGGAAAAAACCCTTGCCACCAGCACAAGGTAAAAAGTGCCCCTGTGTAGGGCTGTTCATACCAGGGACTTCCAGGCTAACAGGGAGGATTGCCAACAACACAGCTATTCCTAAGGAGTTTTTTAATGATACAATAATAAAGTTTTCCAACCTAAAAAATTACACACCATGGGAAGGTGTTAAGGAAATAAGAGAAATAGGACACTTTTATCAGCCCATTAGTTTGCTAATAATTATCCCAGGGCACTATTAAGAAATAGTCTTGAGTTATGGCAATCGCTAATGGATGGAGGCGGATGAGTGCCAACAAAATGGAGAGGTTGATGGAAATTTCCTAACTTGAAAAATTACACACCATGGGAAGGTGTTGAGTAAGAAAACAAGAGAAATAGGACACTTTTATCAATCCATCAATTTGCTAAGGATTATACCAAGGCGATGTGAGAAATATGTGCTACTGCTGTAAATCTAAAAACAGAGAATAAAATGGCATATATATGTATACGGTAGATTGCAGATGATCAAGAACCTAGATATGATATAAGGTACAACACAAGGGAGGCCTGTGAGTGCTAGTATGTACAAGTCAAGGCTGAAATTAGAGATGAAATGATGTGGGAATGAGGCACCTATTTATATAGGTCCTCATGAGTTGGTTGGGCGAGGTCCTATAGGCCAACCTGGACAAAAAACCCATAAAATGCTGAACAATGCTAAAAAGGCACCTAAAAATGGTGCAAAAATAGAAGGTAAAATATGCAGTGCATGGCCTTATAAATGGGCCAGATACAAGCATGCAAGGAGTGCATCTGGGGATGAACAATATTTCTAACACTTCCTCTTCGGTGCTAGATGGGTGAACCAACGTCGGCATGATGCTGAAGTAAGACCTCCAAAGAAGCACAAGGGAGTGGTTTGGTGAAGATATCTCCTAGGTTGTCCTTCATAAAACAATACACCAAGCGAAGAAGACCAAGTTTGATCCAATCTTGAACAAAATGATAATGCACTTTGATATGTTTGGATCAACCACAAATCACCGGGTTCTATGCCAAAGTAATAGCACTCTCGGAGTCCAAGAAAATTGTGACAGGAGAATCTTGTGCACAACATAAATGTTCTAGAATCTATCCACAAAGCTGATTTATGCTCAGCCTCAGTAGATGATGTAGCAATAATCCTCTGTTTCTGAGACTTCCAAGAAACCATTCCAGATCCAAGTAGAAAATAGTATCCAAGAACTATATTGCTGAGAATCAACACAACCAGCCCAATCAGCATCCGTGAATCCCACCAAATCAGAACCATTGGAATAAGTGATACCACAAGTGGATGTGCCGCCACGCAAATACCAAAGAACCCGCAAAGCAGCTTGCTAGTGATATCGTCGAGCCATAGAGGAGAACTGACTCAGAGTACTCAAGGCATAAGAGATATCTGGACGAGTTGTTGAGGTAGAGCAATGAACCAACCAACTGTCGGTACTCAGTAGAATCAACCAAAGGAGAATCATCTTCCTTTGAAAGCTTGGAACTAGGATCCATCAGACAAGAGAGAGGATTACAATTTGTCAAACCATAAAGGGACAGCAATTTGCGCATATATTTCTCATGAGAAATAAAAATGCAATCATCGCACTGCCATACTTTAAGACTAAGAAACTAATGAAGTAATCCAAGATCAATCATCTCAAACTACTGTGAAAGTTCAGATTGAACATGAGTGACTTACTAAGAAGTAGATCCTATAAGGATGAGATCATCCACATATAGCACAATGATACAAATATCACCATTAGAGAGAAGGACATAAAGGTTTGAATCTGGATAAGATTTCTCAAAGCCAAGCGAGATTAAGAAGTCATCAATCTTGTGATGCCAAGCACGAGGTGCCTGTTTGATACCATATAGAGCCTTTTGTAATAAATAAACATGATCTGTGTGTCCCTAATTCTCAAATCCTGGAGGTTGCTCAACAGATATGTCCTCCTCTAAATCTTCATTCAGAAAAGTTGATTTAACATCCACCTGAAAGACAGGCCATCCAAAATGAGCTGCCAAGGCTAAAACAATCTGAATGGTGGTATACTTGGCTCTGGATGCAAACATCTCATCAAAGTTCTCGCTAGCTTTCTAAGCATAACCACAAGCGTCGAGCAACAAGGTGAGCTTTGTACTTATCCAAAGTACCATTAGAATGAAACTTGACTTTGAAAATCCATTATACCCCAATGACCTTCCAATGTAATGGGTGTGGAACTAACTCCCAAGTTTTTGTTCCACTCAATAGAAGACATCTCATCTTCCATAGCAAAGCAAGGGCCGCCTTGGGATCTCGGGCTCATCAATATCCTGTAAGGTACTCATAAGAGCATAATTCACTATATGACTGGAAGAAGCAAGTCGAGAAGATCTCCAAGGTCTAGAAGATCTCCAAGGTCTAGAAGATGGAGCAGATGCCTTAGAATGAAACTGGTTGTCACAGAAAGGCCAAAGTCCTGTAATAATTTCTGGATGCACTAGGGTGGACTAGACCTCCTCTCAAATTTGAAAGAAGAAAAAGGTAGTGCTACAAAAGTGGAGGCATCCAGGGCATTACTGGATGGAGAAGAAACATTTAAAGGTGGAGAAGATAATGGAGAGGCTACATATACTGATGGAGAAGATGTAGGAGGCAATCTAGCTCTATGTAAGGGGATGGATACAACAAATATAGGGACTTAAAAAGAGGGTACAATGGGCTGAATTGGTGTTGTTAAAGACACCAAAATCACTATGGGTGAAGAAGCTTTCTATGGTAGATGAGAAAACTCTCTAATATGGGCTAGAAATGGGTCCAAAATTTGCTTAGAAGTGTTCATGGACGAAGAATCAAGTCCAAATAATGTCTCATCAAACCGAACATCTTGAGATATGATAATATCCTCCACATCCAGATCCCAAAATCGGTATCCTTTGGATATTGAGCTATAGCCTGTAAAAATCATCCTCTTGGACTTAGGGGTAGGTGTGCTCTCTTTCTTATCGGGGACATGAACAAAAGAAACACAACCAAAGACACAAAGATGTGATACATATGGCTTATGTCCAGAAAATGCCTTCGTCGGTGTCAACCCATCAACCGCCTTCGTGAGTGAGCAGTGTATGAGCCACAGCTTCTCCCCAAAATGCGGGGGGGGGGGGGGGGAGACTAGAATGATGCGGATCTCACCATCTCCTTCACGTTCCAATTTTTCCTCTCAACAACTACTCCATTCTACTGAGGAGTATAAGGAACTATTGTGTGCCGTTGAATACCTTTTGATGCAAGAAACTCATCAAAGGGTACAAACTCACCACCATTTTCAATCTACAAAAATGAAATTATAGAGTGAGACTGATCATCAACCATGGCTATCCAACTCCTAAAACTGGCAAAAGCATCAGAATTTCGAGTCAACAATCATATCCACACTTTTTGAGTATAATCATTCACCAAAAGCATGAAGTACTTAGGCCCTCCAAGGGACTCAACCTTCATAGGCCCAACCAAGTCTACATGTATAAGCTTGAGCTTACATGTAGCCTGATGTGTAACATCCTCTGGAAAAGCATCTCTGTGATGTTTGCCCATCATGTAAGATGAGCACATATGTGGTAGTTGTTGGAGCTTAGGTAAACCAAGAACCAATTGCTAAGAAGAAATTTTCTGCAAAAAGTAGAAACAAGTACATGACCAAAGGATGAACGCCACAAAGAAGTCTCATCAACGGAGACTAACACATGAGAAGGAGAGAATAACTAATGGATATGAGAGTCGAATGAGGGAATCTGTGAGGAGAAATTGGTGATTTTGTAGTGGCATGAACTCCATTGGCCACAACTAAGAGTGTCTTTCTATCAATGACCTCAACCACCTCATCATCAAAATAAACTCCAAGTCCCTTTCGAGAAGCCATGTGAATTGAAAACAAGTTCTTTGAAAGCCGAGGCACATGTAAAACTTCATGGAGAGTAGTAGAGGAACCGAGAGAAACATTACCAATACCAAAAACTGGTAAGGAAGAGTCATCTCCAATGCGAACCGAAGAAGAGAGTGCCTAGTAATCCTCCACGATATGAGATTGTTTGGTCATATGGCTAGAAGCACCATTGTCACTGATCCACTCAACCTCTTTTTGTGTGTCAATAACCTTTGTGGAAGAAGTTATATCTATGATCATGAGGAAAGTATCATGTGGAGAGGTAGGGGGAGGATTCGAAATTGCCATGTATGCCACTTTGGCATTGCTGTCGTCCTTCACATTTTCCTTGCCTTTGTTCTTATCAGAATCCTTGTCGGAATGCTGAGAGTTATCTTTGGCTTTGTATTCTAATCTGCCACACAAAAAGAACACTCCAAGGTCTTGTTACCTTTTGACTCTGTAGGATCCTTCTTGCCCTTGCCTTGTGCAGCTTTGTTCTGGTTGTTTTGCCTTCTTGTCCTTCTTTGTTCTTGCCCTTATCTTGGGGAATAAAATGAGATTTCAACTTTCTTTTGCCTCTCATCAAACACTTGCCATCATGTAGACAACTCACAACTTTTTCAAAAGATGGAAGAGGCTGGCAAAAGTAAATATGATATTTGAAGGAATCAAAAGAGGGAGGAAATTTACCAAGCATCTTGTGGATCGGGTTGTTGATTGAGCTCCCATATTCTTCAAGTTTCCGATGATGTGAGTAAGGCCCCCAATTTTATAAGTGTTATGGTCAGATTCATTAATGGAAATCTTCTCAAGATCCGCCTTCAACTTGGCAATCTTCACGGAAGAAACAACACCAAACCTCGTCTGAATCTCAAGCCACATTTGTCTGGCATTACTTCTTGTAGAAATAAATTGTGCCTCTATGGTAGGAGTCATGCAATCAATGATGATGAGGTGTGCAAGAGCATCCGAAACTCCCTGAAACGCTAAATCCACCAAGGCAAGTGTCATAATTGATGTCCAAGCGCAAGCACCTTCAAGTAACAACTGGGTATAAAAAGACCAAGTATGATAGATGGGGTGATCCGCCATGTGTGTGGCGCGTGACAATATGTATCCCAAACGAATGGTTTGGTGAGGAAAGGTCACCACCGAGCTGGCTGCTTGCCCATAAGAATGAACGTTATGGGGCGAACAGCGTGGCAGGGGGTCGGTGGTGGTAGTCGTCTCGCAGGTTCGGGATGGGTGGTCACGCCGCCATCACTTGTGCTTCACATTGAGGTACGGGTGAAGGAAGTTGATGTCGAGGCAGTTGGTGACATGGGTAAGGGGCTCAGCTTGGAGTTGTTGACCAAGCAGGATGGCTATTGCTTGCTCGCACTCCGTGCAATCCAAGGGATCGCGCCAGTTGAGGGGGTTCACGGAGGGTCGACTTCCTCGCAAATGGTGGTGGCGACGGGATCTCCCCTTCTTTGAGGGTAGGGGCAGGTGGTTGTTGAGTTGACGATGGGGGTGGAGGGGTTGCTGATGTAGAGGGTATTATGGCAAGGTTTGTGTCGAGAAAGGGGGGGTTGGCGGATGTAGAGGGTGTATCTCAGAATGCGGTGCGCATTCCTAAGTGAAGGGATAAGAAAGGTCGTGAGGGGGGTGTGGGTGATGGGGGTGGGGTGGGAAAATGAAGGGGGGGAGAAGAGGATGGTGCATGAAAAAGAGGGAGGGTAGTGGTGCCTGAGGGGGGTGGTGATGGGGGGGCTGGTTATTCAGAGGTGCGGAGGATGAGGGTGGTGGAGAGGGAGCTGGGGGAGAAGAGGCTCGAGGGGGGTGTGGAGGTGGCAAGCTGCCCTTCCCATCGTCACCGCCATCGTTGTCATCCGGGTGTCATGGCCAGCTATAGCAACATAATGAGAGCTGTGAGCATGGAAGAATAGGACAACCTTGACAGCCTCATATGTAGTGTACTCCTAGGGGACGTGTGTATCGTTGAACTGGAAAATGCCAGTGGTGGCTGCCATGACTTCGATATGTACAAAGCATCTGTGATAGAGGATCCATGGAGTACAGTGGGAGAGGGTCAGCTTGAAGAGATAGGTATGTGGTGTTGACAACATGCCACCCCATCATCATAGGTACTGGAGAGCTCCTGTGGAAATTTGCGAGGGTTAGGGTTGGAGGCAAAGGCCTTCAGGGATGGATAGATCAATTAGGTCCACTGGAAAGGCACGGTTAGAGGGGAATCTGAATCTGCGGAGGTAGCTCCATCTCATCAGGATAGCCTGAAGAGGGTATTGCTAGGGGAGCTTGAAAAGGTCATGGGGGTGTTGGAAGGAGAGAACGCCCTCGAAGTAGAAGTGGGGGGTTAGACTTACAGACGCGATGGGGTAATTTGGTGAGGGCATAGGTGAAGTGCTGAGACGGAAGCGCGGCTCATTGATGTAGAGGGTGTGTTGCAAAAGGTTGAGGTGTGTGCTCCTGAACTGGAGATCGACGAGCTGGTAAGGGGTTTACGGTGGGAGGGCCAAGATCAGGAGCTCTGTTGCCGTATCCATCAAGGAATCCACCTTTTTGTCTAAGGTGCTGGATGAGGTAGGAGAGGGTGTGGGAGGAGGCTGGCCTGCCCTGGCTTCAACATCTCTGAGCTGCTCTTGTAAGGTGCGGATGGTGGCCTCTGTAAGCTCCTGATGCTTGATGAAATCTGTTTGAGTGCGGGCAAGACTATCCTCCGTAGTCTGGGCACGAGCTTGGGCATCCTGATGTAGGCCTTTGACGAATGTAAGCTCGTGATGTGCCTGCTTTGGGCTTGGGTGACCTATTGTTGGAGATCAGTGATGCAGGCAGTGGTAGTGCCCAACTGCTCAGTTTGCTCATCGAACTTCTTCTAGCAGCTGCATGTACTGGAGGTTCGTCTGGTATAGGTCCTCAGATAGAAATCTCTCCTGGGCTTTGGCTAATAGCATCTCATGCTGGGACATCTGGGCCACTTCTTGCTGTCGGTAAATACAGTTAGTCATTTGTGTAATAAGCTCACTTGCCATTTGAGAAAAGTCGAGTGCAAAATTGGGTACATCTTTGTGGGCCACATGTATGCTCTTTGCATAAGCTTGACTAGAATAGAAGCTGCCTGAGCGCGCCCAACTAAGAGTATTGATTGTATTTTTTGTATCGCTAGGGGAAGAAGGGCTTGCCTCTGCATATGATGGCATTTTGTTGAAGCGTTCGAGAGGGGGTGTTTCAAAGAGGCTCCTGTTGAAAAAATCATGTTTCTGCTTCTCTTCCTCTTCCTTCGCAGCCTTCTTAGTGGCTTCCTGCAGTGCTGCAAGCTCTTCTTGTGTGGGTCTTGGGTGGTGGAGCCTATGCTGTAACTGTTGGCTCGTGGTGTGGCCTCTTTGCTGGTGTGGTGGATTAGAAGAAGTGGATGGAGAGCGTAATAAGGTCACTGTGGCATCTAGCCCGCTTAGTTAGATTGCTTGGGGCAACTCCTCCCATCCAACTGCATAGTAGAGTACTCTGGCAAGCAAGGTAGCAGTCGCCAGCTTCCCTTGGGGGGTCAAACAAACTACGTGTAGTTCTATGAAAAGGTAATCTACCCAGTTCACCATTTGTCCCTAGTGGACCCGAGCCGAGGTAGACATACTACAATGACTGAAACGGTATGTCCACCTGGTGGTGAATAACAACTGTAATGCTCGTGTGGGCATGACAAGGTCCTCTTGTGCAATATTCGCCCATTCACTGTCCTTGTTGGGGCTACCCTCCTGTATAGACCTTTGGTGAGCTTTCATGCATTGTTGAGTGTGACGTATGGCTGATCCATAGGTGGTAGTGACAAAGCGTCCTTGACTAGCTCCACACTGAGCTGCACTTGGTGCATTTGGCCCTCGATATCTATTATTCTACCAGTGTGTTGATTGGCGTCGTAGGTCTCTGTGAAGTATAGGGCATTGTGGAGGTTTGGTCCCCAGGGCTCTAAGGTGGGAAGTCTCCCCAAGCCAAGCTGTTCTAGCTTCTGTACCACAGTTGGGTTTGCAGCCACATCCCTATAACATGGTCCGGGTGTAATAAAGGATCTTGTGCTCCACCTTATGATTGTTCTTCATAAGGGAGTGTACAGTATGCCCATCGACCTGTTTCATAAGTGCTTCACCCAAATTTGGTACATCTCCGTGGGCCGCATGTAAGCTCTTGGCATAAGCATGACTAGAACGACCTGAACCCTGAGACAGGCTCCGCAAAATTCGTAGAAATAGCTACAGGGACGATAGAATTCCCTGAAAGCTGCCTAAGCGTGCCCAATGGAGAGTATTGATTGTGTTTTGTGTAGCGCTAGGGGAAGAAGGGCTTGCCTCTACATATGATGGCAATTCATTGAAGCGTTCTAGAGGGGGTGTTTCAAAGAGATCCTGCTTGAAAAACTCTTGTTTCTGCGACTCTTTCTCTTCCTCCGCAGCCTTCTTGGTGGCTTTTGCAGCTACTGTAAGCTCTTTTTATGTTGGTCCTGGGTTGGGGGGTGGAGCCTGTTCTGTAACTGTTGGGTTGTGGTGTGGCCTCTTTGCTGGTGGGGGATTAGAGGGTAATAAGGTCACTCCTGCATTTGGACCACTCAGCTAGATTGCACAGGGCAACTCCTCCCATCCAATTTTATAATAGAGTACTCTGGTAAGCAAGGTAGTAGCCGCCAGCTTCCCTTGGGGATTCGAACAAACTGCGTTCAGTTCTCTGAAAAGGTAATCCGCCCAGTTCACCATTTGTCCCTAGTGGACCTGAGCCAAAGTAGACATACTGTAGTGACTGAAACGGTCTGTCCACCTGGTGGTGAGTAAAAACTGTAATGCTCGTGCGGGCATGACAAGGTCCTCTTATGCAATATTCACCCATTTAACACCATCCTTGTTGGGGCTGCCCCTGTATAGACCTCTGGCGAGCTTTGATGCATTGTTGAGGTAAATGTATGGTTGATCCATATTGGGGAGTGACAAAGCATCCCTGACTAGCTCCACACTGAGCTGCACCTGGTGCATCTAGCCCTCCATATCTATTACTATGCCAGTATGTTGATTGGCATCGTAGGTCTTTGTGAAGTATAGGGCATTGTAGAGGTCTGCCCCCCATGGCTCTAAGGTGGGCAATCTCCCCAAACCAAGCTGTTCTAGCTTCTGTACCACAGCTAGGTCTGCAGCCATGGCCCTGTAACATGGTCTGGTGTAATAAAGAAGCTTGTGCTCCACCTTATGATTGTTCTTCACATAAGGGAGTGTACAGTATGCCCATTGACCTGTTTCATAAGTGCTTCACCCAAGTTAGAGAATTGGGTGGAGTGCTTTGCATACTCTTCAAAACAGCCTCCTATAGGTCTCTTTCTCCGGAGAGAGGTGTGATGGAGAACCTCTTGGGAGGAGTCAGAGGCTTCTCACATGTTGCTGGTTGACTGGTGAGTGTGGGAGCTCGAGAGAAAAAATGGCAATAGTTCGTCGGCTAAGGTGAGAACTGAAAGTGAGGAAATAGAGAGGGGGGCCCCATATTTATAGCTTTGGGAGGAGGGAACAAGCGTGGCAAGTCCAGGGTATGGCTGCGGCACTTATAGGGAACGGATGTGGGAAGGTGAACTAACGGCCGTGGTAGTCAGCCAACCAGTGGAAGTGAACGGGTGCGGCAAGTCAAGATATACAGAGAAAATTGATGCGGGCTTTTGAGTTGGATAAGGGAAAGGGCGTTCGGTCACGAAATTGGAATGAAATGACCGCGAGAAACTTCGAATGGGAGTGGCACTTGGGTTGAACAAGGAATGGTCAGGGCAAACTCGGAATGGTCAGGGCACTCCAGAACCTGAGTAAGGAACGATCGTAGCGAACTTTGAACGGGCGTGGCAAATGTGGAACACCCGTGGCTTTCTTTGTTTGGTGTGCACCCTGAAGCAGGTTTTATACACAAAGGCTATGCTGCCAGCACCCCATTGCGGGTTTTGTACTGATAGCGTGCCCATTTCGCCAGAATAAGGAGTCAATTCCAATTAGGTGAAGGCGAGGTGGTAGGGGTTACTTCCTTAAGGGATTATGAGGCAAGTGGTAAGGAAGTACCTGAGGCTAAAGGAGCTGATGATGGCATTATTTTACTCAGTGGTTGCAGCCTCATAATGAGAGGTGGGGGGGTTGCTAATGTTGAAGGTACATCAGTTGACTTTATCAGCGGCGGCGGGCAGCATGGGGGTTTCAGTGTCACTGTGGAATTTCTGGTTACCTTTGTCATGGGCAGTCTTCACGACAGATGTTTCCTTGGGCTTCCATTGAAGGGTGGGAGATTGTTGAGTGACACGGGTTGGAAGTTGAGGTTGGCGAGATTTGGGGACCCAAATGTGATGGTTGCCCTCGTAGAAGTGTTGGGCTTGGAGAAGAGTTTTTGGGATCCACCGGGGAGTTGGTTTTAGACGGATTTGAGGGTTCGGTTGAGGGTTAGAACACCATGGAGAGCGCTTGGGCTTGCGTTTGTCCTATACCATGTAGGCTTGAGGTTGGCGAATGTGTTGTAAACGTTGGGGATGAGGAGCTTTGGGTGCTTGTGGGCAAGGGGGATGGTTTGACATTTTGGGGATCCACAACTTTGATTCACCTACAACTTTGATTCACCTACATAATACCTTACATTGTAAGAAGCTTTCGAGGTACCCAATGGCGAGATAGCAAACCTTGCGGGGTTTTGTTAGTAAGGTTAACAATTTTAGTTGGGTTAGTGTGATGTGGTGGGGTAGCAACTTGTGAAGTGGCAATGTGAGGGTGGGTTGCTACCATGTGCCACCTGGTGGTGTGGTGTGAGAGGCATTGGTGTGGTTGGCATGATTAGCGGCCTCTTTTTTAGGGGGATGGATTGATATATGGGTGAGGTGATGGAATGATGGTGGGCGGTGGAATGGGGAGTGCTTGGCATGGGGAAGTAGGGGGAATTGGCTCCTCATCTGTCATGAGAATAGTAACTTGGCGCGGAGCCAATTATAGGGTCACCGTCCGTGCATCCCAGTTGATGTTGCATCGGTTGTGTCCCATCCACCCTCTGCCTAGGAGAATCGCCTCATGCATTGTTCCTGCCGGAATTACATAAAACTTCCTTTCCAAGGGATTATTTCCAATGTGGAACAAGAGTGTGACTGTGCCTATGCAATGAAGATACTGGGAGAGGCAACTGTTGTAACAATAACAGGGGTCTCCTTGAGTGTGGGTTCCCCAAGGGAACTCCCATGTTTCATAAGACATTAAATTGTAACTAGCCCATGTATCAACAAGAGCTAGCTTTTGGACAAAGCTTGTTGGGGTGGTCATTCCTATCCACAACCGAGCTGGCTTTACCTCCCAATCTTCTTCTTCTAAGTCGACCAATTGGGCCATATTGACCATGATATGTCTTTGCCTTATCTTGTCTTACCTTGCTTTGGCTTCTTCTTGTGTAGCTTTTTTCATATCCTCATGGTCTTTCTTTTGTTGTCTTTTTATATCATGGATGGATTTTAAGGTGGCCTCAGTGAGAGGGCCGTAGTAGCATTTAAGTTTGCTACCATTGAAGTAACCAGCCCCATCAAGTGTTTCAATGCACACTGTGCCTTGTGGTGTTATCTCAGAGACTAGGTGGCCTCAGGGAGAGGACCGTAGTAGCGTTTAAGTTTGCTACCATTATTGCGCCTTGCGGGGTTATCTCAGAGACTAGGAAGGGTCCTAGACCTCTGAGCTTAAGCTTTTTCTTGTGTGTCTTAGTGCTAAATAAGAGGACCATGTCACCCTCATTCATCTGTTTATCCTTAAGTTGATCATCAAACCACTATTTGCACCTTAGCTTCTCAACAATCATGCTGTATACAACTAGAAGGTGTGTTTCGTCAAGCTTTTTCACCTCGAATAGGTGACTGCCTAGGGCATATCGAGCGAGTGAGTTTTCCCGTAGTGCGACATGCAAACTGGGGACCAAGAACTCCATGGGCATGACTGCTTCAGTACTGTGGGTTAAACTGAAAGGGATAGCGTTGGTTGTTGCCTTGTATGAAGTTCTATAGGCCCAAAGTGCAGCCGACAACTTTTGTTCCCAATCTTTGCAGCTGGCCTCCATGGTTTTGGTCAGAATGGCACACAGAATTTTGTTTGTGCTTTCGGCTTCGCCATTCGCTTGCGGGTAATATGGGGAGGACTTTCTGTGGGTGACAAGGAACTCTTGTAAGAGGAATTTAATTATCTCGTTAATAAAGTGCATTCCATTGTCGCTGACAAGCTCGAGGGGGCAACCAAAGCGTGTGATTACTGACTTATAAAGAAATTTAGCCATCAAGCGAGCATCATCCTTTGCGGGTTGCATGAGCTTCTACCCACTTGGTGCAATAGTCAGTAGCATCAATTATATAACATGCTTGAGTGTATTTGGTTGCCAGACTGATAGGTCCGATGAAATCTATGCCCCATTTCTCGAATGGTTGTAAGGACACTATAGGGTTCAGGGGCATGTCATCTTTGAAGCGTGGAATGGCAGTATGTTGGCACTCATCACATCGTTTGACATACTCAGCAAGCGTCAACCATTAGAGTGAGCCACCATAATCCACCCATGAGGACCTTACGAGCAGTGATATATCTACCGCAAAGTGCCCCCTAGTGCAGGCAGAGTGAGCCTATTTAAGGAGGAAGACATACTTGTCTTCTCGGACACAGCGTCGAAGGATTCTATCTTTCCTCTATTTATACAGTTGACCTTCAATGAGTTGGTAGGGGGCTGCTTTTTTGATCAAGCGGCGGGCACGGTCTTTGTTGAGGAGCGGATCAACGGGTAAACCATTGGCCAAAAAGTGAGCCACTTTCTTGCCCCATTTAGGAATCAAGCATAGTTGGAATAGGGCAACATCTGGTAAATCATCATCTACTCTGATCGGCTGTTCACTGTGGTTTGTAAGGACATGCTGAGAGCCTTTCCTCACTGTAATGGGGGGTGAAGTAAAAATCGAGCAAGATAAGAAGCCACCAAGTGATTATGCCTGTCATATAGGGCTTATTTACCAGGTATAGGAGGGCTTGATGGTCTACAAAAAAATACAAACTTGGTCACCAAAAGATGGCGAAACATCTTGACAGTGTAAACCATGGCTAGTCCCTCTTTCTCATTCATGATGTAGTTCCTCTCAGCTTCATTAAGTTGGCGGCTGGCAAAACTGATGGGGATATCCATCTTGTGTTCTCCTGGTTGGGCCAACACGCATCCAATAACAATGGTTGAGGCATCAATGTGGACGTGAAAGATGATATCCTAGATTGGGGATCTAAGAATTGGAGCACTTGCTAGGGCTTTTTTGACTGTAGTGTAAGCCCGTTGGCATTCATTAGTCTACTCAAAGACAATGAGGATCCATAAAGAGGCCGAGCGATATTAACGTTCATAAAAATAAATTGTCGATAGTAGCCGACATATCCCATTTGGACTCCCTTGAAGTTTGTGGGTGGTGGCAGTTCTAAGATGAGCTGCACTTTGCTGTCATCCGGTCGAGATTCCCTGCTTGGAGACAATGTGTCCCAAGATGAACCCAAAATTGGCGTTTCAGTGGGTTCAACGAGATGCGGTATAGCCTGCACCTTTCTAGCACTTTGCGCAAGCATGCAAGGTGCTCCTTCTAGGAGGAATTGACACAAAGGTCATCCATGAAGACCTCAAGGAATTTCCAAAGATATTCCTTGTAAGCCCTGCACATAAGATGTTGGAAGGTTCTGAGAGAATTTGTCAGCCCGAAGGGCATGACTCGGTATGCATAGGTGCCCCACTCGGTGGAAAAGGCTATTTTGTGATGGTCCTTTGGATCGATCAACACCTAATTATAACCAGAGATTCCATCGAGGAAGGTGGTCCTTTTTTATGGTGGCGGCATTGACCTTTTTAAGGTGGACGCCGCACACTTTGAATTTATCATTCTTTTTTTGCACTATCACGATAGGTGATACCCACTCCATATGGTCAATTTCATAGATGAATTCGGCGTCAATGAGTCTTTCAATCTCTTCACGGACCATCTTGGAGTTCTTCGGGTTCATTGGGTAAGCTCATTATTTGATTGGCCTGGTTCCATCAACCATGGGAATGGTGTGCTAGACTACTTTTGGGGGTACACCTTTCATGTCTGTGAACTTCCAAGCAAAGCAATCTTGGAACTCAGTCTTAATAGGGCGATGAGCTCAGTCTCTTCTTCTTTTGAAAGGTCTTCTGCAATAAATATCGGCCTCGAGTCCTCACTTGGGCCTGCCAGGTTTATTTCCTTGACCTTGGTTGGACCATCATATGAGGTCCCAGGTTGCCCAATGTCAGACCCTTGAGCCGAATCGTATTGGACAAATCGGTCGGCCATCTGGAAGGTCTTAAAATGCTTAGGCACCTGTCTAGTTTCTTCAACTTTAGCACTCTCTTCGTCAGCTAGCCTTTTTGGCTTCCTTTCCTGCAAGTGCTAGCTTCTTGTTATGTGCTTTGCGCGTTAAGTGGCAAAGCTTTTCGGGGATTGGTTTGGGTTTAGTGGGTTTTGCTGGCTATGCGATGGTAGTGTTGACCAAAAGAGAGCTATTGGCAAACTCCTTTTGCCACATTTCATTGAAATGATCATGTGCTTCCATAGCTCCCACATATTTAAGCCAATGGGTATCCAAGTCGTCTGGGAAGACGTACCTTTCTGGCCTAGGGAATCTCTCATGCCTGTGCGTTTTATGGGAGCGTGTAACTCTTGATGGTTTTGGTCTAGAAGCCTGTTCAAGCTCTTGGGTGGCAACATCGGGTAGGTATGCTGAACTGAGTATATATAGAGATGTGATCTCCTGCGTGTCTGCCGTGGCTTGTACAAGTTCTTCTAGGTAGAATGTCCAGGGTAGCAAGGATATGCATCCAGTTCTCAGAGTCCTCAGGCTTTGGAAGATGTGCACACAACCCTCACTCTCCTTTTCATCCTCAAGTGTCTTGTGGCACGTGTGACACAGATGGACTGCTGTGGATCGTGTAGTTGTGATCGAATCCTTTGCGAATGGTCTACCACTCATGGGGTGTACCTTCCACATGCGAAGATTGATCTTGAATGTAAGATCTTTTCTTCAAATGTATATGTGGTCAGTATCCCAATCATGAATCATTTTAGATTCTCTCATAAATAGTTTGCCAAGGATGCAATTGTATGAGACTGGCCGATGTCCAAAATTCATCACCACGAAGGTGTGGCGATAGGTGGTTCCCAGGATCTTAATCTTAAGATCCTTTAGTAGACCAATGGGTCTAGCTGTGGCTCCATCAGCGAGTTTAACCCAACAAACTAGTGTCATCCAAGGCGGGTGCTCCCCATTTCTCCCAGCATTGCTTCGTAACAATGCTCACACCTGTTCCACCATCCAATATTGCTAGCACTTGGTGGCCATCGCCGAAGGTTATCGACAAAGCTGCATTGAGTTCATCACCTTCGAAGTACTGTCCTAGCTTGTTCCTAGTTACCTTATGAGGTATACATAATTCTTCTTCCTCGGAGTCATTAGAGCTGTCAAGCTCCATCGTTTCATGTATGCCTATCCCAAGGTGTCCTTCCATCCAATCCTTGAGGTCGTTCCATAAGCTTGGTCTAATTTGGAGCAAAGCACTGATAGGGATTTGGACTTGAGAAGAGAGACTTGCAATGTTTCTTAGAACTGGGGCTGTCTCGTGAGGAAGATTAGTTTGGCTCATCCTTAAGCTCTTTTGTGTATGAAAGATCCCTGTCCCCATCGCGCAACAAATTCTGGGGTGCTAGCAGGCGCGGAAGTAGCACTTCTTGCGCGGGGCAGGTCCCTGACTCTCGGGGCCTCGCCCACGTATATTTGGACAAGAGACTAATCCCTCGGTTCTTCCAAAACCTCGCCCGAAAAAACTTCCCTCGCTTGGAAAACACGGGCGATTCCTACAGGATAATTTTTACTCTAACGTAGTCAAGAGCCTTAACTAATTGAACTGATTTGATCGAACCCGTAAGTCCCATAGTCAGATCAAGGAAAAGATTGTACTTGGATAATAGAGACCAACGTTTTTTTCCTCATTGAGAGACACAGCCGTTGATTCTTTTGCATAAAAAATTTTTTATCCGGGATTTACTTCATCTATCATACCATAAGAGAATTGAGTCTCATTTTAGGGATCCATCAGTCCAGCCATCCAGTCCCGTGGGTTAGCCAACCACCCAACCACTGTAGTGATGGGATCCATTTAAGAATTTGGTTAGGTTTTGTCCTGGGTACCAGGGAAAAGAGTTCCACAGATTCAGCTGTGAAATTACCTTTTTCACAGATTCAGCTTTAAAACAATCATTTAATGGAATTATAGTATCACTGATCATAATCCTCCAAAACATCTGGTTGAATCCTAATTTCTAATTTTTCCTTCATCGGTGTACCTATGGCATCATTTACAACCAGAACGCTCACCACCTGTCCACTCAGGGACCTTTTCGATAGTTCCTAGCTCATAGTACCCGATAATATATTCACTTATAAAAATCAAAATGGAATCTCCGTGGAAGATCAGCAAGATCAACCAACAGATCCATATAAAAGAGCCATGGACTCATCCGTTGAGGACCAGCAAGGTCAATCAACCAGATCCATGCCCGAATTCAGGAAACAACTCTTACTCCTTGATCCAAAATATCTTCCCCGACGCACGTGTGGATATCTTCGGTGACCCAGAGCAGCCCGAGCACCGTATGGTCAGCACCCTCTAGGATTCTTTGTAGGTCACCTAGCGCTTCACTCATAGGTCGCTTCACCCTCTAGCATTCTTGACATAAAACAATAATTTAAAAACAAGTCATAAATACAGTTTCTATAATGAATTCTCGTCTTTCCACATTGTTCCACATTAATCCACATTATTTAATCCACATCCATTTCATATGTATTCCCATTCTCATCCAATCACATCATTTTCATCTCATCACATCTTTCCTCATTTATCCTCATCAGATCTCATCCGCTCGCATCTACCCATATTCACATCTCATCACATCACATCACATCTATCCCAATTTACATCACATCTCATTCACTCACATTCCGATTCACATGACATCACAGCTATTCACGTCCATCACATCATTTTCATCTCATCACATCTTTCCTCATTTATCCTCATCAGATCTCATCCGCTCGCATCTACCCATATCCATATCTCATCACATCATATTCATTCACATCACATATCGTATCTATTCCAATTTACATCACATCTCATCCACTCACATCTCGATTCACATGACATCACATCTATTCACGTCCACCATCACATTCATTTACATCACATCCATCTACATCCATCACATATCACATTCATTCATATCCATCACAATCACTCATTCATATCCATCACATTCATTCTCATAACCATCCCATCACATACATTCTATCCACATTATATCACATCACTTCTATCCACATCATATCTCATTTATACACATCTCATCTCATTTATCCACATCTATCCAATCGTTCACATGTACGACTACTCACATTTATCCATACATTCATATCTATCACTTCACATCCACATATATTTATGTCACATCACATTTCTTTACATCTAATTACATTCTTTCACATACACATCCACATCCATTATTTCACATACATCCACATCCATTCTTTTATATACACATCCATATCCATTCTTCACATACACATCCACATCCATTCTTCACATACACATCCACATCCATTCTCACATACACATTCACATCCATTTTCATCACATATACATCCACATCCATTCATCCATTCACATCTATCTGATTCACATCACATCTCATCACATCTATTCACATCACATCACATCCATCCATTCATTCACATCTATCTGATTCTCATCGCATCTCATCACATCTATTCACATCATATCTCATCACATCTATTCACATCATATCTTATCTCTATGTAAGTTTTTAGTTTGATTTTCTTTTGAATACAAGGAGCATTTCTTGAATCAGTATCCCCAAAGCTTCTTGATCGAAATTCTGAATTTCATACCAGAATTCCTTGAATTCTATAGCCTTGATCCACAGATCAATTCAAAGGGTCTCAACTTAGTTTCAGATTTAGCGGGAGTTTTGAGTGTATTTTTCTAAATTGATCATATCTTCTTTCCTCGAAACTGATGAAAGAGTTTGGTCTTGGTCATAGTCTGATTCAAGGTTCGAGTCGGATAAGATTTTTTTGAACTATCTTTCTCGAAAAGGTTTGGTAATTCAGCTACTATTTTATTGAATTTCTTTCTTTGAATATTCATTTAACTGATTTCTAAAATAGTTACGAATTTTAATGAGGAATAAATTAATTATTTATCTGAATATTTGGATCTCGATAGATTTTTTAAATTTTCTTTTTACAATCCGTGTGTGAATATAAAACGATAGAAATTTCTCTCATAGAATTTAAACATAGAATTAAAGAGAATTCTAATTTTGATATGAAAATTCTTTATGCATCTATTTATGCATAAAAATCAACTTCAAAGGGATCAACACTTTATAAAAAAAATCCTTTTATGCATCTATTTATGCATAAAATCAAATTTAATAAGAATAACACTTAAAATAAAAAGAATTTCTTTATGCATCTATTTATGCATAAAAATCAATTTTTATAAGAATAACGCTTTTATAATAAAAAAATTTCTTTATGCATCTTTCTATGCATAAAAATCAAATTTAATAAGAATAATACTTTTGTAATAAAAAATTCCTTTATACATCTTTCTATGCATAGAAATCAAATTTAATAAGAATAACACTTTTATAATAAAAAAATTTCATTATGTATCTTTCTATGCATAGAAATCAAATTTAATAAGAATAATACTTTTGTAATAAAAAAATTTCTTTATGCATCTTTCTATGCATAGAAATCAAATTTAATAAGAATAACACTTTTGCAATAAAAAAAATTCATTTATGCATCTTTCTATGCATAAAAGTCAAATTTAATAAGAATAACACTTTTGTAATAAAAATTTTTTAATGCATCTTTCTATGCATAGAAATTAATTTTAATAAGAATAACACTTTTATAATAAATTTTTATTATTATGAATCTTTCTATGCATAGAAATCAAATTTAATAAGAATAACACTTTTGTAATAAAAAAAATTTCTTTATGCATCTTTCTATGCATAGAAATTAAATTTAATAAGAATAACACTTTTGTAAATAAAAAAAATTCTTTTATGTATCTTTAATTTCTTTTATGCATCTTTCTATGCATAGAAATCAATTTTAATAAGAATAACACTTTTATAATAAAAAAATTTCATTATGCATCTTTCTATGCATAGAAATCAAATTTAATAAGAATAACACTTTTATAATAAATTTTTTTATTATGCATCTTTCTATGCATAAAAATCAAATTTAATAATTAATATCAGTGATATATCCATGCATATTCATAGATGAATATGTACATAGAGTAATCAAAATATTTCTTTTAGATGCAAAAATGGTAGGAATTACTTTTTTGGAATAACATAAAAATAAACTTTCCTTTTTACAAAATTATGAAAAATTTTACCATAACCTCCTTTATATAGTTGATCAATTTTTCATTTTTATCATTTTTTATTGAACTTAAATTAACCCAAATTAGATTTATAGAACTCTAATCTACACAATTTTCTAAATTCAAGAGAGTAAACAATAAGAAGAGTTTAATTACTATCTTAGTTAATCTTTCTCTAGGATTGAGAAAGGTTGGAATGTAAAGAGGAGAAGGAGGGTGGCCTTTTTATCAAAGGCATAGCATTTGAATTTAATTCAACATTTGTAAAACATAAAAATTAAGAAAATCATAGATTTTTTATTAAACAAGTAAAAAAATTAGCTTACATGGAGCTTATAAGCTCTCCTTTGGCTTGAGGGATTGAGAGTTCTACTCTCGTTTTTGAAGCAAGAGTGGCCACCAATTCACTTTGGAGAGGATTAGGCAAAAACAATTGAATTATTAAAAAATTCAATGTAGATGGCTCAAAACAGGAGATGAGTAACAGTGCATAAATACCATTAAGCTTTTACAAAGGGGGAGGCTTCTATTTATAAGAAAAAGTGAGCCTCTAACCAAGCAAACTGATTCTAGAATTTTTGAGATCAGTTTGGTCAATTTTTGATCATTTTTTGGTCAGTTCAGCTTACTTTTTGGATCTAGTTTTGAATTAGGAGAGAGGAGAGATGAAAATATCTCATTTTATTGATTAAAAATTGGGGGTAATGATGAGAAAAAGGTGCCTTGTTTCATGAGGAGAGATCCCCACACACTGAGGTGTCAAAATTCAGTTTTGTAATTCTTTTCTTTGGTCCTTAGTCCACTCTTCATCTTATGTGAGCATTTACTCATTTTTGGGAGGTTTTTCTTTTATTCTTCAATTTATATCTCAATTTTGAATTACCTCCCTCTAGACATTTTCTCTCTCCAACAAAATAGAGTAAAATAGGATCTTTCTTTTATTTCAGAGATTGGAATAATTATAAGATCAAAAGGGGAGGTTCTTACACCTGCACACCTCAAAAGCTGGAGGGAGGAATCTTACAGTGTATAAGGGATGGGAATATGGATTTTCATGTTTATTCTCCTAAGTTGTTCATTCCCTAGGTTTCTAAGATATTCAGCCACACTGTCTCTTTGCTAGGGGGTAGCTGCTACAATGGAAGCTGCTGCTTCCGTTAACATTTGTCGGGGGAGTTGACTTGGAAGCTCTCTAGGATATACCTGAGCATCATCCGTAGGTCTTTGGTTCGAGACTGATGGACATGGTTCAAGGTAAGCAGTAGGAGGTTCAAGGTAAGCAGTAGGAGGTTCATCTTCTAATTGTGCTTGGTATTCCCTAACCAACTCTTGGGCTGCCCAGAGTCTCTCCTTTTCCTCAACGGGATTAGGATACTCAGTGAGTTTTTTAGGTGGGTGTCAATGGGCTCTTTGGCCCGGGTGGAAACACGTAGCAAATATTCTTCTTTAGATGAAGAAGTCGAAGGATAAGTTGTTGTGCCTTCTTTTGAACCACTTTTGATAACTACTCGGCTGACCCTTGCCAAATTTTGTGGCTTTCTTTCTTGAGCGCTGAGTCACTCGTGCTTGTTTGGGGCTCTTGCTTGGCCTTGGGTTTGTGAAGTTGATGCCTGAGCAGCGTATCATAGCCCTCTGTCGGTTTTGCAGTCTTGTGATAGCGTTGAGCGGGACTGCTCGAATGAAGCCATCTCTAACACTCAGTAGGTTAAGGCTAGTGTTGGGATGGCTTCGTGAGCCTTTCCAGTCATTCTTGGTCTTAGCAACAGGGACAATCCTTATACATACGATCAATACCACACCCAACATAGGGGTCATAGCAGGAGCACCTGCTGCAGAGGTACTTGCCATCCCTTCTTGTTGGGACACTTAGCCACTCGGTGATGTCCCGCACGATCATAGCACTGTATGGGTGGTCGTTTTGTCATTTGATTCATGTTTCTGGCCCGTGGTGCTGGGGTTGTTAAGTACGCACGGTACATTTAATCTCCCTCCATAACATAATGACTAAAGGTTTGTGAGGGTGGGCTTGTAGGCTCTTGGGTTTCATAGATAGGAGCTTCTGAAATTTCCCCCTCGTTCCTTCAAAGAGTTCTGTCAGGGTTAGCTGATGAACTGGTGCAACTCTTGGTAACAGGGGCTGAAGTGGAAGAACTGGAGGTGGTAAGGGAATTTCAGGTACCCTTAAGATTCCTCTTTGGGCCACTTCTTGGTCAGGGTTGCGGTGCATTATGATGCACAGGCACTGGCAAGGCCAGTGGTTGCTTAGTTATTGAAAGGGAACGTCTGTACGCTTGGGAGCGAACGGACGTACGCTTTTAGAATGTGAAGGGAACATGCGTTTGCTCCTCAAGGGAGAAGGAACGGACGTTTGCTTTGGGATTGGCACGGACGTGCACTTCAGAGTTGAAGGATGGAACGGGCGTTCACTTCAGATTAGAAGGGAATGGGCATTCAAAGTTAAGTGTGGTGTGGAACGGGCGTTCACTTGCAAAATGAGAAGGGAATGGGCATTCGAAATTTGGTCCAGAATGGAACGGGCATGGCAAATAAGCCACAGACGTTCGCTTCAAAAAATTGAGTGGAATAGACGTTCCCTTCCAATGAGAAGGAACAGGTGTTCGCTTGCAAATTCAGGGGTCAGAGAAAAAGACATGGGTGTGGCAATTGTAATTGAGAGCAGGAACGGGCGTTTGCTTCTTCAGATGAGAAGGGAACGGACGTGGCACTTTCGGAATGGACGTGACTTTCTCAAAACTAGGAATTTTCAGAAATTAACTGGGACTTTATGGGCTGTGAGTCTGACAGCCTCCTTGAATATCCTATGATAGTACAATATCCCTCTAGATTGAATGCACTTCAAGGAAAATTATGCCCAATTAAATGCATTTATTCTATTTTTAATGCCTTTGCCACTTTTAGGCAGGAGATCTTACCAGATCTGGACTCTGCAGGAAGGAATAGGCATGGGTTATTTGCCACGGCCATGGCCTGATTAGCGAATGGACGTTTGCTTCTCAGAATAGATTGGCACAATGCAGTTTTGCCTGGGATTTTCTTTAATCACCTGTTGATTCAGGTATCTTCCTTGTATTTTTTATGTTTTTGTTTTAACAAGCAGCTAGAGATAATCTCTAGCTACTTATTGATGCCTATAATACAAGGTTTAAGATAATAAATTGTAATTAATTTGAAGATTAAGCTAGAATGCAAACATAAAGAAAAAACACAAAAAATTAAGATTTTCTTGAATGTTAAGGGCAAGGTAAGGGCACTTACTTGCCTCCCCCACTCTCGGTTAAGACTCGAATGCTCCAATGCTCGATTGACAACCAAAGCTCCAGGTAATCATTATAAAAAACAATACAAAACAACATTAATCAACCCACTAGTGGATTTGCACTCAAACCGGGCTAAATCAAAGACTCTAGCAAATGAATTGAGTAGAGGACCCTACGCCAAATGCCTTCCCTAGCAGCGGCACCAAAGATGTTAAGGGTTAACAAACTACCTTGCATACACAAGAGAAAAGAGAAGAAAAAGATGCATGCAAGAGTTGAATCCGGTGAATAGCACTTGGCCAACCCTATCAGGGTTAACTCCTCGATGTGAGGCCGCTAGGGGCTCACTTCACACTCTCCTTGTGTCACCCAAGAAGAGATCCAATGCTAGGTAGAGAGCAAGAGGGAAGGCCTTAGCTATGGAGACCTCAACCTCTACCTCAGCAGGGAGGCAGAAATTGTTGAAATATACAAGGAAATAGGGTGTGTGTGAAAAGATGCAGGAGGGGAGAAGAGAGCTTGAGCTCTTGCAAGCACACACACACTCACAAAACCCTAATAGAGAACACACAAGGTGAGAGGTTGAAAATCTTCTTCTTCACTCAACACTCAACACACAATATACAAAGATAAGAGTACACTCATATGAAAAGGTACTCATCCAAATACATACACGGGTTCTCTATAGTGTGAACCCAACTAAATGAGCTGGCGCTATAACTATGCCAGTCTCTAGAATGGCTGTCACACAGCTTGTCATCCCACCGGCCGCATATCACCCATGATCTCACCAACCATGCCAGTGGTGTAAGTGTGGGGCCTATCCCCCAGCAGGTGGGTCATCAGTGTCCACTGCCTCACTAGATGAGCTCGATATCTCAACACTCCCCCTCGAGCTCAACTCCATCTCATGTACACCAAGTGAAGCCCTGAATCTGCGGAGCTTCTCTGTACCCAATGCTTTGGTGAAGATGTCAACTACCTGATCCTGTGCTGACATAAACAAGGTTAACGTCTCCTGCCAAGACCTTCTCTCTGACAAAATGGTAGTGGACCTCTATATGCTTCGTGCGAGCATGAAAAACTGGGTTCTTGGCCAACTGTATACTGCTAATGTTGTCACAGAAAATGACAACTTGTCTATCCACTGATAGACCCAAATCTGTAAGTAGCTTTCTCAACCAAGCTACCTCACATGCTGCCATAGCAACACCTCTGTACTCTGCCTCTGTACTGGATAGAGCAACCGTAGGCTGCTTCTTGCTGCTCCAAGTCACAGCAGCACTCCCCAAAGAAAACATGAAGCCACTAGTAGATCTTCTATCTGAGATACTACCAACCCAATCAGCATCTATGTACCCATGTACACATATCTCTGTCCCAGTTTAATAAAATAGTCCACAATGCAAAGTAGACCTCACATATCTCAGTATGTATCTCAATGCATCCAAATGCGGCTTTCGTGGAACCTACATAAACTGACTCACCAACCCAACAGCATAGCTCAAATCTGGTCTGGTGATCGTCATGTAGATCAAGCTTCCTACTATGTGCCTATACATAGTAGGATCCTCCAAAATCTCTCCTCAATCTGCACTCAACTTGCCATTCTGATCCAATGGCACTGAGATAGGCTTACAGCCTATCATATCATACTTGGACAACATGTCCAAGCCATACTGTCTCTGCAGTAATCCAATACCATGTGGTGACCTAATCACCTCAATGCCCAAGAAATATATGAGCTCCCTCAGATCCTTCATCTCAAACTTTTGTCTAAGTAAGATCTTTACATCAAAGATCTCTGCATCATGGTCCCCCGTAATGATCAAGTCATCTACATAGATGACAACAAGCACAACCCCTCTATCACCGTGTCTCACATACAGTGAGAAATCTACATTGGCTACATGAAAGCCAATAGTGACAAGATATTCAAAAATCTTGTCAGACCATGCTCTTGGTGCTTGTTTTAAGCCATACAAGGCTTTCTTCAACCTACAAACATGCTCAGGGTGACTCACATCCTTATAACCAGGTGGCTACAATATATACACCTCTTCCTGCAAATCCCCATGCAAGAATGCATTCTTTACATCCATCTGATGTAAAGACCATTGCTTTGACGCAGCCACTACTATCACAACTCTCACTGTTGCCATCTTGGCAACTGGGCTGAAAGTTTCCTCATAATCAATGCCATATGTCTGTGTATATCCTTTGGCTACCAATCTAGCCTTGTACTTGCTTATGCTTCCATCACTGTTATGTTTTACTTTGTACACCCACTTGCATCCAATGGCTTTCTTGCCTTCAGGCAATTGCACTAAATCCCAAGTCTCATTTCCATATAGTGCATCCATCTCCTCATCCATAGCTTTCTCCCAACACACATTTCCAACAGCCTCATCAATGCATGTGGGCTCTACAACCTGCAAATACAGTGATTAGTGTGCAGAAAACAAAGTATGCAGGGAGTCCAGATCTGGGGCCTTAGAGTTCAAATGAGCTCAAATCCTTTCAAGGCCATCAAAAGCAATTAGTCTAGTAGAGGATTAAGCCAAGAAACACAAGATTTGACCAAACATTGAATGCTTAATCTCTGTTTTACCAAAGTCACCTGTAGATTTGATGAAGAGCTTGAATCTCACTGTAGACTTGATCAAATCAAAAACTGTCTTCACCAGCTTGTAGAGCACCCTTGAAAACCCCAAGGGCCAAGAGGAATTAGAGCCATTCCATGTGGTGTAGACAAGATCTCCAATTCCTTAAAAAAAAGGTGCCTACAGATTCGCGAATTTCGGTAGCTACAGTAGGCAGTTTGGCGCGCTGATTTGATGGGCTGAATGGTGGGCAAGGTGGCTATGTTTGCCTAGAAGCATTTACCCTAATGTTGATCCTAGAGGGAGATCAAGCCCCTCCACTAGGTGGGGGTGTAGAGAGCTTGTTGATGAAAAAGAGGTAATTCAACAGATTCAGATTCAAATTTTCCATTAATGAGTCAGATGATTAATACCTTGCATCAGCTGATGTGTAGCTATCGAAGCAGCTACTTCTTCCCTCTTTTCCCAGGCACTGCTAGCCTTCCTTCAGTCTGACCTTTCCTTTGCTTCAGAGCCAACCTCTATAGCTTCCACTCCTCCTCTATGGCTATAATCAAGGCCTCTTCAAAGGTTTCGGGTCTCTTCAACTTCTTTTGCTCCTTCAAATCTGCACGAAGGGACTAGATAAACACATCTTTCTTAATTAGAAGGCAGATGCTTTGTTCGTGGAAGCATCCCATCTTACCCACAAGTCTTCAAAACGGTCCACAAATTTGTCAAACAGATCAGACATGTTATGCTTCAACTTTTGGATTTCTTGCCAACAAAGAGCATTAGGGGATTCACTCTGCTTATAATGCTACACCAAAGCTACTTTGATGTGCTCATATATATGACCTTGATTTAGCTGAGCTCTCCATGTCTATAGCCACCTTTTGGCATCTCCCTTCAACAACATGGATAGAGTGTCAACTTATCTTCATCTCTATCCTTCCTAAAGGTGAATGTTACTAGCTCCATCCTTGCCAAGAACTCCTATGGATCTTGTCTAGCAGCATGTCCATGGAACACTGGATATGTCAGCATGGTTGCCACTTGCTCTCCTGAAAATTGTTCTGATTGAAGGGGGCTTAAAATCCCTTCTTAGTGGGGGCACCAAAACAATGATGTGTCCGGGAGACCTACCTCTAGAGCCCGTTTGAAACACACCACCATGAGGAGGGGATAACCACCAAGCACCACAACCCAACACCAAACACTAAGAGAAGACTCAACTCATGTCCCTTGCACAACTGACACAAATGGGCACTTGAACACACTCCAAACCCTTTCAAACAGTACAACTGATTACTCTAGAAGTCCTCCCAAGTCAGCTCTAACCTTCCAGAACTTTGATCTTCACTCCCAAGTCTCCAACTATCTTCAGATGACTAGATACACCCTTAGCTGCCAGTCAGATTTTATCTTTATGCTTGATTTCAAATGTTGACGCAAGCCCTAGTTCAGAGATGAGTCCTCCATGCTTCTTTACTATCCTCCAAGTCTCTTCAAGTTCAACTCCTTACATTCCCAGTTGACAGCTGACAATCCTCTGACTCTGGAATACCACTCCTTTCAACCCTACTGACAGAACGACGGTCAAACCTAAACCCAGAAGTTTCTCCTTCAACCCAAGAGACCAAAACCACTCCTAAAGACCTATGACTAACTCCTTTTTGGCGTCAGCTAACCCAAACTGACTCCCTTCTGACTTGACATAGTCTTTATTTGACACCTAGACCACTAACAGTACCCAACCTATCAGATTGACTTCTGAATGTCTCCCAATTGTCAGCCTTGCCTTCAGAAGTTCAACAAACAAAAAGCTATATCCTAGCAATGTTAGGTGACCTATCTTGACTCACAACTTTCCCTAGCTGCTCCTGTTAGAACCTGTTGAGTAAAAAATAGGTAGACTAAAGTAGTTTAGGTTCAGCTCTTTCCTAACACGTTTTCCCTCAACAAAAACTCTATCCAAACAACACTAATAGAACCAAAACAAAAGAACTCATCAAACCCACACAACCAGGCCCTCTGTGCATAAACAAACTAAGCCAAGCTGAAAATCCCTAGGATTTGGGGAATGAACAAACAAAAGAGAGCACATTAAAGCCAAGGGATTTCCACACAATTATTCCCAACAAGATTCCTGTATTCTCAACTTCACAAAGATCAACAGCAACAACAAAGGCTACAGCTATACTCTGTAGATTACCACCAACAGATATTGCAAAGGATTGTTGAGAAAATCTTGAGCCAATCCAAGTTCCAATAGTGTTGCTATTTAGAGGTCCTAGGAAACCCACTTCCTATACAAGACCCTCTACCAATAGTGTAACCCCTGCTGTGTGGGCAAACCCAATCTCCTCAAAACAAAACTTGCATCGCTGCCTTCTAAAAAACAAATAGATTCCAAAATAGCAAGCTATCACCAAATCTATTTCACCACACAAGCACGTCTCTCTCCATGATTCTCCTTCACAACTCTCCTCTCTGCAATCCACACACCCACCAAAGAAACTAGGTCCTTCAACCATGTAAAATCTCGACTCTCTTCACAGCTTCCTGCCACCATTTGCTATTCTCCTACCTCCCTCTGTACATGCAAGTACTCTCCCTTCAGCTTACTGGAGTCACAACGGCTAGTTTTCATTTTTTAGAAAATGGCCACGCAATAGTCCCTAGTTTCCAAGGTTTCCAACCATATTCTTTGCCTTGTTTCTCATTCCTAGGGTCTTGGGTTGGCATCTTCTTGGGGAATATTTCCTGAGCATGAAAATCCTATCAACGTGAGTAACGAGTTAAGACATGTGAGCCGTGAGCCTGGAGACATGAGCCATGAGCTAGAGATGTGAGCCGTGAGTCTGGACATGTGAGCCATGAACCTAGAGACATGGGCAGTGAGCATGTACATGTGAACCTATAGAGACATGGGCAATGAGAGCGTGTACATGTGAACCTATAGAGACATGGGCAGTGAGCGTGTACATGTGAACCTATAGATTTGAGCTTGGAGATAGGTATACCTAATTATTAAAGCCATAAAGACCCGTACAACACACCTACCCATCTCCTAGAGACATGGGCAGTGAGCCATGAACCTAGAGACATGGGTGTGTACATGTGAACCTACAGATTTGAGCTTGGAGATAGGTATACCTAATTATTAAAGCCATAAAGACCCATACAACACACCTACCCATCTCCTAGAGACATGGGCAGTGAGCCATGAACCTAGAGACATGGGTGTGTACATGTGAACCTACAGATTTGAGCTTGGAGATAGGTATACCTAATTATTAAAGCCATAAAGACCCATACAACACACCTACCCATCTCCTTGGAAGATATTCATGTCATACAATCTGTACTAGCTACAAATTCCAAGGAAGATTCTTATGTAGTATGAACCAATTATTAAAGCCACCACAAAGACCAATATGAACACACCTATCCAAGTCCTTGGAAGATATTCATGTCATACAATCTATACTAGCTACAAATTCTAAGGAAGATTCTTATTCTTCATAAATTATTGGGGAATTAAGTACATTTATTACTCAATAAGTGTAAACCAACCCTATCATAGGCCATATTTCTAGATTTTTGTGTCCCAAATAGGCCTATTTCACACGAGGGAAGTATGTGTGTGGAGTTCATCTAAAAAAGGTATGAGTCTACATACTTGACCCTAGAGGTGCAACCCTACATATGTGTGCCAACAAATGTGAGCCAAGAGGTATGAATCTGGATACATGAGCTTAGAGACGTGACCCTGTTTACATGAGCCCAAACATGAATCTACATATGCAAGCCCACAGACGTGAACTTGGAAACGTGAGTCTAGAGGCATGAACTTGGAAATGTGAACCTAGAAATCAAAAAATAAAACAAAAACTTGTCTAAAACCATTATTAGACCTTTGATCTAGAAACACTAGGGACCTTTGATGTGAGCCAATCTAGACTAGTTATTGGAAACAACAATACTATCAATTGTAGCACAGCAATCCATACCTCCTCAAACCCACCAAGCCTTCGATCCCACCAAATGACCATCACTTAATAAAGTGCTCTCTAGTTAAAAAGGCTAGAACCCTTCATATCCACCTCCAACAAGGAGCTTTTGGAGAAGTGAGCCAATGAAACATAGACCTTGTGTGGTGGCTGGGGGTAATGGCCTCTACTACACCACTAGTAAGCACACAAGAAGAAGACACAATGGGATCAGAATTGGGGGAACTGAAATCCTAGCCCTAAGGGCATTAACCAACCTGGCTCCTATCCTCAGCGCTCCAACTGACTCAATAAGTCACTTCTACACCCTCCCAACCTTCCTGTCTGGCCCCTCTACTGAAAAGATGCAGGGGGGAGGAGAGCTTGAGCTCTTGCAAGCACACACACACACACTCACAAAATCCTAATAGAGAACACACAAGGTGAGAGGCTGAAAATCTTCTCCTTCACTCAACACTCAACACACCATATACAAGAATAAGAGTACTCACAATATGAAAGGTACTCAACCAAATACATACACGGGTTCTCTATAGTGTGAACCCGACTAAATGAGCTGGCGCTATAACTATGCCAGTCTCTAGAATGGCTGTCACACAGCCTGTCATCCCACTGGCCACATATCTCCCATGATCTCACCAACCATGCCAGTCTCTAGAATGGCTGTCACACAGCCTGTCATCCCACTGGCCACATATCTCCCATGATCTCACCAACCATGCCAGTGGTGTAAGTGCGGGGCCTATCTCCCAGGCGGGTCATCAGTGTCCACCGCCTCACTAGACGAGCTCGATATCTCAACACTCCCCCTCGAGCTCAACTCCATCTCATGTACACCAAGCGAAGCCCTGAATCTGCGGAGCTTCTCTGTACCCAATGCTTTGGTGAAGATGTCAGCTACCTGATCCTCTGTGCTGACATAAACAAGGTCAAGGTCTCCTGCGAAGACCATCTCTCTGACGAAATGGTAGTGGACCTCTATATGCTTCGTGGTACGAGCATGAAATACTGGGTTCCTGGCCAACTGTATACTGCTAATGTTGTCACAGAAAATGACAACTTGTCTATCCACTGATAGACCCAAATCTGCAAGCAGCTTTCTCAACCAAGCTACCTCACATGCTGCCATAGCAGCTCCTCTGTATACTCGGCCTCTGTACTCGATAGAGCAACCGTAGGCTACTTCTTGCTGCTCCAAGTCACAACAGCACTCCCCAAAGAAAACATGAATCCATTGGTAGATCTTCTATCTGAGATACTACCAGCCCAATCAGCATCTGTGTACCCATGTACACATATCTCTGTCCCAGTCTCATAGAATAGTCCACAATGCAAAGTAGACCTCACATACCTCAGTATGCGTCTCACTGCATCCAAATGCGGTTTCCATGGAACCTGCATAAACTGACTCACCAACCCAACAACATAGCTCAAATCTGGTCTGGTGATCGTCATGTAGATCAAACTTCCTACTATGCGCCTATACATAGTAGGGTCCTCCAAGATCTCTCCTGAATCTGCACTCAACTTGCCATTCTGATCCAATGGCACTGAGATAGGCTTACAGCCTGTCATACCATACTTGGACAACATGTCCAAGCCATACTGTCTCTGCAGTATTCCAATACCATGTGGTGACCTAATCACCTCAATGCCCAAGAAATATCTGAGCTCCCCCAGATCCTTCATCTCGAACTTCTGTCTAAGCAAGATCTTTACATCAAAGATCTCTGCATCATGGTCCCCCGTAATGATCAAGTCATCTACATAGATGACAACAAGCACAACCCCTCTATCACCATGTCTCACATACAGCGAGAAATCTGCATTGGCTACATGAAAGCCAATAGTGACAAGATATTCAAAAATCTTGTCAAACCATGCTCTTGGTGCTTGCTTTAAGCCATACAAGGCTTTCTTCAACCTGCAAACATGCTCGGGGTGACTCACATCCTCATAACCAGGTGGCTGCAACATATACACCTCTTCTTGCAAATCCCCATGCAAGAATGCATTCTTTACATCCATCTGATGTAAAGACCATTGCTTTGATGCAGCCACTACTATCACAACTCTCACCGTTGCCATCTTGGCAACTGGGCTGAAAGTTTCCTCATAATCAATCCCATATGTCTGCGCATATCCTTTGGCTACCAATCTAGCCTTGTACCTGTTTATGCTTCCATCACTGTTATGTTTAACTTTGTACACCCACTTGCATCCAATGGCTTTCTTGCCTTCAGGCAATTGCACTAAATCCCAAGTGTCATTTCCATATAGTGCATCCATCTCCTCATCCATAGCTTTCTCCCAACACACATTTCCAACAGCCTCATCAATGCATGTGGGCTCTACAACCTGCACAACCTTTGCCATATATGCATAGTGATGTGCCACATAACCATCATATGTAAATCTTTGCACAGGGTTCTTCACTCTCCCTGATCTTCGTAGCTTTTCATTCATGTCTTCCATAGCCTTCTTTACACCACAGGTGTTCTCATAGCTGGGATCCCAAGCTCCTCATCAAGGCTCATATCTGAACCACTAGACTCTCCATCAACATGAGAATGCCCTGCAGAAATGTCAGGCATACCAAGGGGCTCAACCACTTTCTCTTTCCCTTTACGTGATGTACTAATCACATTTGCAGGACTGGTATTATGACGCAGCCTGCCCCACTCCATGGTCTATCAACAGACCCACTAGATGAGGACTCTCCTGGTCCACTCAAAGACTGTGATTGCTGACCTGCATTCTGTGCAACCACACCTCCACTCACATCAGCCCCAACAGCTTCTTTTTCAGCAGCATACCAGCTGCTCATCTCATCAAAGACAACATCCCTGCTTACCCTCAACTCACGTGTAGCAGGGTTATAACACCTGTATCCCTTTTGCTCAAGGGAGTATCCAATAAACACACATTTTTCAGCTTTTGGATCCAGCTTAGTTCTCAGCTCATCTGGCACATGCACATATGCAATGCATCCAAAGACTTTCAGATGAGACAAATCTGGTTTTCTGCTAGTAAACCTCTCCTCTGGAGTTACATCATGTATGGCTGCAGTTGGAGTCCTGTTCGTGATGTATACTGCTGTAGAAACAGCCTCAGCCCAATAGCTATGCGGCATATTCTTCTCTTCCATCAATGCTCGTGCAATCTCAGCAATGTGCTTGTTTTTTCGCTCAGCAACTCCATTTTGCTGCGGAGTGTATCTGCATGTAAACTGTCTCCGAATACCATTCTTCTTCAAAAATTTAGAGAACTCATTGGAGAAGTACTCTCCTCCTCCATCTGACCTTAGGCACTTTACATATTTCCCTGTTTGCTTTTCAACCAAAACTCTGAAATTCTGAAAGTGAGTGAACACCTCACTCTTCTCCTTCATGAATATACCCACACTTTCCTTGTGTGGTCATCAATAAAAGTCACATAGTACCTGCAGCCTCCCATAGATATGGTCTTCGTAGGACCCCATACATCTGAATGCACAACATCTAGTGCATTTCTGCTCACATATCTGTTATGTTGAGATATCGAGCTCTAGTGAGGCGGTGGACACTGATGACCCGCCTGGGGGATAGGCCCCGCACTTACATCACTGGCATGGTTGGTGAGATCTTGGGTGATATGCGGCCAGTGGGATGACAGGCTGTGTGACAGCCATTCTAGAGACTGGCATAGTTATAGCGCCAGCTCATTTAGTCGGGTTCACACTATAGAGAACCCGTGTATGTATTGGTTGAGTACCTTTCATATTGTGTGTACTCTTATCTTGTATATGGTGTGTTGAGTGTTGAGTAGAGAAGAAGAAGATTTTCAGCCTCTCACCTTGTGTGTTCTCTATTAGGGTTTTGTGAGTGTGTGTGTGTGCTTGCAAGAGCTCAAGCTCTCTTCCCCCCTGCATCTTTTCATGGTATCAGAGCCTGGTTCGTGCTAAGGGCTGAGCTGCAAGCAAGAGAACCACAGGAAGCGGTACAAGGGTAAGAGCTTCAACTACTCTTTCCTATTGTGTTGGTGACTACACCCTTGTCGGGAGCTCTACGGGAGGCACCGGCAAACAATCTCCGATTGAGGAGCTTTCTTCGCGGGAGTGAAGCTACAGGGCAACTATACAGTCCTTTGGACTGAGTCCTTTGGACTGAAATTTTCGGGCCGATAACGCGTTTCGGGCGCGTCTGGACCTCCGTTTTTCAGAAAGCAGGCGATTTCGAGCACTGCGAGTAAGTCATCGATTCTCTGCAGAACTCTGTTTTAAGAACTGCAGGAAGACAGATTGACTGTGCAGACACTGTGGGTGCTGCAAAGAGGTCTACAGTTGCCATTGGGTGTATGTATGTGCAGTGAAGTCACTGGTTGTGACATTTGAGAGTACTACAGTACCGTTGTGCAGAAAATACAGCATTTGTGCAGAAAAACTAGAGTGCAGTTTCTGGTAAAATTGTGTGTTTGGCAAGATGTCTAATGATGGCATAACACAGATTGTGGCTGAGAAGCTGGACAAGAATAACTTCCATGCTTGGAGGTTCAGGCTGACTAATTTCCTGATGGGAAAAGGCTATTGGGACTACATTGAAGGTGAGCATGAAGAGGCACCGGAGATACCGGATATAAATCCGACTGCTGCAGATGTGAAAGAGTTTAAAGACTGGAACCAAGGAGCCAGGAAGGTTATGTATTGGCTTTCCATTAGTATACAGGACACCATGATTGGGCACATTCAGGATGCCAAGTCCCCCAAGGAGGCGTGGGACACCTTGGTAAAGCTTTATGAAACAAATACCAAGGCACGTAAGATACAGTTGAAGAATGAACTTCATACTGTGGAGAAAAAGAGCATGTATGTGAATGACTATGCGTTGAAGATAAAGGGCATTGTGGAATCCCTTGCATCTATTGGTGTGTCAGTAGATGATGATGACAAGGTGGAAGTCTGTCTACGTGGTCTCGGGCCACAATACAAGGCGTTTAAGACGTCTATCCAGACTCGGGAAAACATTCCCAACTTTACAGATTTGGTGTCTATGCTGATTATCGAAGAGAAGAACTTGGGTGAAGACCAACAGTCTTCACAAAGCAAAAACGGTTCAGAGCAGCAGGCTTTCTACACGAGTTCAGGAAGAGGACGAGGTAGAGGAGGCCGTGGACGCGGTCAAGGAGGTGGCCGAACAGGTAATCAGAATTATGGCCAGCAGCAGCAACAACAACAACAGTCCCAGAATCAACAACAACAACAACACGCAGGTGGAAGAGGCAAATTCAGAGGCAGGGGGAGTCAAAGAGGCCGTGGAAATTGGCAAAGGCAATATAATGATGCACGTGAATGCTATTATTGTGGTAAGCCTGGACATGTGCAGTCAGAATGTTATAAGAAGCAGGCTGACATGCAAAATGGGAAAGTGCAGCAAAACAACTATGCATCCTCAAGCAGAAATAATGAGGACAATGAAAGGTTGTTTGTTATGCAACATGTTGTGAATGCCATGTCTGAAAATGTTGATGCAGCACAAAAAGATAATGTATGGTATGTGGATTCAGGCGCTTCGAACCACATGACGAGTCATGGGGAGTGGTTCAAGGAGATGAAAAACCCGGAAAGACCAGGTTTTGTGGAAACAGGGGATGACACTGCTCATCAAATTGCCCACATTGGAGATGTGCCATTGTCTATGCAGGATGGCAAAGTGAAGTACCTTGCAGATGTACTTCATGTACCGAACATAACAAAGAATCTGGTTTCAGTTGGCCAGATGATTGAGCAGGGTTTGCAGGTTCGGTTTAACCCTGATGGGTGTTATGTTGAAGATTTCAAAGACAAGTGCAGGCTGGTTGCAAAAGGCAACAGAGTGGGCAGAATGTTTACGTTGGATGTAGACATGCCTGAAATGAGTGCTGCGATGTTTGCAAATGGTTCAGGAGTTGTTGCAGACACAGACATATGGCATAAAAGAATTGGACATGTAAATGTGCAGAGATTGAAGTCTATGCAGACAAAAGGAATTGTGACAGGGCTGCCAAAATTTAAAGTGGAAGGTATGCAGAAAATCTGTGAAGCATGCCAATTTGGGAAGCAAACAAAGCATGTGTTTCCACGTAACAGATATGTGAGCAGAAATGCACTAGATGTTGTGCATTCAGATGTATGGGGTCCTACGAAGATCGTGTCTATGGGAGGCTGCAGGTACTATGTCACTTTCATTGATGACCACACAAGGAAAGTGTGGGTATATTTCATGAAGGAGAAGAGTGAGGTTTTCACTCACTTTCAGAATTTCAGAGTTTTGGTTGAAAAGCAAACAGGAAAATATGTCAAGTGCCTAAGGTCAGATGGAGGGGGAGAATACTTCTCCAATGAGTTCTCTGAATTTTTGAAGAAGAATGGAATTCGGAGACAGTATACATGCAGATACACTCCGCAGCAAAATGGAGTTGCTGAGCGGAAAAACAGGCACATTGCTGAGATTGCGCGGGCATTGATGGAAGAGAAAAATATGCCGCATTGCTATTGGGCTGAGGCTGTTTCTACAGCAGTATACATCATGAATAGGACTCCAACTGCAGCCATACATGATGTAACTCCAGAGGAGAGGTTTACTGGCAGAAAACCAGATTTGTCTCATCTGAAAGTCTTTGGATGCATTGCATATGTGCATGTGCCACATGAGCTGAGAACTAAGCTGGATCCGAAAGCTGAAAAATGTGTGTTTATTGGGTATTCCCTTGAGCAAAAGGGATACAGGTGTTATAACCCTGCTACACGTGAGTTGAGGGTAAGCAGGGATGTTGTCTTTGATGAGATGAGCAGCTGGTATGCTGCTGAAAAAGAAGCTGTTGGGGCTGATGTGAGTGGAAGTGTGGTTGCACAGAATGCAGGTCAGCAATCACAGTCTTTGAGTGGACCAGGAGAGTCCTCATCTAGTGGGTCTATTGATAGACCATGGAGTGGCAGGCTGCGTCATAATACCAGCCTTGCAAATGTGATTAGTACATCACGTAAAGGAAAAGAGAAAGTGGTTGAGCCCCTTGGTATGCCTGACATTTCTGCAGGGCATTCTCATGTTGATGGAGAGTCTAGTGGCTCAGATATGAGTCTTGATGAGGAGCTTGGGATCCCAGCTATGAGAACACCTGGTGTAAAGAAGGCTATGGAAGCCATGAATGAAAAGCTACGAAGATCAGGGAGAGTGAAGAATCCTGTGCAGAGATTTACCTATGATGGTTATGTGGCACATCACTATGCATATATGGCAAAGGTTGTGCAGGTTGTTGAGCCCACATGCATTGATGAGGCTGTTGGAAATGTGTGTTGGGAGAAAGCTATGGATGAGGAGATGGATGCACTATATGGAAATGAGACTTGGGATTTAGTGCAATTGCCTGAAGGCAAGAAAGCCATTGGCTGCAAGTGGGTGTACAAAGTTAAACATAACAGTGATGGAAGCATAAACAGGTACAAGGCTAGATTGGTAGCCAAAGGATATGCGCAGACATATGGGATTGATTATGAGGAAACTTTCAGTCCAGTTGCCAAGATGGCAACAGTGAGAGTTGTGATAGCAGTGGCTGCGTCAAAGAAATGGTCTTTACATCAGATGGATGTAAAGAATGCATTCTTGCATGGGGATTTGCAAGAAGAGGTGTATATGTTGCAGCCACCTGGTTATGAGGATGAGGGTCACCCCGAGCATGTTTGCAGGTTGAAGAAAGCCTTGTATGGCTTAAAGCAAGCACCAAGAGCATGGTCTGACAAGATTTCTGAATATCTTGTCACTATTGGCTTTCATGTAGCCAATGCAGATTTCTCATTGTATGTGAGACATGGTGATAGAGGGGTTGTGCTTGTTGTCATCTATGTAGATGACTTGATCATTACGGGGGACCATGATGCAGAGATCTTTGATGTAAAGATCTTGCTTAGACAGAAGTTCGAGATGAAGGATCTGGGGGAGCTCAGATATTTCTTGGGCATTGAGGTGATTAGGTCACCACATGGTATTGGATTACTGCAGAGACAGTATGGCTTGGACATGTTGTCCAAGTATGGTATGACAGGCTGTAAGCCTATTTCTGTGCCATTGGATCAGAATGGCAAGTTGAGTGCAGATTCAGGAGAGATCTTGGAGGATCCTACTATGTACAGGAGCATAGTAGGAAGTTTGATCTACATGACGATCACCAGACCAGATTTGAGCTATGCTGTTGGGTTGGTGAGTCAGTTTATGCAGGTTCCACGGAAACCGCATTTGGATGCTGTGAGACGCATACTGAGGTATGTGAGGTCTACTTTGCATTGTGGACTATTCTATGAGACTGGGACAGAGATATGTGTACATGGGTACACAGATGCTGATTGGGCTGGTAGTATCTCAGACAGAAGATCTACTAGTGGATTCATGTTTTCTTTGGGGAGTGCTGCTGTGACTTGGAGCAGCAAGAAGCAGCCTACGGTTGCTCTATCGAGTACAGAGGCCGAGTACAGAGGAGCTGCTATGGCAGCATGTGAGGTAGCTTGGTTGAGAAAGCTACTTGCAGATTTGGGTCTATCAGTGGATAGACAAGTTGTCATTTTCTGTGACAACATTAGCAGTATACAGTTGGCCAGGAACCCAGTCTTTCATGCTCGTACAAAGCACATAGAGGTCCACTACCACTTCGTCAGAGAGAAGGTCTTGGCAGGAGATCTTGACCTTGTTTATGTCAGCACAGAGGATCAGGTAGCTGACATCTTCACCAAAGCATTGGATACAGAGAAGCTCCGCAAATTCAGGGCTTCACTTGGTGTACATGAGATGGAGTTGAGCTCGAGGGGGAGTGTTGAGATATCGAGCTCTAGTGAGGCGGTGGACACTGATGACCCGCCTGGGGGATAGGCCCCGCACTTACATCACTGGCATGGTTGGTGAGATCTTGGTGGTGAGATCTTGGGTGATATGCGGCCAGTGGGATGACAGGCTGTGTGACAGCCATTCTAGAGACTGGCATAGTTATAGCGCCAGCTCATTTAGTCGGGTTCACACTATAGAGAACCCGTGTATGTATTGGTTGAGTACCTTTCATATTGTGTGTACTCTTATCTTGTATATGGTGTGTTGAGTGTTGAGTAGAGAAGAAGAAGATTTTCAGCCTCTCACCTTGTGTGTTCTCTATTAGGGTTTTGTGAGTGTGTGTGTGTGCTTGCAAGAGCTCAAGCTCTCTTCCCCCCTGCATCTTTTCATGTTACGTGGAAACACATGCTTTGTTTGCTCCCCAAATTGGCATGCTTCACATATTTTCTGCATACCTTCCACTTTAAATTTTGGCAGCCCTGTCACAATTCCCTTAGTCTGCATAGACTTCAATCTCTACACATTCACATGTCCAATCCTTTTATGCCAAATGTCTGTGTCTGCAACAATTCCTGAACCATTTGCAAACATCGCAGCACTCATTTCAGGCATGTCTACATTCAACGTAAACATTCTGCCCACTCTGTTGCCTTTTGCAGCCAACCTGCACTTGTCTTTGAAGTCTTCGACATAACAACCATCAGGGTTAAACCGAATCTGCAAACCGTGCTCAATCATCTGGCCAACTGAAACCAGATTCTTTGTTATGTTTGGAACGTGAAGTACATCTGCAAGGTACTTCACTTTGCCATCCTGCATAGACAATGGCACATCTCCAACATGGGCAATTGGATGAGCAGTGTCATCCCCAGTTTCCACAAAACCTGGCCTTTCCGGGTTTTTCATCTCCTTGAACCACTCCCCATGACTTGTCATGTGGTTCGAAGCACCTGAATCCACATAGCACACATCATCTTTTTGTGCTGCTTCAACATTTTTAGACATGGCATTCACGACATGCTGCATAAACAACCTTTCATTATCCTCATTATTTCTGCTTGAGGATGCATAGTTGTTTTGCTGCACTTTCCCATTTTGCATGTCAGCCTGCTTCTTATAACATTCTGACTGCACATGTCCAGGCTTACCACAATAATAGCATTCACGTGCATCATTATATTGCCTTTGCCAATTTCCACGGCCTCTTTGACTCCCCCTGCCTCTGAATTTGGCTCTTCCACCTGCGTGTTGTTGTTGTTGTGGATTCTGGGACTGTTGTTGTTGTTGTTGTTGCTGCTGGCCATAATTCTGATTACCTGTTCGGCCACCTCCTTGACCGCATCCACGGCCTCCTCTACCTCGTCCTCTTCCTGAACTCGTGTAGAAGGCCTGTTGCTCTGAACTGTTTTTGCTTTGTGAAGACTGTTGGTCTTCACCCAAGCTCTTCTCTTCGATAATCAGCATAGACACCAAATCTGTAAAGTTGGGAATGTTTTCCCGAGTCTGAATGGACGTCTTGAACGCCTTGTATTGTGGCCCAAGACCACGTAGATAGACTTCCACCTTGTCATCATCATCTACTGACACACCAATAGATGCAAGGGATTCCACAATACCCTTTATCTTCAGCGCATAGTCATTCACAGACATGCTCTTTTTCTCCACAGTATGAAGTTCATTCTTCAACTGTATCTTACGTGCCTTGGTATTTGTTTCATAGAGCTTTACCAAGGTGTCCCATGCCTCCTTGGGAGACTTGGCATCTTGAATGTGCCCAATCATGGTGTCCTGTATACTAATGGAGAGCCAATACATAACCTTCCTGGCTCCTTGGTTCCAGTCTTTAAACTCTTTCACATCTGCAGCAGTCGGATTTATATCCGGTATCTCCGGTGCCTCTTCATGCTCACCTTCTATGTAGTCCCAATAACCTTTTCTCATCAGGAAATTCGTCAACCTGAACCTCCAAACATGGAAGTTATTCTTATCAAGCTTCTCAGCCACAATCTGGGTTATCCCATCATTTGACATCTTGCCAAACACACAATTTTACCAGAACAGCACTCTGGTTTTTCTGCACAAACTGCTGTATTTTCTGCACAACGGTACTGTAGTACTCTCAAATGTCACAACCAATGACTTCAATGTGCATACATACACCCAATGGCAACTGTTGACCTCTTGCAGCACCCACAGTGTCTGCACAGTCAATCTGTCTTCCTGCAGTTCTTAAAACAGAGTTTTGCAGAGAATCGATGACTTACCTGCAGTGCTCGAAATCGCCTGCTTTCTGAAAAACGGAGGTCCAGACGCGCCCGAAATGCGTTTTTGGCTCAGAAAATTCTGTCCAATAGGACTCTGTCCAATAGGATAGTATAGTTGCCCTATAGCTTTACTCCCGCGAAGAAAGCTCCTCAATCAGAGATCGTTTGCCAGTGCCTCCCGTAGAGCTCCCGACAAGTCACCAACACAACTAGGGAAGAGTAGTTGAAGCTCTTACCCTCGTACCGCTTCTTGTGGTTCTCTTGCTTGCAGCTCATCCCTTAGCACGAACCAGGCTCTGATACCATGAAAAGATGCAGGGGGGAAGAGAGCTTGAGCTCTTGCAACACACACACACTCACAAAACCCTAATAGAGAACACACAAGGTGAGAGGCTGAAAATCTTCTCCTTCACTCAACACTCAACACACCATATACAAGAATAAGAGTACTCACAATATGAAAGGTACTCAACCAAATACATACACGGGTTCTCTATAGTGTGAACCCGACTAAATGAGCTGGTGCTATAACTATGCCAGTCTCTAGAATGGCTGTCACACAGCCTGTCATCCCACTGGCCGCATATCTCCCATGATCTCACCAACCATGCCAGTGGTGTAAGTGCGGGGCCTATCCCCCAGGCGGGTCATCAGTGTCCACCGCCTCACTAGACGAGCTCGATATCTCAACATCTACCTCCTCTAGTTGTCCTCCGAGATCAGCACTCACCTCCAAAAGCTCTGATCTTTCACCTAGAAGCCTCTCCTAGCCAACAGCTTCCAGCTAACCAACATAGCTCTTAGTAGCTGACGCAGAACAATCAGATTCTGGCTCTGAATGCCTGTACTTGTTTCTAGTCAAAAACTTGTCCTCCAGGCCCCTCTACTTTCCTCCAATGTCAGTAGACCTAAAGCTACAACTCCAGAAGCTCTCTGGTCCCTTTGCTAATCCTCCTTTCACCACTTGCTAACTGCACCAAATTGAATTTTGCCTCAAAAATCCGACACAGAATCGACTGCTTCAGAATCCTTCAACAAAAAAAGACCTTCCCTCAGGTGTCCTCTGACATCCCTCAGACAACACTTAATTAATCAAGATATCACCCTAGAGGCTCTTTGCTGACAATAGTAAGCTCTCAGAACTGACTATACTCGACAAAACCAACTAATCTGACACAACTGATGCCGGTTCCACTCCTCTATGTCAGATGCCATTATATACCCTCAAGACACTCCAACCAAACATGGATCTAACCCTTTGGACTCCTGATTGACTACAACCATCTCACACCTCTGCCACACAAACCCCATCAGACCATAAATCCTCTGACTGCTGCTGTTGAGACAACTAACCTCTAACAGACTTCAAACAGTTAGCTGGGACTCAATATCACTTCTCCCAAACTTAATCAAGCTAGAGCAAGCCCTCACCTTTAGTTGATCATTTTAAGGCTGAGTTGACATAGAATATGCCCTATACCTTAACTCATTTTGATTGTGTCAGAACAAACTCAGAATCAACACCCCAGACATCAAACCAGCACACCCCAGTGGTCTATCTCCATCAATTTAATCAAACAACACCATACCACAACAGAACATGAAAATGAAAGTCTTTGTATCCACTCACAATTGACGTAAGCCAATCTCGCTAGATTCTTTAGATATACCAAACATAGCAGTGTCTCAATAGCCCTGAGACATGGGAGTCAACATAAAAAGAAAATGCAAAGGAAAACTCAAGGGTTCCCCTCAAGTGAACCTCGGTGACAACTCTTCATAGTTCCATATTTAATAGTTACAATCGGTGATGACTAGACTGAATCAAGTCCCTAATAGAAGGGCCACATAGAGAACCCAAGAACACACCTCTAGGAAAATTATTTGATCTTCAGCCACCTTCTGCTCTGATCCACCCAAATCCATCTGCACACTGAATTGTCTTCTCCTTTGCTAGCTAGATAAAAGCTGCAGCAGGAACTCTAGCCTGCATGCTTCGCGGCGATGAAAATAAACCTGCAAGAGACTCCCTCCTCTATAGTCTCAACTCTCTCTGCTCTCTGGTGGTTGCTTTCAACCATCCTTGTTGTCTCCCTCACAATAACACAAAATTATTCTTCTTGAATGTGCGTCGCCCCGCCCTTGCATCCTTCTGGAACCTGTATTGCCTAGCTCTTTCGACTGCCCATGTGCTTTCTAGTTTGGATTTGCGCACTTGCTCTTATCTACTTGACATCACACGTTGTTTTTGCCATTATGGATTCTTTTCACATCCTCATATACATTTTGTTTCTATCTACACATCATGCTTAGGATGACCTCACATATAGCCCACCCCCTAGATGAAACACATTCATGTGTTTCATATCACTCTTTGTGCTCAAAACTGCCCTCTTTCAAAAACACTCCACTCACACTATTAACAGTATCAACAACAACATCTGACTCTTCAAAAGCCTCCTAGATCAAAAGGATATAACATCACCTTCCGAAGCCATCCCTATGAGTGGATCCATCTTCCTGGATCAAAAACCTGCACATACTTTACAAAAAATCCCCTTGGTTTGTGATATGGAAAATGATGTGAATTGGATGAGAAGAATGAGTACACATATGAATGGAATGTGGAATAAGTAATGTGGACTGATGAGGGATAATGTGGAAAGACGAGAGTTCATTATAGTGAAAAGATGCAGGGGGGAAGAGAGCTTGAGCTCTTGCAAGCACACACACACACTCACAAACCCTAATAGAGAACACACAAGGTGAGAGGCTGAAAATCTTCTTCTTCTTCACTCAACACTCAACACACCATATACAAGAATAAGAGTACACACAATATGAAAGGTACTCAACCAAATACATACACGGGTTCTCTATAGTGTGAACCCGACTAAATGAGCTGGCGCTATAACTATGCCAGTCTCTAGAATGGCTGTCACACAGCCTGTCATCCCATTGGCCGCATATCACCCAAGATCTCACCAACCATGCCAGTGGTGTAAGTGTGGGGCCTATCCCCCAGGTGGGTCATCAGTGTCCACCGCCTCACTAGACGAGCTCGATATGTCAACACTCCCCCTCGAGCTCAACTCCATCTCATGTACACCAAGCGAAGCCCTGAATCTGCGGAGCTTCTCTGTACCCAATGCTTTGGTGAAGATGTCAGCTACCTGATCCTCTGTGCTGACATAAACAAGGTCAAGATCTCCTGCCAAGACCTTCTCTCTGACGAAGTGGTAGTGGACCTCTATATGCTTCGTGCGAGCATGAAAGACTGGGTTCCTGGCCAACTGTATACTACTAATGTTGTCACAGAAAATGACAACTTGTCTATCCACTGATAGATCCAAATCTGCAAGTAGCTTTCTCAACCAAGCTACATCACATGCTGCCATAGCAGCTCCTCTGTACTCAGCCTCTGTATGGATAGAGCAACCGTAGGCTGCTTCTTGCTGCTCCAAGTCACAACAGCACTCCCCAAAGAAAACATGAATCCACTGGTAGATCTTCTATCTGAGATACTACCAGCCCAATCAGCATCTGAGATATTACCAGCCCAATCAGCATCTGTGTACCCATGTATACATATCTCTGTCCCCGTCTCATAGAATAGTCCATAATGCAACGTAGACTTCACATACCTCAGTATGCGTCTCACTGCATCCAAATGCGGTTTCCGTGGAACCTGCATAAACTGACTCACCAACCCAATAGCATAGCTCAAATCTAGTCTGGTGATCGTCATGTAGATCAAACTTCCTACTATGCGCCTATACATAGTAGGATCCTCCAAGATGTCTCCTGAATCTGCACTCAGTTTGCCATTCTGATCCAATGGCACGGAAATAGACTTACAGCTTGTCATACCATACTTGGAAAACATGTCCAAGCCATACTGTCTCTGCAGTAATCCAATACCATGTGGTGACCTAATCACCTCAATGCCCAAGAAATATCTGACCTCCCCCAGATCCTTCATCTCGAACTTCTATTTAAGCAAGATCTTTACATCAAAGATCTCTGCATCATGGTCCCCCGTAATGATCAAGTCATCTACAAAGATGACAACAAGCACAACTCCTCTATCACCATGTCTCACATACAGCGAGAAATCTGCATTGGCTACATGAAAGCCAATAGTGATAAGATATTCAGAAATCTTGTCAGACCATGCTCTTGGTGCTTGCTTTAAGCCATACAAGGCTTTCTTCAACCTGCAAACATACTCGGGGTGACTCACATCCTCATAACCAGGTGGCTGCAACATATACACCTCTTCTTGAAAATCCCCATGCAAGAATGCATTCTTTACATCCATCTGATGTAAAGACCATTGCTTTGATGCAGCCACTGCTATCACAACTCTCACTGTTGCCATCTTGGCAACTGGGCTGAAAGTTTCCTCATAATCAATCCCATATGTCTGCGCATATCCTTTGGCTACCAATCTAGCCTTGTACCTGTTTATGCTTCCATCACTGTTATGTTTAACTTTGTACACCCACTTGCATCCAATGGCTTTCTTGCCTTCAGGTAATTGCACTAAATCCCAAGTTTCATTTCCATATAGTGCATCCATCTCCTCATCCATAGCTTTCTCCCAACACACATTTCCAACAGTCTCATCAATGCATGTGGGCTCTACAACCTGCACAACCTTTGCCATATATGCATAGTGATGTGCCACATAACCATCATATGTAAATCTCTGCACAGGGTTCTTCACTCTCCCTAGTCTTCGCAGCTTTTCATTCATGGCTTCCATAGCCTTCTTTACACTAGGTGTTCTCATAGCTGGGATCCCAAGCTCCTCATCAAGGCTCATATTTGAGCCACTAGACTCTCCATCAACATGAGAATGCCCTGCAGAAATGTCAGGCATACCAAGGGGCTCAACCACTTTCTCTTTTCCTTTACGTGATGTACTAATCACATTTGTAGGACTGGTATTATGACGCAGCCTGCCACTAGACTCTCCATCAACATGAGAATGCCCTGCTGAAATGTCAGGCATACCAAGGGGCTCAACCACTTTCTCTTTTCCTTTACGTGATGTACTAATCACATTTGCAGGACTGGTATTATGACGCAGCCTGCCACTCCATGGTCTATCAATAGACCCACTAGATGAGGACTCTCCTGGTCCACTCAAAGACTGTGATTGCTGACTTGCATTCTGTGCAACCACACTTCCACTCACATCAGCCCCAACAACTTCTTTTTCAGCAGCATACCAGCTGCTCATCTCATCAAAGACAACATCCCTGCTTACCCTCAACTCACATGTAGCAGGGTTATAACACTTGTATCCCTTTTGCTCAAGGGAGTATCCAATAAACACACATTTTTCAGCTTTTGGATCCAGCTTAGTTCTCAGCTCATGTGGCACATGCACATATGCAATGCATCCAAAGACTTTCAGATGAGACAAATCTGGTTTTCTGCCAGTAAACCTCTCCTTTGGGGTTACATCATGTATGGCTGCAGTTGGAGTCCTGTTCGTGATGTATACTGCTGTAGAAACAGCCTCAGCCCAATAGCTATGCGGCATATTCTTCTCTTCCATCAATGCTCGCGCAATCTCAGCAATGTGTCTGTTTTTCAGCTCAGCAACTCCATTTTGCTGCGGAGTGTATCTGCATGTAAATTGTCTCCGAATACCATTCTTCTTCAAGAATTCAGAGAACTCATTGGAGAAGTACTCTCCCCCTCCATCTGACCTTAGGCACTTTACATATTTCCCTGTTTGCTTCTCAACCAAAACTCTGAAATTCTGAAAGTGAGTGAACACCTCACTCTTCTCCTTCATGAAATATACCCACACTTTCCTCGTGTGGTCATCAATGAAAGTCACATAATACCTGCAACCTCCCATAGATATGGTCTTTGTAGGACCCCATACATCTGAATGCACAACATCTAGTGCATTTCTGCTCACATATCTGTTACGTGGAAACACATGCTTTGTTTGCTTCCCAAATTGGCATGCTTCACATATTTTCTGCATACCTTCCACTTTAAATTTTGGCAGCCCTGTCACAATTCCTTTTGTCTGCATAGACTTCAATCTCTGCACATTTACATGTCCAATCCTTTTATGCTAAATGTCTGTGTCTGCAACAATTCCTGAACCATTTGCAAACATCGCAGCACTCATTTCAGGCATGTCTACATTCAACGTAAACATTCTGCCCACTATGTTGCCTTTTGCAGCCAACCTGCACTTGTCTTTGAAGTCTTCGACATAACAACCATCAGGGTTAAACCGAATCTGCAAACCGTGCTCAATCATCTGGCCAACTGAAACCAGATTCTTTGTTATGTTTGGAACGTGAAGTACATCTGCAAGGTACTTCACTTTGCCATCCTGCATAGACAATGGCACATCTCCAACATGGGCAATTGGATGAGCAGTGTCATCCCCTGTTTCCACAAAACTTGGTCTTTCCGGGTTTTTCATCTCCTTCAACCACTCCCCATGACTCGTCATGTGGTTCGAAGCGCCTGAATCCACATACCATACATCATCTTTTTGTGCTGCTTCAACATTTTCAGACATGGCATTCACGACATGCTGCATAACAAACAACCTTTCATTACCCTCATTATTTCTGCTTGAGGATGCATAGTTGTTTTGCTGCACTTTCCCATTTTGCATGTCAGCCTGCTTCTTATAACATTCTGCCTGCACATGTCCAGGCTTACCACAATAATGGCATTCACGTGCATCATTATATTACCTTTGCCAATTTCCACGGCCTCTTTGACTCCCCTGCCTCTGAATTTGTCTCTTCCACCTGCGTGTTGTTGTTGTTGTTGTTGATTCTGGGACTGTTATTGTTGTTGCTGCTCTGTTGGCCATAATTCTGATTACCTGTTTGGCCACCTCCTTGACCGCGACGAAGAAAGCTCCTCAATCAGAGATCGTTTGCCGGTGCCTCCCGTAGAGCTCCCGACAAGGGTGTAGTCACCAACACAAATAGAAAAGAGTAGTTGAAGCTCTTACCCTCGTACCGCTTCCTGTGGTTCTCTTGCTTGCAGCTCAGCCCTTAGCACGAACCAGGCTCTGATACCATGAAAAGATGCAGGGGGGAAGAGAGCTTGAGCTCTTGCAAGCACACACACACACACTCACAAACCCTAATAGAGAACACACAAGGTGAGAGGCTAAAAATCTTCTTCTTCTTCACTCAACACTCAACACACCATATACAAGAATAAGAGTACACACAATATGAAAGGTACTCAACCAAATACATACACGGGTTCTCTATAGTGTGAACCCAACTAAATGAGCTGGCGCTATAACTAAGCCAGTCTCTAGAATGGCTGTCACACAGCCTGTCATCCCACTGGCCGCATATCACCCAAGATCTCACCAACCATGCCAGTGGTGTAAGTGTGGGGCCTATCCCCCAGGCGGGTCATCAGTGTCCACCGCCTCACTAGACGAGCTCGATATCTCAACATATAGAAACTGTATTTGTGACCTGTTTGTAAATGACTATTTTATGTCAAGAATGCTGGGAAGGCATTTTGACCGTCTTGTGATTAAGGTCGTGGAGACCTAACTGATAAAGTTATAACAGCTGGCGGAGAGTCAACAGAGGACGTCTCGCGTAGCATGGTCGGCCGAGGTCTTGACCAGCCTCGGTTCGATTTAAATGGTGAGCTTCCGGTACAGTGGATGAGGGACCAAGGAAGCAGCCTATGAGTGAAGCGCTAGGTGACCTCCTTCTTTGAAGGATCCTAGAGGGTGCTGACCATACGGTGCTCGGGCTCTGGGTCACCGAAGATACCCACACGTGCGTCGTGGAAGATATTGGAACAAGGAGTAAGAGTTGTTTTATGAAACCGGGCATGGATCTGGTTGATTGACCTTGCTGGTCCTCAAACGGATGATTCCATGGCTCTTTTATATGGATATGTTGGTTGATCTTGCTGATCTTCAACGGAGATTCCATCTTGATTTTTATAAGTGATTATATTGCCGGGTACTTTGAGCTAGGAACTATTAAAAAGGCCCCTGTGGACAGGTGGTGAGCGTTCTGGTTTTGCCAATGATACCCTAGATACTCCGATGAAGGAATGATTGGAAATTAAGATTCAATCGGATATTTTGGAGGATTGTGATCAGTGATACTATGGTTTCATTAAATGATTATTTTAAAGATGGTTGAATCTGTGAAAAAGGCAATTTCATATTGGGTGTGTAAGTGGCATGACTAATGTTAAATTTGCATGAATATCCGGCTAGGGGGCCTGGGAATTCTTTTCCCTGGTACCCGGGACAAAACCTAACCAAATTCTAAATTGGATCCCATCACTACAGTGGTTGGGCGGTTGGCTAACCCATGGGACTGGATGGGGTTAGGTTGCACTGATGGATCCCTAAATCTGAGACTCAATTCTGTTATGGTACGTTAGATAAAGTAAATCCTGGTCAAAAATTTTTCTATGGAAAAGAATCAACGGCTATGCCTCTCAATGAGGAAAAGAGTGTTGATCTCTATGATCCAAGTGCAAGTTTCTTCCTTGATCTGACCAAGTGACTTAAGGTTCGGTCGGATCAGTTTGGTCAGTAATGACCTTGACTACATTAGAAATTTTTTTTTATCCTGGAGGAATCGCCTGTGCTTTCTGGGCAAGGGAAGTTTTTTTGAGTTTGGTTTTGGAAGAACCGAGGAATTAGTCACCTGTCTGGATATCCGTGGGGCGAGGCCCCGAGTGTGGGAACCTGCCCCGCGCAAGATGTGCTACTTCCGCTCTGCTAGCACTCCGAATCCGTTGCGCGGTGGGGACGGGGATCTCACAGCTGGTTCAGAGCAATTTGACTAATAAGGATCAACCAAAAAGCCAAAAATGTCAAAAATTTATGAAGTAGCAATATAAGATCAGAATTGTGTGATGAAATTCATACAAATTGTTATTTGAGCTGAAATTCATAAATTAGTAATTGGGTCTTCAGATGGAAGTACCACAATTGCATGGAATCCCTGACTTGCTTGAGGCCTAGACATGATGGTCTTTACCTTATAATTCCAAGGACCGTGACTACCCGTATATATTGAGGGTATAACTGCAGCTCTTTACTAGCAGTACTTACGAGTAAATCTAAGACTTGAAATTATAAGCATTAATGCTATCCCCAGATGATGAATTCGAATGTGGTTGATATGATTGTTAAATTCTGGTTATGAACTGATGAGTTGAATTGGATTTTGATTGAAAAATGATGATTCCTGAAATTTGGTTGAAATATAATAAGCCAAGCAAAACCACAATGAGGATGAATGGGACGAGTCCCTGTGATGATGTTCATAACTGGAATGACGTTAATGACTTCAGCAAATCATAATGAGGATGAATGGGACGAGTCCCTGTGATGATGTTCATAACTGGAATGATGTTAATGACTTTAGCAAATCACTATGAGATTAGTGGATTGTGCTGGCAGATTACTACTGTTAACTTTTGATCAGTGGATCAAGTTAAGGGTTGATAAATTAAAAATATGAAAAATTGAAATCCCCATGGAGGACTGTTCAGATGGAAAAATTCAGTTTGATGGACCATTATTATGTTAAAGATATGAATGAGATATTCTAAATGAATTGTTATTTGATAATGCGTTCTATATGAGTATCTTTACCCCATGATTATGTGGGAAGCCGACCTATTTAAAGAACCCCAAAATCAATTGAATAAAAAATCGGATTGAATCATAAATAAAGAAACTTAACAAGAATTTTCGTATTGATAGGAACATGGATCGAGGTCGTCGTGGTAGAAATGTTAACCCCCAACTTGATGAAGAAGAGCTCGACGTGGATGTTCGTAAAACTCTTCATAGTTCGCAGCTTGGTCCCTTCAAGGGTGAAGGGGAACAGTTAGGTGAAGTTGTAGAAAAGTGGATTGAGGCCATGGAGGAATACTTTGATGTAACTGGCTACAATGAGAGAAGCAAGATGGCTCTCGCCAAGTTAAACGGCCAGGGTTGCGTCGTGGAGGAATCACTGTGAGACAAACCGTCTTGACCGAAATACCCAAACCTGGACTGATCTCAAAATTTACCTAAGGACGAGGTTCTATCCTCCCGACTTTTTAGAAACAAAGATGAACGAATTCTTAGAGTTAACCCAGGGGAGTAGAACTATTGAAGCATATCACCAAGCATTCGCTCTCCTCCTCAGATACTCGCCTCTGCTGGATGAAGAACAGCTGATGGCCAGGTTCATTCGGGGACTGAACGAACCTTTGAATATCCTGGTGAAGAATGCCAAGCGAGTTTCCATGGCCAAATTTCCATGGCCAAAGCAGTTCGGATGGCGAAGGATTTCACCAAAGCCTTTGATGTCAAGTCCCGCCAAAGTTAGCACCATCACCTTTCAAAAGGTTTTTATTCCGTGAAGATGATTCCAACCTTCCTCCGCCTAAGAGATATCAGGGTCAAACCCAGGATATGGGAAGTTCCAGAATGGAAGAAATGTCCTTTTCCCGAAACTCAATCCCTTGGATTTCAACTTTAGAAGTTCCACCCTTGAACAAGAGAGTGAAATGCTATAACTGCCAAGGATTTGGACATCGGAGTATGGATTGTCCAACTCCTTTTGAATCAAGGTTTTCAGGGCAGGGAAATCAGGGATCAAGATTCCAGACTCCAGCCCCTTCCTTCCAGAGTAATCAGGGTTCTATCCACCAAAATCAGGGAAATCCCATAGGTAGACCCTCTATCCAACCTGCAGTTTCAATCCAAAGTAATGCAAGACCTCCACCTCAGAATAGGGGAAGTCAAAGAGATTTGTTCCCAAATCGGCCGTCCACTTCCAAGGCAGTAACATTCGAAGTGATTGACGAAGAAGAAGATGAAAGCGAGTTATTTCCAAATCGGCCGTCCACTTCCAAGGCAGTAACGTAGTGATTGAAGAAGAAGAAGAAGAAGATGAAAGAGATCATACTCCACCTGCGAGAAGAGGACATCTCGCGTTTTTTAAGTGGGGTAGAATGTAAGATTCTTCCCTAGCCTCTCAGGATGTCCAGTATCTTCCCCTATAGTCAAATACCTCTTCAGAAATATAAAAGATCTTGTTTATACCTGTTTTAGCATAGAGAGAGGTGATTCAGTTATTAAATAACTTTGGATGAAAAATATCTCATCTTATTAAAATAATTTTCCTTGAAACAGAAGTTCAAAAAGATTTTCAGAAGGTGCATTAGAAATCAAGTATAATCTGTTCAAGAGGCCTTATCCTAGGGGTCCAGATTTTTTTGAAATTTTAAATTAAGGTTCCTATGGACCAATAAGATTCATCCTTATAATGTAGGGAGGAGATAAATGGAAGAATAAAAGGAAAATCTTCCAAAAATGAGTAAATACTTACATAAGATGAAGAGTTGACTAAGGATAAGGTTAATAGTTAAAACAGAGAGATATTTAGAAGAAATGATGCATTTTTGATACCTCAGTATGGGGGAATTCCCATGATGAAGGAGGCACCTATTTCACATGTATGGGAGAGTTTTAAACTCCCAAATAATGAGATATTTTTATCTCTCCTCTCTCCTGTTTCAACTAGATCCAAAAAGTGAGCTAAACTGACCTAAAAATGGTCAAAAATTGACCAAACTGATCTGGAAAATTCTAGAATCAGTTTGCTTGGTTAGAGGCTCACTTTTTCCTATAAATAGAAGTCTTCCCCTTTGTTGAAGCTTAATAGTGTTTTTGCACTGTTACTCTACTTCTCCCCAGAGCCAAAAACTGTGAATTTACTCATAATTCATTAGTTTTTGACCTTTCCCTCTTCTAAAGATTGGTGGCCACTCTTGTTTCAAACAAGAGTAGATCCCTCAAACCATCAAGCCAAAGAAAAGCTCTCAAATTCTCCTTGTAAGTTGGAGATTCTTCTCTTTTCTATTTCATTTTATGGTTTTTTATGATTTTTATCTTCTTTAAAGTGAATAATGATGTTATGCCTCATTGAAAAGGCATTCCCCTCTCTTCTTTAGTAAATCCAACCCTTCTTTATCCTAGATGAATGATTAATGGATAGAATCAAGTTTTTTATAATGTTTTTCTTAAATAAGTAGAAAATGTTTACATTACAATGATTTAAATACTCTTGGTGAAATTCTAGTTGATTTTAATACTCTTGGTGAAATTCTAGTTGATTTTAGAGAGTTAAAAATTAAAAAATAGTCAGCCATACAAAGGAGGTTATGGTGAAATTTTCTAAAAATTACGTAAAATAAGTTTTATCTTTTATTATTCAAAAAGAGTAATTCCCATCGTATATGTATTCTTAAAGTGTTATTTTTCATCCTACGTATAGAAAAAAGTATACTAAAAATATTTTATTAAAAAAGTGTTACTTTCTTTATGTGATGAGATGTGATAGGAATCAAATAGATGTAAATGGATGGATAGAAGTGATATGAATCAGATAAATGAAGATGGATGAATGGATGATGTGGTTTGATGTGTGAATGATGTAGATTAATGTAGATTGATGTATGGATGATGTGGTTTGATGTGTGAATGATGTGGGTTGATGTACATGGATGAATGGATGATGTGGATGTGGATGTGGATGTATGAATGTGGATGTGGATGTGGATATATGGATGTGAAAATGGATGTATGGATGTGGATGTGGATGTATGAATGTAGATGTGGATGTGGATGTGGATGTATGAATGTGAATGGGGATGTGGATGTATGAATGTGGATGTAAAAATGGATGTATGGATGTGGATGTGGATGTGGAAATGGATGTGTGGATGTGGATATGGATGTGGATGTGGATGTGGATGTATGGATGTGGATATGGATGTGTATGTATGAATGCGGATGTGAAAGTGGATATATGGATGTGGATGTACGAATGTGGATATATGGATGTGGATGTGTATGTGGAATAATGAATGCGAATGTGTATGTGAAATGATGTGACGTCGATATGAGTGAATGGATGAGATGGAGTGAGTCTCTTGCAGGTTTGTTTTCATCGTGAAGCATGCAAGCGAAAGTTCCTACAACTTTTATTCAATTAGCGGAGGAGAAGATAGCTTAGTGTGGATGGCTTTGAGTGGATCAGAGCAGAAGATGGATGAAGATCAGAGAATTGGCCTACAAGTGTGTCCTGTGTGGCCCTTCTTTTAAAGACTTGATTCAGTCTAGTCATCTCACTGACTGTAGCTATTAAAGATGGAATTGTGAAGAGTTGTCACCGAGGTTCACCTATGGGAAACCCTTGAGTTTTCCTTTGCATTTTCTTTTTATGTTGATGCCCATGTCTCAGGGCTATTAAAGACACTACTATGTTTGGTATATCTGAAGAATCTAGAGAGATTGGCTTGCATCAACAATTGTGAGTGGATACAAAGACTTTCATTTTTATTTTTTGTTGTGGTATGGTGTTGTTTGATTGAATTGATGGAGATAGGCCACTAGGGTGTGTTGGTTTGATGTCAAGGGTGTTGATTCTAATGTCTCAATAGTTAGCGGGTTTATGGTCTGATGGGGTTTTTGTCTTAGCTGTGAGACAGTTGTAGTTAGTCACATGTCCAAAGGGTTAGATCCATGTCTGGTTTGAGTGTCTTAAGGGTATAGAAGTGTCACCTGACGTAGAGGAGTGGAACCTACATGAGCTGTGTCAGATTAGTTCGTTTGGTCGGATATAGTCAAATCTGAGACAGTTGCGAGCTTACTATTGTCAGAAGCAAAGAGCCTCTAGGGTGATATCTTGATATGTTAAGTGTTTCCTAAGGGTTGGTGGATGTCAGAGAACACCTGAGGGAAGGTCCTTTTTTTGTTGAAGGATTTTGAAGTAGCCAGTTCTATGTCAAATTTCTGAGGCAGAATTCAGTTTGTTCATGTGGTCAAAGTGGGGTCAGCAAAGGGACCAGAGAGCTTCTGGAGTTGTGGCTTTAGGTTTGTTGACATTCGAGGAAAGTAGAGAGGCCTGGAGGACAGGTTTTTAACTAGAGACAAGTAGAGGCATTCGAAGGCAGAATCCAACTGTTCTATGTCAGCTAGCTATTTTGGTCAACTAGAAGTCAGTTGTGGTCAAGAGAGGCTTCTAGGTGAAAGGTTAGAGCTTTTGGAGGTGAGTGCTGACCTAGGAGGACAGCTGGAGGAGGTAGAGGGGCTAGACAGGGAGGTTGGGAGGGTGTAGAAGTAATATTGAGGCAACTAGAGGGCTGAGGACAAGAGCCAGGTTGGTTGGTTCCCTTGGGGCTAGGATTTCAGTGTCCCCCCCCAGTTCTGATCCCACTGTGTCTTCTTCTTGTGTGCCTGCTGGTGGTGTAGTAGAGGCCATCACCTAGCCAGTACACATAGTTTGGTGCCCCCACTAAGGATCAGAAGGCTCCTGTTAAGGATTGTGGTCAGCAAGTTGGAACTCACTTGTTGATCAACTCAGGACCCATGTCTTGTTGTGGATATGATATGTTCGAAGGTCAAAAGGGAGAAGATGTTGTTGAGTTTCTGAGGAGTGTTGAGTCGGCAGCTTTGAAGAGTAATAGAGATGATGATGCTTTCAACCTGAAGATGATCAATTTGTTGCTAGAGAATGCAATCATGGACTAGTTTGAGTTTGAGGCTGAGGATGCTAACAGAGGAAGCTTGGACAGTTTGAGAGAAGCCTTGAAGAGGAAATATGGGAGAGTTGACCAAAGGACTTGTTGAATTGCTGACTGAAAAGATCAGAGAGAGGGTGGAGCTAAAGGACCCACTCACCTTCGCTGAAGTAGTGAAGATTGTTGTCTATCAGGAGAGGAAGATATCAGGAGAGGAAGATGAGAAGGAAGGCTAGCTTGTACATGCCATCCACTAGGCCAAGAAGAGTGCCCATGTTTGATTTGTTTGATATGATTCATGCTAAGAACAGTGTACAAGTTATGGAACCTTATGTGAGTGATGTGTCAGAGGATGCAAGGGTTTTGGATCAGTATGGTTGTGAAGCTACAAAAAGCATAGGTTTGAGGACCAGCAAGGTCAATCAACCAGATCCATGCTCGGTTTCAGAAAACAACTCTTACTCCTGGTTCCAATATCTTCCATGACGCACGTGTGGGTATCTTCGATGACCCAGAGCCCGAGCATCGTATGGTCAGCACCCTCTAGGATCCTAAGAGGTCACCTAGCGCTTCACTCATAGGCCGCTTCCTTGGTCCCTCATCCACCGTACCGGAAGCTCACCATTTAAATCGAACCGAGGCTGGTCAAGACCCCGGCCGACCATGCTACGTGAGACGTCCTCCGTTGACTCTCCGTCAGCTGTTGCAACTTTATCAGTTAGGTCTCCACGACCTTAATCACAAGATGGTCAAAATGCTTCCCTAGCATTCTTGACATAAAATAGTCATTTATAAACAGGTCACAAATACAGTTTCTATAATGAACTCTCGTCTTTCCACATTATCCCTCATCAGTCCACATTACTTATTCCACATTCCATTCATATGTGTACTCATTCTCATCCAATCACATCATTTTCCATCTCATCACATCACATATCATTTATTCACATCCCAATTCACATGTCACATTTTCTCCATTGCAGTCTTAACTCTGCTCCGCTCTCTGGTGGTTGCTCAGCCATCCTTCTTGTCCCCCTCACAATAACACAAAATTTTTCTTCTTGAACTTGCGTCGCCGTCCTTGCATCCTTCTAGAATCCATGTTGCCTAGCTCTTTCGATTGCCCATGCACTTTCTATTTTGGATTTGCACACCTGCTCTTATCTACTCGACATCACGTGTTATTTTTGCCATTATGGATTCTTTTCACATCCTTATATACACATTGTTTCTATCTACACCCTCTTTTACTTGTTTCATAACCTTGCATATCACATCATGAAGGGTATCCTTGAGAGATTGGGCGAGTTTCTATTGGATCAAGATATTTTAAATTTGGTATGAGAAGGGAGAGAGGGTAGTTGGTGACATGATGTGGATGTGAGGGAGAGAGGATAGGTGGGAGAGAGCATGGGGATGTGAGCGAGTATGTAGAAGGAGATAGTGCAATAGATAGAAGGAAGAGTGAGGAAGGGAGAATGTAGAAGCTTAACATATGGTGATGTGAGAAAGCACATGCAATAATATAAAAGTAGAGACTATATTTGAAAAATTAGAAGCTATCTATAGAAAAAGTAGAAGCTATCTATAAAAAAGTAGAGGTTATATTTAAAAACATAGAAGCTATCCATACTCGGGCGCCGGGGTCATCTTGGCCAGATGTCCATATAGATAATGGCCCATGTGACCAGGTATGCTCATCCATAACTAGCACCCACAAAGAAAATATCCATATAAGTTCTTTTGGGAAATAGTACACCCATATCATAGAAACTACTTTGCACAAATATTGTAAGAATCTAGCTCAATCTCCAAGACATCAGTACACTAAAAGACTCACTAATAATTTAATACATGAGATGTGTTTAGTATTCCTAATCTTAATTAATAGTTGTAATTTAACTAATTAAGTATTTTTTAGTTGTTGTTTATGGTTTAGCATGCTTCTACTCTACTAATTCCACAATGCATGAACAGATTATGAGAAAATATGAAATATTTGGTCTTCCTAAGGTTTATCGTAAGATCGGGATGCTCACAGAAGATGTGCAATGCATTCAAAGAAGCGACTCTAGAGTTCTTCAACTAAATTTGAAATAAGAAATAAGAAATACTCTCAAGGATTTTTAAAATAATATAGAATTTGTTCCCCAAAATTTAAGTCCTTAGGAAAGCATTGATAAATTTAGTTGGGTCGAAGAATTTATGGTGTTTTGAAGCGCATGTAGCTTATAACATAGTAGTTGTGCACCGAGAAGTGTGGGACAACAAGTAAGAGGAGTGTAAGAGAATAAGTAAGAGATGTGAGGAGAAAAGGAGTAATTGACAACAAGGGGGAGAAAGGGCCAAAAACAAAGAATAGAGAAAAGAAAACAGAGAGGAAGGAAGGAAGGAAGAATAGAGAAAAGAAAACAAAGGGGAAGAAAGGAAAAACAGAGATGTGAGGAGAAAAGGAGTAATTTCTAGAAGTAGATTGGCAAGAATCAACACAACTAGCCTAATCAACATCCGTGAATCCCACGAAATCAGAACCATTAGAATAAGTGATACCATAACTGGATGTGCCATAAAGATACCAAAGAACCCACAAAGAAGCTTGCTAGTTAAACCATCAAGCCGTAGAAGAGAACTGATTGAGAATACTCAAGGCATAAGATATATCCGGACGAGTGTTGTTGAGGTAGAGCAATGAACCAACCAACTGCCGGTACTTAGTAGAATCAACCAAAGGAGAATCATAAAGGGACAAACTTCTCCAAAGAAATAAAAATGCAATCATCGTGATGCCATACTTCAAGACCAAGAAAGTAATGAAGTAATCTAAGATTAGCCTCATCTCAAACTACTGTGAGAAAGCTGAGATTGAACATGAGTGACTTACTGAGAAGCAGATCTTGTAAGGATGAGATCATCTACATATAGCACAATGATACAAATATAACTATCAGAGAGAAGGACATAAAGGTTTGAATCTGGATATACTCTCTCAAAGCCAAGTGAGATCAAGAAGGCATCAATCTTGTGATACCAAGCACGAGGTGCCTATTTGAGACCATATAGAGCCTTCTGCAAATAAACATGATTTGTGTGTCCCTGAATCTCAAATCCTAGAGGTTGTTCAACATATACCTCCTCCTCTAAATCTCCATTTAGAAAAGAAAATTTAACATCCATATGAAAAACAGGCCATCCAAAATGAGTAGCCAAGGCCAAAACAATCCGAATGGTTGTATACCTGGCTGTAGGTGCAAATGTCTCATCAAAGTCCTCACCAACTTTTTGAGCATAGCCATGAGCAACAAGGCAAGCTTTGTATTTATCCAATGTACCGTCAAAATGAAACTTGACTTTGAAAATCCATTTGACACCAATGACCTTTCGATGCAGTGGAACTAACTCCCAAGTTTTGTTCTGCTTGATAGAAGACTCCCTCATGAACTCCATTGGCCAACAACCGAGAGTGTCTTTCTATCAATGACCTCAACCACCTCATCATTAAAATAAAATTTAGGTCCCTTCCGAACGAGAATCCATGTGAATTGAAAACAAGTTCTTTGAAAGCCGAGGCACATGTTAACTTCATGGTGGATAGTCGTTGAGGATCCAAGAGAAACATTACAATACCAATGAACTAGTAAGGAACAATTATCTCCAATGTGAACTAAAGAAGACAACGGCTAGTAATCCTAAAAAATATGAGAATGTTTGGTCATATGGGTAGAAGAACCACTGTCTCACTAACCCACTCAACCTCTATTTGTGTGTCACTAACCTCTGTGGAAGAAGTTATATCTATGATCATGAGGAAAGTATCATGTGGAGAGGTAGGGGGAGAATCTGTAATTGCCATCCTCTTTCTCCTAATAAAATGAACTATTTATGCATAAACATAAAAATTAATTTTCCATGATTATAATGAGAATCATTCAATTAATCTAGGATAATTAATCCTAGATTATGGTAGGAAGTCCTCTTTTCATAATATAAATGAAAATGATTTATGTGTTTATTTTTCAGATATTTTGCCATAGCTCCGCTACTATTACTGATAATTCTCAATAAATTTGAAAGAATAAAGTTTAGTATTATTCATGTGATTAGAATAACCACTAATTGGATCATTATCCAATTATGGATTGATTCTTAATTTTACCATAAGTTAAATAGCATAAAAGTATTAAAAAACCATTATTTTGGCCTCCAATTAGACAAGCATAGAAATTACTTTTAGATAAGAGAAATGCTTCATGAGAAGCTTCATTCAAATTGAGAATAGGTCATAGGAATGACCATTCTTTGGGGGAGAGAGAGAAATGCTTAAAAACCATTATAAATTAAGCATAAATAAAAATTTATGTGTTTCTTCATCATTACAATACATTAAAGAACTTCAATAGTATTCAAAAGCCATTCAAATTAATGCTTCTCAAGCTTGAGAGGGGTTGAGAAGAGAAACATTTGGAGAATAAAGAAAAACAATGTAAGATTCCTTCCCAGCCTCTCAAGATGTCTTCAGAAATATAAAAGATCTTGTTCCTACCTGTTTTGGCTTAGAGAGAAAATATTCTAGAGAGAGGTTATTTAGATTTTAGATATTTTTGGATGGAAAAATATCTCTTCTTATTAAAATAAATTCCCCTGAAAGAGAAGTTCAAAAAGATTTTCAGAAGGTACATTAGAAATCAACTATAATCTGTTTAAAAGGCCTTATCCTAGGGGTCTAGATTTTTTAAAAATTTTAAATTAAGGTTTTGAGGGGCCAATTAGATTCATCCAAATGTGTGGAGGAGATAAATAGAAGAAATAAATAAAATTCCCCCAAAAATGAGTAAATACTCACAGAAGATGAAGAGTGGACTAAGGACCAAAGAAAATGCTAAAAAAATAATTTTTTGACACCTCTTAGAGTGGGGATTCCCCCTCATGAAGGAGGCGCCTATTTCACATGTGTGGTGGAGTTTTAAATTCCCAAAAATTGAGATATTTCATCTCTCCTCTCTCCTAATTCAAGTCTAGTTCCAAAAAGTAAGCTAAACTGGCCCAAAAAAGCTTAAAAATTGACCAAACTGGTCTGGAAAATTCTAGAATTAGTTTGCTTGGTTAGAAGCTCACTTTTTTCTATAAATAGAAGCCTCCCCCTTTGTTGAAGCTTAATAGTGTTTTATGCACTCTTACTCTACTCTTTCCCAAAGCCAAAAACTGTGAATTTCTTAATAATTCATTAGTTTTTTACTTTTCCCTCTTCTAAAGAACTGGTGGCCACTCTTGTTGCAAACAAGAGTAGATCCCTCAAACCATCAAGCCAAAGGAAAGCTCCCAGAATTTCATGTAAGTTAGAAATCCTGCTTTTTCTTATTCTTTTAATGGTTTTCTAATTTTTTTGTTATCCTTAAAATGATAATCTGATGCTATGCCTTGCTGGAAAGGCTTTCCCCCTCTCTCATTCTTAAATTCAGTCCTTCTTTATCCAAGTTAAGTAATCAAATTGTTTGAATTAAACTTTTCATATTGTTTCTCTTTTAAAAGTGGAAATTGATTAGTTTAGAATGCTTTAAACAAATTGGGGATAATTTTTAAGTAAATTAAGAATAGGAAAAATTAAAAAATGGTCAGACCCATACAAAGGAGGTTATGGTAAAATTTTCTTAAATTTTGTGAAATAAGTATTACCTTTTATTATTCAAAAAGAGTAATCCCTATAGTTTGTGTATTAAAGTGTTATTTTCATTCTATGCATAGGAAAATGGATAGTAGAAATATTTTTATTACAAAAGTGTTATTTCTATTAGATTTAAATTCTATACATATAAAGATGCATATTGATTATTATTTTTATTATAAAAGAGTGATTTTCATTAGATTTAAATTCTATGCATAGAAAGATGCATATTGATTATTATTATTTAATTATAAAAGTGTTACTTTCATCAATATTGATTTTTATGCATAAAATGATGCACAAAAGAATTTTATTATTATTATAAAAGTGTTACTTTTCACCAATATTGATTTTTATGCATAAAATGATGCATAAAAGAATTTTTATTATTATAAAAGTGTTACTTTCACCAATATTGATTTTTATGCATGAAATGATGCATAAAAGAATTTTTTTATTATAAAAGTGTTACTTTCATCAATATTGATTTTTATGCATAAAATGATACATAAAAGAATTTTTTTTATTATAAGAGTGTTACTTTCATCAATATTGATTTTTATGCATAAATAGATGCATAAAAGATTTTTTTTATTATAAAAGTATTACTTTCATCAAAATTGATTTTTATGCATAAATAAATGCATAAAAGGATTTTCTTATATAAAAGTGTTATTTCCATATAGAAGTTGGATTTCATGCATAAGTAGATGCATACAGAATTTTTATATCAAAATAAGAGTTCTCTTAATCTTATGTTTAAATCCCATGAATATTGGTAAATGAATAAGTAAATACTCTGTGAGAGAAAATTCTACCATTTCATATTCTCTAGAATGGTAATGAGAAAATTCAGAAAAACTATCAAAGTCGGAATTTTAGATAAATGATTAATTTATTCCTCATAGGAATTCGTTGACTAGTTTTGAATTCAGTTAAGCAAAATACTCAATGAATGAAATTCAGTAAAGTAGTAATTGAAATATTACAGGGTGAACCTTTCCAGACTCAAACCCAGAATCAGACTATGACCAAGACATAACTCCTTCGTCAGTTTCAAGAAAAGACGATGTGACGAGTTAAGTAATCTACACTCAAATCACCCATCGAATCTGAAACTAAGTTGAGACCTTTGATTTTGACCTGAGAATCAAGAATTCAGAATTCGAGGAATTCTACTTGGGAATCCAGACGTGTGATCTAGAAGTCTTGGGATACGGAATTAAGATATACCCATTGTATTCAAAAGAAAATCAAAACTGAAAACTTGCATAGAAACCCTGTTTTCTTAAAGGATTATCTTATGCCAGAATACTGGAGGAAGCATTTGGTATATGTGTTTTCTAAGGGAAGTTTGGTTGAAACAGCTGGCGGGGAGTGTTCAAAGGACAGCTCATGCGGCAAAAACTTGCCCAGGTCTCGACCAGCCTGGTATGGTGTAAAATGGTGTACTTCGGTACGATGGGCGAGGGCTGACGAAGGGGTCCCTGAGTGAAGTGCCAGACACCTAAGGAGGATCCTGGAGGGTTTTGACCAGGCGATGCACGGGCTCGCGGTGCTTAGGACACCCATGCATATGTCGTGGAAGATATATATATGTATGATGACGAGAAAATTATTATAATCTGTTACTGGATCTCGTTGCTGATCTGCTGGTCTCAATGGAGAGTCCATAGTGAAACTGTTTTGTGAAAAACAAGGATTGAATGGAAAATTTGAGTTATGACATCTGTAACCAATAATTGTTTGTCAATGGATTGTTTTATAAATTAAAGTTTAAAGAGGAGTGTGTGCATATCTGTATTCTAAAGCAAAAGTTAAGAAAGGCATTCAATTATGGGTGGGTGAGTACTTGTCTCGTTCTACCAATTCCAGTGTGGTTGGGCGGTGGCTAACCCATGGGCCGGATGGGGTTAGGCTGGAATCAGTAGAGTTTTAATAATAAAATTGATCAATAGGAATACGCTTAGAACTAGAATAGTTAAATAACCTAAAGACTTCTCAAATGAATAGATCAACGGCTGTGCCTGATTCAATTAGGAAAAAAGCGTTGATTTCTTCAAGTTATAAGTATGTAATATTTAGTTTCCCTTCTATCTGGTTTATTCAGATGAAGGTTAGTTTAGTATCTTGACCTCGTTAGAAAAATTCGTTAAGAAATTAAAATGGTGGAATCATCCCTGTTTTCTGGGCATGGGAAATTTTCCCGGTTTCGATTTTTGGAATGACCACTAGCTTAGTCTCGTGCCCGAACATTCGAGGGCGAGGCCCCAAGTGGGAAACCTTGCCCCGTGCAAGAGGGACCTGCTTCCGCTCTGCCAACAATCGGGAATCCAGTGCACGGAGGGGGGAAGTGGGATCCCACAAAGAAGACAATAATCCACTGTGACACTTTACCTCCTAAATTACTTGATTCTTTGATCACAATAGAGGCCCCCAACCAATCAATTGGTTTGGTATGTTGTTGGAGTCTCCATGAAGAGAGAGAGAGAAGCTCCAATCTCTTCAATTTGTAGAGGGTTTTTAGAGGATAATAGAAAATAAGATTAACTTAGAGTAATACCAGCATAGTTTAGCTCACAACAGGAGCCCCCGCCGGAGCGGGCGGGGGACCTCACACAGCACCTCTCACTCGGGGCCTCGCCCACCGATATCCAAACAAGAGACTAATCCCTCGGTTCTTCCAAAACCAAACTCGGAAGAAAAACTTCCCTCACCCAGAAAGCACGAGCGATTCCAGGAAAATTTATTCTAACGTAGTCAAGAGCCTTAAATTTACCCATTGACATTCCGACCAAACCCATAGGTTACATGGCCGGCGGGTCAAGAGAGGAACTTGCACTTGGATCATAGAGACCAACACTTTTTTCCTCATCAAGAGGCACAGCCGTTGATTCTTTTCCATAGAACAAGGATTATCCGTGATTTTACTTCAATTATCGTAACATAATAGAATTGAGTCTTATTTTAGGGATCCATCAGTCCAGCCTAACCCCATCTAATCCCGCCCAACCGCTGTATTGAAAGGATCCATTTAGAAAATTGGTTATGTTTTGCCCCAGGTACCAAGGAAAAGAGTTTCCAAGCCCCCTAGCAGGCGCTTCAAGCAAAGTTCAAGATATTCACACCACTTACACACCCAATATGAAATTACCTTTTTCACAGATTTAGTTGTCTTTAAAACAATCTTTTAATGAAACCATAGTATTGCTGATCATAATCCTCCAAAATATCTAGCTTGAATTCCAATTTCTAATCATTCCTTCATTGGTGTACCTATGGCTTCATTGGCTTCATTGGCAACCAGAACGCTCACCACCTGCTCCTTAGGGGCCTTTTTGATAGTCCCTAGCTCATAGTACCCGGAAATATAATCACATAAGAAGATCCAGATGGACTCTCCGTTGAAGATGAGCAAGATCAACCAACATATCCATATAAAAGAGCCATGGACTCATTTGTTGAAGACCAGCAAGGCCAATCAACCAGATCCATGCCCTTGTTCAGAAAACAACTCCAACTCATTGTTCCATTTTCTTCCTCGATGCACGTGGGTATCTTCGGTGACCCAGAGCCCGAGCACTGTATGGTCAGCACCCTCTAGGCTCCTTCGCAGGTCACCTAGCGCTTCACTCATAGGTTGCTTCCTTGGTCCCTCATCCCACTGACTCGAAGCTCACCATTTAAATTGAACTGAGGTTGGTCAAGACCTCGGCCGACCTGGCCACGTGAGACGTCCTCCATTGACTCTCCATCAGCTGTTGCAACTTTCACTTAGGTCGTGACCATAATCGATAAGATAATGAAAATGCTTTCCCAGCATTCTTGACATAAAACAGTCTTTTAAAAATAGGTTTCATAAATACAGTGTCTAACGAACTCTCATCTTTCCACATCATTCCACATCATTTCTCGTTATTCCACATTCTTCTACATCAATTCACATTGCTTATTCCACATCCATTCATATCTATTCCCATCGTCTTTCATCCATTCTCATCCATTCACATCATATTACATCTCATCACATCTATCCACATCACATCATATTCATCCACATCCATTCATATCTATTCCCATCGTCTTTCATCCATTCTCATCCATTCACATCATATTACATCTCATCACATCTATCCACATCACATCATATTCATCCACATCACATTTCATCACATCCATTCACATCCCATCACATCCATGTACATTCATTAAGATGCACATCACTTCTCATCACATCCATCTACATCCATTCAGATCCACATCACATCTCATCACTTCCAGTCACATCTTATCACATCACATTCACATCTCATCACATCACACTCACATCCATTTACATCACATCACATCCATTCACATCCATTCACATCTCATCACATCCACTCACATCTCATCCATTTACATCACATCACATCCACTCACATCACATCCATTTACATCACATCACATCCATTCACATCTCATCACATCACACTCACATCACATCCATTCACACCACATCACATCCATTAGCATCTCATCACACCCATTCGCAACTCATCACACCCATTCTCATCTCATTGCATGACACTCACATCTTATCACATCATACTCACATATCATCACATCTCACTCACATCCATTTACATCCATCTACATTCATTAAAATCCACATCACATCCATTTACATCCATCTACATTCATCTACATTCATTTAGATCCACATCACATCCATTTACATCCATTTACATCCATCTACATTCATTCAAATCCACATCACATCCATTTACATCCATCTACATTCATTTAGATCCACATCACATCCATTTATATCCATATACATTCATTTAGATCCACATCACATCCATTTACATTCAATCAAATCCACATCACATCCATTTACATCCATCTACATTCATTCAGATCCACATCACATCCATTTACATCCATCTACATTCATTCAGATCCATCCATCACATCCATTTACATCCATCTACATTCATTCGAATCCACATCACATCCATTTACATTCAATCAGATCCACATCACATCCATTTACATTCATTCAGATCCACATCACATCCATTTACATCCATCTACATTCATTCAGATCCACATCACATCCATTTACATCCATCTACATTCATTCAGATCCACATCACATCTTGACACATCCATCCATTTACATCCATTTACATCCATCTACATTCATTCAGATCCACATCACAGAATTTTATAGTAAAAACTCAAAAAGAGCATCTACGTATTGTGTTTTCATTCCTTAAGCTTCATTAATGAGATTAAATCTAAACTTCCATTTTCTTATTGGATCCTTGATCCTCCCAGGGATTCTAGATTCCCTTTCCTGATTAAGAATTATCCAAGTTTTCTCGAAGGATATTTTCACATTCTTTCTCAAATTTCTCAAATAAGATATATTCAATATTCTTCTTTTTGAATACAAGATTCATGGGATTTACAAAAATCAATTCTACCTATAATACTCAGAATTCCACTTTTGATAAATACTCATTTTTTGAATTATGCCAAAAATTCCTCTTTTAAAATTTAATTGTTTGGATCTCGAATATCATGGGAATTCCTCTTTTTGTGTAAAAATAAATTTATCAAAAATTTCTCTTTTCTCTTAATTAAATATTTATGCATAAATACTAAAAAGTATTCTTTCATGAATATGATGAAAATCGTTCTTTTTGCATAAGATCTCTAATCCTAGAATATGGTAGGAATTCCTCTTTTAGCATTATGCATAAAAATAAGATATGTATTATTTTGTGAAAAATTTGCCAAAGCTTGATGATTCTCAATTTTTCTAAAAGAATAAAAGCTTGTAATGAAAATATGATAGAAACTTCTCTTTTAAACTTGAAATTAGATTTATGCATTCATAGCATAATTATCACCATAATTAATACGTAATTATGATTAATCATCTAGATTAACCCAAAATAATCATTCCTCGTTTTTAAAAATTTCAGCATAGTTTTCTTTCCATTTAGGTTGAATCTATAGGATTTTTCAGACCATAAACAAGATTAAGAGAATTAATCTTTTTTTTTCTAGATTAAAAATCATGAAAAATAACTAATCTCTTTCTCTAGCTTGCCAAGCTTAGAGATTTGCTTAAGATAAAGAGATTATGAAATAGAATCATCCTTTTTTCTGTAAGATTCCTCCCTCTAACTTTTGAGGTGTAAAGGTGTAAGAACCTCCTCTTCTGTTCTTAGGTGTAAGAACCTCCTCTTCTGTTCTTGTAATTATTCCCCTCTCTGAAATAAAAGAAAGATCTTGTTTTACCTTGTTTTGGCCTAGAGAGAGAAAATTTCTAGAGAGAGATAATCCAAATTTAAGATATCTTTGGATATAAAAATCCTCGTAGTGTCTAAAATGGATTCCCCTCAAACAGAAATTCAAAATGAACTTTCCAAGGTGCATTTGGAATTAATTAAAAATGTGTATAAAGGACCTTAGCCTAAGGGTCTACATTTTCAGAAATTTTTGGATTATGGTCCAATTAAGGTTCCTATGGGCCAATAGGATTAATCCAAGTGTTGGGATCAGATAAATCCAAAGAATAAAAGAAAAAATCCAAAAATGAGTAAATGCTCACATAAGATGAAGAGTTGACTGTGTACAAGGTTTATTAGGTAAAAATTAAGAGACATTACTAAAAAAATGAGATATTTTAGAATAATGATGCAATTTTGACACCTTGGTAAGGAAAGGGGGACTCTTGAGGTAGGTGCCTATTTCACACATGTTGAAGGATTTTTAATTCAAAAAAATTGTGATATTTTTATCTCTCCTCTCTCCTGGATCAAACCAAATCAAAAAGGGAGCCAAACTGGTCCAAATCTTATCCAAATTGAGTCAAACTGAACCTAGAATATTCTAGAACCTAGTTGGACATGGCTAGTGGCCTCCCTCACCTATAAATAGATCCTTAGTCTTTTGTAAAAAAATCTCTAAACTATACCATGCCAGTATTACATTGAAATAATGATATTTTTTATTATCCCTTAAAAAACCTCTACTCTTGGAGAGCTTGGAGCTTCTCTCTCTCTTCAACAACTCTTGGAGCTTTCTTCTCAACTCACTAAACCAATTGATTAGTTGGGGGCTTCACTTCTAGATAAAGAAGCGAGCCAAACCTAGAGGTAAGAAGGAATTTCATGGTTTTTGTTAATATTTTGAAATGATTTCACTTCTCAATCCCTAGAGGTAAGAAGGAATTTCATGGTTTTTGTTAATATTTTGAAATGATTTCACTTCTCAATCCCTCTCAAGCTTGAGAAGTTTCTAATTAGTTGTTTTTAATGCAAATCAAACTTTCTCTAAGAGCTTTAATGATTAATCACAAAAAGACTTATGAGATCCCACTGCCCCCTCCGCGCACCGGGTTCTCGATTTTGCTGGCAGCAGCGGAAGCAGCTCCCTCCTGCGTGCGGGGTAGGGTTTCCCACTCCAGGCCTCACCCTCGAATGTCCGGGAAAACGAGACTAATCTGGTGGTTGTTCTGAGACCGAAACTGGGAAATGTTCCCTTGCCCAGAAAACGGGGACGATTCCACCTTTTTGAATTTCTTAACGAATTTTCTAATGGGGTCAAGAGACTAAACTAACCTTCATCTGATTAAACCAGTTAGAAAGAAAATTTATTACACACTTAACTTAAAGGAATCAGCATTTTTTTCCTAATTGAATTAGGCACAACCGTTGATCTATTCATTTGAGAAGTCTTCAGGCTTTTATTTAACTACTCGAGTTCTAAGCGTATTCCTATTAATCAATTTTATTATTAAAACTCTACTGATTCCAGCCTCGGCCCATGGGTTAACCACCGCCTGACCACTGGAATCGATAGAACCAGACAAGTACTCACCCACCCATAATTGAATGCCTTTCTTATCTTTTGCTTTAGAATACAGATACGCACACACTCCTCTTTAAACTTTAATTTATAAAACAATCCATTGACAAACAATTATTGGTTACAGATGTCATAGCTCAAAATTTCCATCCAATCCTTGTTTCTCACAAAAAACAGTATCACTCTTTACTCTTCGTTGAGACCACCTGGTCAGCAACAAACGAGATCCAGTAAAACAGATTACAATAAACATTGATCCATCATACAATATCTTCCACGACATACGCATGGGTGTCCCCGGCACCGCGAGCCCGTGCATCGCCTGGTCAGAACCCTCCAGGATCCTCCTTAGGTGTCCTGGCACTTCACTCAGGGACCGCTTCGTCGGCCCTCCTCCATCGTACCGGAAGCGCACCATTTTAATCGTACCAAGGCTGGTTAAAGCTTTACCACGTGAGCTGTCCTTTGAACACTCCCCGCCAGCTGTTGCAACCAAACTTCCCTTAGAAAAACACATATACCAAATGCTCCCTCCAGTATTTTGGCGTAAGACATTCCTTTAAGAAAATAGGGTTTCTATGCAAGTTTTCAGTTTTGATTTTCTTTGAATATAATGAGTATATCTTAAATCTATATCCCAAGACTTCTTAATTGCAGTTCTGAATTCCAAACAGAATTCCTCGAATTTTGTAACCTTGATCCTTAGATCAAAATCAAAGGGTTTCAACTTAGTTTCAAATTCGGTGGGTGATTTGAGTGTATTTTCCTAAACTGGTCACATCGTCTTTCCTTGAAACTGACGAAGAGTTTGGTCTTGGTTAAAGTCTGATTCTAGGTTCGAGTCTGGTAAGGTTCTTCGTGAACTACCTTTCTCGTCCAAAGGGGGTGATATTTCAATCATTATTTTACTGTATTTCATTCATTGAATATTCACTTAACTGATTTCTAAACTAATCACAAATTCTTATGAGGAATAAATTAATCAGTTTATCTAAATTTTTGACTTCGATAGATTTTCTGAATTTTCTCATTACCGTCCGAGTGAATATGAAACGATAGAATTTTCTCTCACACTATATTTACTTATTCATTTATCCATTATTCATGGAAATTAAACATAGAATCAAAGAGAACTCTAATTTTGATATAAAAATTCTTTATGCCTCTTTTTATGCATAAAATCCAACTTCAATGGAAATAACAATTTTATATAAAAGAAAATCCTTTTATCCATTTATTTATGCATAGAAATTAAATCTAATGAAAATCACACTTATATAATAATAAAAATATCCAATATGCATCTTTGCATAGAATTTAAATCTAATGAAAATCACTCTTTTATAATAAAAATTATCCAATATGCATCTTTCTATGCATAGAATTGAAATCTAATGAAAATCACTCTTTTATAATAAAAATTATCGAATATGCATCTTTCTATGCATAGAATTTAAATCTAATGAGAATCACACTTTTATAATAAAAAAATTCTTTTATGCATCACTTTATGCATAAAAATCAATATTGATGAAAGTAACACTTTTATAATAAAAATATTTCCAATATGCATCTTTCTATGCATAGAATGAAAATAACACTTTTAGAATACACAAACGGAGGGGTTTACGCTTTTTGAATAACATAAAGATAAAACTTATTTCCACAAAATTTAAGAAAATTTTGCCATAACCTCCTTTGTATGGCTGACCATTTCTTAATTTTTACATTTTAAATCTACTTAGAATTTACACTAAGATGAATAACCTCTCTCTAGAACATTTTCTCTCTCTAAACCAAAATAAGTAGAAATAAGATCTTTTATTATTTTGAAGAGGGGATTGATTACAGAGGAAGATATTGAACATCTTGAGGGCTGGGAAGGAATCTTACATTCTCTCCCACTTGAAAAAGGTGAGATGTCCTCATCTCGCAAACTGGGGGTAATCCCGCAATAGTTCAACTTCTTTCTCCCAGGTGGCATCTTCAAAAGAATAGAACTTCCATTGGACCAATAATTCTCTCAGAATTCTGTTCCTGAGAACCTTCTCTCGAACATCAAGGATTTCTTCAGGTTGGAGTTTTATCTGCCCTTGGGTTGAACAAGTTAAGATTTCATCATCGAGCACATGATTCGGGCTCGGTACATACTTTTTAAGTAGGCTGACATGAAATACATTATGTACTTTGAGATGAGGAGGCAGAACAAGTTCATAGGCTAAGTCACCTACTTTCTTTGTAATCAGATATGGTCCACTATACCTTGGGGATAACTTCTTGTACTTCCCAAGAGATAGAGAACTTCTTTTGGGGCGTACTCAAATGAAGAACATATCAGCTTCTTCAAATTTTTTGTCTGACCTCTTCTTATCTGCATACTGCTTTTGTCTATCCTAGGAAGCTTTTATACCTTTGTGAATTGACTGCATCTGCTGCTCCATGTCGTCAAGCATCTGTCTGGACATCGCAACCACCCTAATCAATGGGTCGGACCAAGTTAATGGAGTTAAGCAATCTTGTCCATACACAGCTTTGAAAGGGCTCATCCTGATACTTCGGTGATAAGGTGCATTGTAGGCAAACTCGACTAGGTGCTCTTTTTTTAGTCTAGGCCAAAAGAAGCTTTTCTTTACAGACATGTAGGTTTTGATGAAACTTGGATGTCCTGCAATAAGGTTGTCATGGGCTTCATTCAGAATTAGACCCTTAGTCCCCTCATCATTGGGAATGCATAGCTTGCGATTATAATACATAATTCCATCATCCAGGCTGTACCCTTGAACTCGGTTCAAATCCTGAGGAGTTTTGCTTTCCTGCATAAGTAGGGTAGCAATAGGGCCAAAGAATCTATCTTGCATGATCCTCTCTTGCCTCATTAATCAATAGATTTGACACCACTGTAACTGCAAGCAAGGAGGCTTTTCTGTTGAGGGCATCTGCTACCACATTTTCTTTGCCTGGGTGGTACTTGATTTCAAAATCAAATTCCTACAGGGTCTGCATCCACCTTCTTTGGCGCATGTTGAGATCCTCCACAACTTCAGGGCATAGACTACTGAAAGAAGTTCCAAGTCATGGACAGCATAATTCCTCTCATGCGTTCTGAGTTTTCGGGATTCATAGGCCACTGCATGACCTTCCTACATGAGTGCACCTCCCAGGGCAAAACCACTTGCATTAGTTTTACTACCTCAAAGGGTAGAGAGAAAATCTCGCAACTTCAGAACGGGACTGGTTACCAAGGCGGTCTTTAGCTTATCAAAAGCACTCTCGCACCTGGCAGACCATTGAAACGGGGAATTCTTCTTGAGAAGATTGGTCAAGGGGGAAGCTATGAGAGCATACTTTGGTATAAAAAGTCTATACCAACCAGTAAATCCCAAGAATCCTGTGACTTCTTTCACTGTCTTTGGTTCAGGCCAATCTATGACTGCTTGGACTTTTGCGAAATCTGGAGAAATTCCATCTTTGGATACCAAAAAGCCCAAGTCAACATGGTCCACAGAGAAAGTGCATTTGCTCTTTTTTGCAAAGAGTTGGTGCTTCCTTAGAATCTCAAGAACTTTTCGGACATGAGCTTCATGGTCATCTGCATTCTTTGAGTAAATCAGAATATCATCAAAGAAAATTAGAACAAAATCATCCAAGTATTCTCTGAGAATGTCCTGCATTAGGTGATTGAATGTAGCTGGGGCATTTGTCAATCCAAACGGCATGACAGTGAACTCATAATGCCCATAGCGAGTATTGATGGCTGCCTTCGAGATATCTTGATCATTAATCCTGATCTGGTAATACCTTGATTTGAGATCTATCTTTGTGAAGATCTGGGCTCCATTTAGCCTGTCCAGAAGCTCATCTATTTTGGGGATAGGATATTTATTCTTAATTGTCAGCTGGTTGAGACCTCTGTGAATCCACATAAAGTCTTAACGTTCCATCCTTCTTTTTCTGAAAGAGAACTGGCGCTCCCCAAGGTGAAACACTAGGTCCTACAAACCCTTGTTCTAACAGCTGTCTAAGCTATTCCTTGAGTTTGATGGCTTCAGGAACTGGCATTTTGTACGTACACTGCGCTACTGACTGAGCTCCGGGGGTCAATTTTATCATATGATCTACTTCCTAAATCGGAGGCATCTCTGTTAGCTCTGCTGGGAATAAATAATCATATTCACTTAACCATTCAGGTTCTTTAGCTTTTAACTTTGTGTCTATCGGATTCATTTTGACTGCGTAAATGAGCTGCTTCTTTCTAAGTCCTTTTAGTAACTTAGAAGCTTTTACTAACAAACTTGGGGATCCTGAAATTCCGGTTCCTTGAACTTTGTTTCCATGAAGGTCACGGAAAGAAATGGTTCCATTATGACAGTGAATGTCAGCTTGATTTTTGTGGAGCCAATCCATTCCAAGGATCCTGTCAAAAACTCCCAAAGGTAGGACTCTGAACTGGCAGTCAGTTATATTACCATCTAGATTGAATTGAATACGATCTGTCTCATGGTGAGTGAAAAGAATCTTTCCACTTGCCAATTCAACTTGCATAGGTTTCCCTGATTTTTGTTCTAAGACTAGCTTACGCAAGCATCCTGGGGAAATAAATGAATGAGTACTGCTGCCTGAATCAATCAAAAGTTTGAATGACACCCTTATACTCACCAGGAGTATGGATGACTGAGAATTGACGATTTGGCCCTTGGTTTTCAATTGCAGCATAAATCTGGCCTCTTTCCTCTTCCACTACTTCTGCTATTGTAATTGCTCTGGCTGCTGCACACTGGGGCAGAACTCTTTCTCTCTGGTTACCCCAGTTCTAGGGGGAAGGATTTCTGAGATTACTCTGTACAGAGGTAGATGGCTGAGCTGGATTCCTCCTGGGATTGCCCTAATTTTGACGAGATGGTGACTGATAGGAAGGGGCTGGTCTCTACATTCTAGGTCCTTGACTTCCCTGTCCTCTTAACATGGCAAGAGTCGGGCAGTCTTTCAGCTGGTGACCAAAACCCTGACATCCAAAACACCAATTCTCACTTCTGAGTTCATCCCTCTGAATCCTTGAAATAGGTGGGGCTCTGAGAAAGTGCTCTGTGGGAAGGGTCTTCCTTCACTTCTAAATCTTCGAGTATCCTGATTCTAATTTGGGCCTTGTTGCCTCTTTGGGGGTCGAAAGTTTGAAGTACTTCCCGGGGTTTAGAATCTTTTAAAGTTAGAGGGTGCAGGCTTCGGCGGAATCTTAACAACAACGGCTTTGGCAAAGTCCTTTGCCATTATTATAGCTTCGGCCATTGAGACAGGTTTGGCATTCTTCACTAAGGTGTCCAATGGCTCATTCATTCCTCGAATGAATCTGGCCATCAGCTGCCCTTATCCAATTGTGGGGAATATTTGAGGAGAAGGGCAAAGGCTTGATGGTACTCTTTATTTGTCCGGCTATCTTGCTTTAGTTCTAAGAACTCATTCATTTTGGTTTCAAGGAAGCCCGGAGGACATAACCTTTTCCTGAGGTATGCTTTAAGATTTGACCAGGTCTGGGTATTTCTGTTGAGACGGTTTTGTTGAGAGCCTTGATATCCCAAGCTCATCTACATCTTCATCTATGGCAGTATGTCATGAGCTTGAATCTTAACAGCCCCTCTCAAGCTCATGATGTACTGCCATAGATGAAGATGTAGATGAGCTTGGGATATCAAGGCTCTCAACAATTTTCCCTTCGATTTGAGTGGTTGGATGACTATATTTGGACATTAGATGTGAGAGTTATGGCAATTTTGAAAAGTTGTCCAATCCAAGTGTCATCATTCTCAACATTTGTCATCATAGATCCCACAACATGTTTCATGGCAAACAAGTGATTTGCAGTGCCATCATTACTGCTTGATGCATAATTTCCACCACCATGTTGTGCATAATTTCCACGATGTTGTGCTCTATCCCCTCTCAAATCATTCTGTTTGCGGAAACAATCTCTTGCCATATGACCAAATTTCCCATAGTAATGGCATTCCACATCTTGCATAGATGTCTGTTGACCTTGCCAACGTCCTCTACCACGAGGATTACCTCTGCCTCTTTGAGGTGTATATCCACGACCACCTCTAGCACCATATGAAGGCTGAAAATTCTGTTGTGATGACTTGTCCTGCCATCCACGACCATTACCACGGCCACGTGATGCGAATCTCCCCCTGCCTCTAAAACCTCTCTGCAAGTAGAAAGCCTGATTTCTGCCATTATCATCATGGCTAGTAGATGCATCCAGAAATGAATCACTGAGTTTGATTTCCTCAACAAGCAAGAGTGAAACCAACTCATCAAAGTCTGGTAAACCTGTACTCCGAACCGAGATAGATGTATCAAAAGATTTATACTCCTTGCCAAGACCACGCAAGGTAATATCCACCAAATCATCATCAGGCATGGGGGCATTTATTGTTGCCAATGCATCTGCAAACTTCTTAATTTCTTGCACATAATCATGAATGCTCCTTCTATTCCGCTTCACATTATGTATCTGTTGTCTGAGACTTGCGAGCACTCGTGTCTGTATCAAACAACTTCACCAATGTATCCCATGCATCCTTGGGATTCTTAGCATCATGTATGTGTATGAGCATAGCATCCAAAATACATATAGACAGATAATGCAACACTTTGAATGCTCTTTCTGACCATTGCTTATGAGCTATAACCTGCTTCTACTGTGTAGGTTGTCGGGGTAGTTCAGGCTCTGGCTCAGCACCTGTAATGAGATTCCAAAAACCTTTTCCCTTCAAGAAACTTTTGATCTTCTACTTCCATGCCTGGAAGTTCTTCCTATCCAGCTTTTCACCAACAATCTGTACTGGATTATCCGACATGTTTGCTCAATGCATACACCTTCCGTACACTTCAAATCTGTAAATGAGCCTTCCTCAGCTCAATCACACTCCAATGAGTGTTCCAGATACTCCAAAGTAGTCAACAAACTTCAATTTTGATGTAGAAAATCAACCTGTATGCATCCAAAATGAACTGGCTCATGCAGTTCGAGATACCCTTATTTGATGCGCTTTCCAAGGCTCCAAATTACAATGTAGTGGTTCAATCAAGTGTGGGTAACTTGCATTGACACCTAAACAACCTCAATGTTGAGTATCAACACCATCTGACATGTGTACATATCAATTTTGTAAAACCCCTTTCTCTGTTTTGTGAAAAACCAGAAAAACCAGAATAACCAGTAGTAATTTTGCTCTAATTTCTTCAATCTTTGTCCAAATTGAGCAACCAAGCATTCATTAGCTTAGCAATGATGTCCACTAACTCCATGTAAAAGGAATTAGTCCAATTGTTTAAGACCAAAGAGTAATTGTTCGATTAAACTCACTCTGTTTCTCTGCAAACCAGTGGACAAGCTTATTAATCAGCTCATTTCCAGCTCAATTAGGCATAATTGATCAAACCAACCATGTAGCATCCTTCTCACTAGTGTGTACCACAAATTTGCTAAGCCAATTGTGGGATTTATCAGTCACAATACTTGATTTTGAGCCTCCACCTATCAAATAATATGAAAAAAGCTCTGTTTCTGCTGCGTCGCCTGCTCTACAGGGATTTGGGAGTGATTATAATATTAATTGATGATGAAATTAAGTGCCCAATACACCTAGGCAAGTGTGTAACCAGTCAATGCTTTGATTTTTGCCAAAAACATGCTCCAAATGCATCAAATTTTGACCTCCTTTTCTCTGTTTTGTGAGAGCTCAAAAACCAGAATTTTTCACTCATTCAAATGCATGTAAAATGCTCCAAAATCAGTGTAGGGCTTGCATATGAGTTGCCAATACATTCCTCCTTGTCAGATACATGTGTCTTTGCCAGATTTACATGTATTTCCACCATACATCAGTGCTTCCAAGCTTTAATGGAAAGCTTTCAAAAACCAAAAATTTCCTTTGCATTGGGTTGCCCTAATTTGCTTTGTTTTTGCCTGAATCACCTGCAATCCGCTCAAGGATGTTTAGAATACCTTACCCCGTAGGCCAAGCTCTTAGATCTGATAGTAATCGGTGTGCTCCAAGCTTCACAGCTTCAATGGCAAGCTTCACAGCTTTTCTTCTCCCTCTTCTCTCACTCACTCATAAACCCTAATAGACAGCACAAGGCTCTGATACCATGTTGAAAAATAGGTAGAGGGAGAGGAGACACACACACAGGAGAAAACCCTAATGTATATTGCAAACCCTAACCATAGAGGGAAGCCATCTCCCTTCTCACACAATGCATAAAGCCATAATCCATAATACACACAACACACTATGAGTTGTGTCCACACACATCTAACCCTAGCTAATGTCCACACACTATGACCAGCTGGACGTGGTCATTTATGTCTCACACATGTTCCTACCTAACATGCCAGCACATAGCATAGCTGGCTCACACTGACATCGAACTTGAATCTCAATAGGTTTGTCTCGCAATGGTTCCTCCGTGTGACCCTGGCCGTTTCCACAATCTTTAATCTGGCGAGAGCCACCTTGCTTCTCTCGTTAGCCAGTTACATCAAAGTATTCTTTCATTGCCTCAATCCAATTTTCCACTACTTCACCTAACTGCTTATAGGGACCAGGTTGGGATCTGTGCAGGGCTTTACGAACATCCGGATCTAACTCTTCCTCATCGGTTAGAGGATCCGGTTGCTTTGCACGGGCCGCGCGCCTCATGATTTTGACAGAACGAGATTTTCGTGAACTTAACTTTGACAATAGATTTATGATTATTTAATTTTTACAATTTATTCTTTAAGCAGATAATTATTTCATCATACTTCTTGAAACAAGATTTACGATGATAATTTTATTAACCATATTCACAATCATGAAAACAATTTGGATTTTTTTTTTTTGCAAAACATCGTTTATTATCAAAAGTTTGAGATATATACATAGAGCATCATGGCTCTTAAGTCACTGCCTTAATTGTGTATGCATAAAGAAGCAAAACTGCGAAGGAGACATGCCATGATAAACACGATTCATCACTGAAAGAGAGGTGCTATAATTCTACTTCTAGGAATATACATCGTTTATTATCAAAAGTTTGAGATATATACATAGAGCATCATGGCTCTTAAGTCACTGCCTTAATTGTGTATGCATAAAGAAGCAAAACTGTGAAGGAGACATGCCATGATAAACACGATTCATCACTGAAAGAGAGGTGCTATAATTCTACTTCTAGGAATAAAGCAGCTAAGAAGCCTAAAAACTCAGCAAGAAATTCTAAAATTCTTGGGCGAATGATTAAAGAGTTGTACATAATGAGCAACCCCTAGCCTTATCAAGATCATGGCTAAGGAAATATTTTGCCTGAGTCTCTGACGCTGATTGGTATTGATATTAATACATCTTCCTCCAGAGAACCACATATACCAACGTCGCTCTATAGGATCAGGGAAGTATAGATCCTCAAAGTGACGGGCAAGCCTCACTCTGCTTACAGGGGTTGTAACGGAGTTGACAAGATATTCGAAGGCAAAGGAGACCATATCCTGACTCTGGGAAAGTCCAGGAATGCTAGACAGATTTGGGGTATCCATCTAAAAATCCAATTCAATTTATGAGTTTTCAATTTATGAATTCATCTCAAACATAATCTTAGCAAGTGAAAACATTTTTTTCACAGATTTACTTAAGAATTTTAGGCAGTTTCTGCTGCTGTTTCATAAGTTTACAACAGCGCTCTGATACCAACTGTGAGATCCCACTGCCCCCTCCGCGCACCGGGTTTCCGATTGCTGGCAGCTCCCTCGTACGCGGGGCAGGGTTTCCCACTCGTGGCCTCACTCGAATGTCCGGGCACGAGACTAATCTGGTGGTTGTTCTGAAACCAAAACCGAGAAAATTTCCCTTGCCCAAAAAACGGGGAAATTTCCTTTGCCCAAAAAATAGGGATGATTCCACCTTTTTGAATTTCTTAACGAATTTTCTAAAACGGGGTCAAGAGACTAAACTAAGCTTCATCTAATTAAACCAGATAGAAAGAAAATTTATTAAAGACTTACTTTGAAGGAATCAACGCTTTTTTTCTAATTGAATCAGGCACAACCATTGATCTATTCATTTGAGAAGTCTTCATGCTTTTATTTAACTACTCGAGTTCTAAGCATATTTCTATTAATCAATTTTATTATTAAAACTCTACTGATTCTAGCCTAACCCCATCCGGCCTAGCCACCGCCCAACCACTGGAATTGGTACTAGACAAGTACTCACCCACCCATATTTGAATGCCTTTCTTAACTTTTGCTTTAGAATACAGATACACACACACTCCTCTTTAAAATTTAATTTATAAAACAATCCATTGACAAATAATTATTGGTTACAGATGTCATAGCTCAAAATTTCCATCCAATCCTTGTTTCTCACAAAAAATAGTATCACTCTGGACTCTCCGTTGAGATTAGCTGGTTCGCAACGAGATCCAGTAACACATTACAGTAAACATTGATCCATCATACAATATCTTCCACGACATACGCATCGGTGTCCTCGGCACCGCGAGCCTGTGCATCACCTGGTCAAAACCCTCCAGGATCCTCCTTAGGTGTCCTAGCACTTCACTCAGTGACCGCTTCGCTGGCCTTCGTCCATCGTACACCGGAAGGGCACCATTTTAATCGTACCAAGGCTGGTTCAACAGGCTTTGCCATGTGAGCTGTCCTCCTTTGAACACTCCCCGCACACCAGCTGTTGCAATCGAACTTCCCTTAGAAAAACACATATACCAAATGCTCCCTCTAACATTCTGGCATAAGACAGTCCTTTAAGAAAATTGGGTTTCTATGCAAGTCTTCAGTTTTGATTTTCTTTGAATATAATGAGTATATCTTAAATCCATATCCCATGACTTCTTGATCGCAGGTCTGAATTTCAAACAGAATTCCTCGAATTCTGTAACCTTGATCCTCAGATCAAAATCAAAGGGTCTCAACTTAGTTTCAGATTCAGTGGGTGATTTGAGTGTATTTTTCTGAACTGGTTACATCGTCTTTCCTTGAAACTGACGAAGAGTTTGGTCTTGGTCAAAGTCTGATTCTGGGTTTGAGTCTGGTAAGGTTCTTCTTGAACTACCTTTCTTGAAAGGGGGTGATATTTCAATTACTATTTTACTGAATTTCATTCATAATTTGAATATCCACTTAACTGATTTCTAAACTAATTCACGAATTCCTATGAGGAATAAATTAATCAATTTATCTAAATGTTTTACTCTGATAGATTTTCTGAGTTTTCTCATTACCGTCCGAGGGAATATGAAACGATAGAATTTTCTCTCACAGTGTATTTACTTATTCATTTATCAATTATTCATGGAAATTAAACATAGAATCAAAGAGAACTCTAATTTTGATATAAAAATTCTTAATGCCCTTTTTTATGCATAAAATCCAACTTCAATGGAAATAACACTTTTATATAAAAGAAAATCCTTTTATGGATCTATTTATCCATAGAAATTAAATCTAATAAAAATCACACTTTTATAATTAAAAAAATATCCAATATGCATCTTTCTATGCATAGAATTTAAATCTAATGAAAATCACTCTTTTATAATAAAAATTATCCAATATGCATCTTTCTATACATAGAATTTAAATCTAATGAAAATCACTCTTTTATAATAAAAATTATCCAATATGCATCTTTCTATGCATAGAATTTAAATCTAATGAAAATCACTCTTTTATAATAAAAATATCCAATATGCATCTTTCTATGCATAGAATTTAAATCTAATTAAAATCACACTTTTATAATAAAAAAATTCTTTCATGCATCACTTTATGCATAAAAATCAATATTGATGAAAGTAACACTTTTATAATAAAAATATTTCCAATATGCATCTTTCTATGCATAGAATGAAAATAACACTTTTAAAATACACAAACGGAGGGGATTACTCTTTTTGAATAACATAAAGATAAAACTTATTTCCACAAAATTTAAGAAAATTTTGCCATAACCTCCTTTGTATGGCTCACCATTTCTCAATTTTTACATTTTAAATCTACCTAGAATTTACCCCAAGATGAATTTAGCACTATAATCTAATCAATTCTCATTTTTTTAAGAGTAAACAATACGAAAAGTTTAACTCTTTATTAGATTACACATTGAGTTTGATTTTTTTGCGAGCTTTATTTGGCGAGCTTTTTGGAGATAAGATAGTTTTATGCGAGCTTGTAAGAAAAATGATACATTTTGGTGAGCTTTTATATAGTAAGCATTTATGAAAGAGAAATAAATACATTCACATACATACATACATATATACATGTATATTCTCAAACACACCTACCTACCTATCTACCTTCCTACATATATACATACATACATATATACACACATTTGTACAATACATACATACATACATACATGCATACTCCCAAACATATACATGCATGCATACATACCTACCTACCTACCTACCTACCTTCCTACATACAAACATATACATGCATGCATACCTACATACATACCTACCTACCTACCTACCTACCTTCCTACGTACAAACATATACATGCATGCATACATACATACCTACATACCTACCTACCTACCTTCCTACATATAAACATGCATTTTATGTCCAAGAAACTTAAATATAGGCACAAACATACCTATCTATGTACCTTTCTTCCAATGTTTATTTCAACACAAGTAAAAACAAGTATACCCGGCTCATATTTTCTTACAAAAAGATTGAGTTCACATTTCCTTACAAGAAGATATATGGTTGGTACAACTCCTTTACCATAGCGTCGCAAGCTACCTACAATAAGACTTTAGAGTACGTGACAGTATACTCCATCCCAAAGCAAGACAAAAATATTGGTTCAAATTTTCTTACAAAAAGATTGACTTCACATTTCCTTACAAGCTTAAGTAGGCACAAACATGAGAGCCTTGATTAAAGCTTAAGTATAGGCACAAACATCCTTGCTTCGAGGACAAGATAGTATATTGCCCACTTCCTCTGGTGATAGTGTCGGTTGATGCATTACCATATCCTCATTCTTATGTAATCCCAAAACTCGCAAGAAGACAAAATATATATGCTTACATGCAACGTAAGACTTTCCTCTAGATTCTCTTTGCATGAAATTGGGACATGTACACCAAGGTTGTACCTTGATGTGTATAAAATAGTCCTCTCCACTCTCACATGCCGAATGAAAAATAGAGTAGGGGGACGGCTGCATTACACTCTCATTTAAGGACTGTCGCTGTCATGGCCTCGGCACTACCAATCCTCTTTTCTACTTCTTTGGAAATCCAATGCCTCCACTTGGTTGATCTCTTTGTATTCTGTGTAGCATCATGTGGCCTCTTGTCACTTTCTTTGTTACCCGTTGCTTGTGTGGACGTTTCTCCCACCCCTGACATAAAAGGTTCTTCATGAGTAACATCTAACTTGAACCCTACCTTTACTAATTTCTCTACCTCTTGGCTGGTTATGTTGGTCCTAACATCCACTTTCCACATATCTCGGTATGATGGCTTGTATATTATGTTTGGATCTACATGCCATGTGTGTGAAACATCTGAAGGACAAAACCACATCATTTGAGCCTTTGGCCCTCCCGAACCAGGATGTCGTCGCTCTGAGTAGAAGCTAGGGGCAACAACTCCTATAGAGCTTCCCTGTATGTATGAGTTGCACTTAAATCTTCCATCAATACCTCCCAAACATTTGACTTTTGAGTTCAATGGGGTTCGTCTAATGGCCCACATTGTGTGTCCAACGGCCTCTTCCTTTACATGCATTTGTCCTCCGCTCATTGTGCCATAATGTTGTTTAGGCTCTTCATGTCCAACATCTTTGTTTCCTCCAGTCAGTCATTGGACTTTTTGGTCCTCCCCTTGAAGCGTGACTTGCTGCACTGTTTGTTCTAGATCTATCTCCAAAACTTACTCTTCTTGCTGTTCCCCGGTTTCGACAATGTCTGCTCTGCATGACATAACCTGGACGATGTGAGCATTGGTCTACTTCTGTTGTCCTCCTCACCATCTTCCGTTGAATAGTCTCCTTATCTCCATGTAGAGGCCTTGATTCCTCATACATAGGAGTATTAGCTACTGTTTCATGGACCATGAGAGCTACTTGTGGTGGTGTCAGTCTTGACCTTGCTGCCACCCTATCCAGCAACTTGCTCAAGCTTGGTCCCTCACTTTTGTGCTTCCCCATCTGATATGCATATTGCTTTGCACTTTGTAGTAAAGCGTTTGCCATATCTGAAATGCATGCATCATACAAGCTAACCTTTTCCTTGTATCCTTCACCAGCAAGCCAACTCCCATGTACACTTTTAGATAAGTTTGTTCGAGGGGTTTGTGCTAAATCCACTGAGGTTAAGACCACCTGCACACAAGAGGTTTCATACATGAATTCACAAAATTGACTCCAATGCAAATACATCCATACAACATATCATTTCTCCATAAAATTTCTCACCCTTGACATGAGGTTTCCCCAATGTGCTATTCGTACTTCCCACCAACTCATCCACGTATCCATCACTGATAGTTTTCCCTCATGAACATGTCCATTTCTCCACCACTCACGAATCTCTTTACTTTTTAAGAAAGCTGACTCCTTATTGGTTGCCAATCTCCATTCTTCAGACAAGTCAATATGGTGTTGTCGACTTTCTACCTTCACGCATTGTTTAGCATGCTTCATCAAACTTTGTTTCCAATGGAATAAGCACGTTTGCTCCCTGTCCTCCATAATGTTGTGCGGACCCCCATTGAAAACGGTCCTAACTGCACACCAATTGGACCCTGCTTCATCAGCCCATAAACCCATAGAAGTGTGCGGGTGCATAACCGCATTGCTCCATTGTGCTATTCAGTATTTCCCAAAATAGTACTTGGCTTTTTGTATCCTCCTCCTTCATTTTGCATGTGGCAATTGTCAACAGCTCTTGAACACTATAGGATTTTGGAGAGAATTTTTTTCAATCAGCTACTATCATTCAAGGTAAATGAAAGAAAGGAAAAAATTGAAGTACGTAGTCTCACCTTGGGTCGTACATGACAAGCCATTGTTGACCAACCAAAAACCCAATGAGTGTGATTAAACAAAACCCAGGACTTTGACAAGTCACCTCCACTATCACACCGCATGCGATTCACCAAGTCCACGTCTGATGTTGGTCCTCACAAAGACATCTTAAAGATTATCATTAGGGCCACCTTGTACTGGGAAACGACTACCTTGTATAAATGAATAGCGAGATCTTCTCTGTATAAGAAGGATGCTATCAAAGCCCTCTCCTGCCGGCATCAATTTTCTTTTCTCCTGGGATACAATGCGTCTAAACCTAAAAAACATAATTTCACAATAAACAGAGGACCGAATGTAGAAAAATACATCCAAATATAATTAAGTTACAGAATGAATACTCACCTCTGGTTTTCCACAAGAGGACTCAACTCCTCCAAAAAATTGCAGAGCTCATGATCCCCAATACTTGTAGGTAGCTCATCATTTTGATTCATCATGGAGGAAAACAGCATATCCTTCACAATATCCATCATCTGTATTTTTCGAGGACCTACACTTCTCTCGGCTTTCAACACTTGAGAAACAAACATTTTCACACGCTCCAACATTGACCTTGAAGTTCCTGGCTGAACTGGATGTTCATGCAGCCTAGTGTGGAGCATCATTCTTGAAATAGTTGTGTCACGAGGCATTACATATTACACAACACATCTACACACATGCACACAGTGTGCAGTTTTGCGACAAAAGTGACAAACTATTTTAGTTTTCTCATCCTCTGTCAGAAGTCCAACTACAATCTTTTTTGTTAGATGTCCATGAAAGAAGGTGTTGTTATACCTTTTATTGTTCAAGTAAAAAGGACAGTTGAGCCTATGGCACTCCAAAGTACCAACACAATAGCTAATACGCACGGTACAACTTACAGACATGTTTGATGTTACTGGACATGTCCATAGGTGACCATCATATTTTTGCTCCATTCCATCCATATTTTCTATTTTGCCATATGTTGGTGGAAACTCTAGGATGCAATCACCATCATAATGTCTTGGCACCTCCCGGACTTGGATGACTTGAGTAACTTTTTCCAACAATGAACGTAGAAGAGAGGGTTGCTCCTTCTTACGAAGAACTGAAAGTATACTCTCTGAAGAAGCAATACATTCATCTTCAGAGATATTGTGCTTTGAACCTTTTGGATTACTTGTGCCTTCACCTGGTTGCAAAACAGTTACTGAGCCATTCAAGTCACTCTCAGAGGAGGAGCTCGAGATATGAACATGGGTGTTTTGTGTCCCTAATTATTTCTCCACTGAAGTCTCCAAATGTTGGACATCTTGGGCAATGTCATTAGCACTAGAATCAAGACTATCAGCAGAGCAGCACAGAGAGGACTACATTGTAGCATATATGTTTTACTTTGAGTAATATCTACGAGGTAGTTTTTATTGCCCTCCATATCATAATGAGCGATGATTTCCTGTAGGCTTCCATTGGTCCTAGTAGTTCTCACTCCAGCAAGGGCGTGTGATGAAGGCAGAAACCCCTGTAGATATCCATGACTGACAAGCGTGGTCTGGTGGAGAAGTATTAAAGTTTGAGATTTTTTGCTGCAGCCATCAAGCTCCCACCAAAGGTGACAGTGTGCTCCATAGGGAAGGAATACAAAGATGCAGAAAGGACAGGAGAGATAAAAATGTGAAATGAAAATATAAAAACGAAGGAACAGGTGGAGCAATCACGATTGAGAATGAAGGCGGTTGAAATGATAAAACAAGGTGGAGCAATCACGATTGAGAATGGTCACGAGATAAAAAATTTTCAATAAAAAATATACAAATATATATGTATCTACAAATATAAAAAAAAATATACAAATATATACATTTATTGGTTCTAAGTATTATTTTTATAAAAGGCTAGTCTCTTTGTAAATACACACACACACACATGTCTATATTTATATATTATATTGTATATATTTTAGGCTAAGAATCTATTAGGATATATGTATACACATGTCTATATTTATATATTATATTGTATATATTTTGGACTAAGAATCTATTAGGATATATGTATTTTAGTGTGTGTGTGTGTGTATTTACAAAGAGACTAGCCTTTTATCTATTTTAGGATATATAGATATATTAGACTATATATCTATTAGGCTACACACACACACACACCACACACATTTATTAAAATACATATAGCTTAATATGTGTGTGTGTGTGTGTGTAACCTAATAAATACCTAGACTAATATATATATATATATATATATATACATCAATAAATATATATGTACATATATACATAGCCTAAACTATATTCTCTCTCTCTTTTGAGTCTAAATGTTTAAAAAAAATTTAAAAGAGCATCTTTTTTGTAAATCGCATATTCTCTCTCTCTGTCTCTCTCTCTCACACACACACACAAATTTTTCAATGGTTCAATATGTGCGGCATACTTTTTTAAAACGTTTCTATTATTTAAGTTATTGAAATTATTTTTCAAAGGTTCAATATGTGTGGCATACTTTTTTAAAACTTTTTTATTATTTATGTTATTGAAATTGTGTGTGTGTGTGTGTGTGTGTGTGTAATAAAATACATATAGCTTAATACATTTTTAGCCATATATATGTGTGTGTATGTATGTATCTATCTTTAGGCTATATATGTGTGGTGCACATTTTTTAGAGTACATGAAGAAAAAGAGGTTAGGGTGTGGATACTCTCAACTCAGCAAGCACGCAAACGCATGCAGGAAAAGAGGTATGTTCTTTTTCATTTCATTTCTCTCTGCTGTTTATTTTTGTTAGAGTCGGCGACGATTACGTTGGAGGTGGCGGCTACGTTGGAGGTGGCCCGGCAGGTGTCGACAGACACGGAGAGGTGGAGGAGGTGGAGGCGGAGCCGGTGGAGAAGATGGCCCTGGTCATCCACGCCTCCCTTGCGCCTGTAGCTCCGGCCTCTCCATGCCCCCAGCAGAGCCGGGGGCATGGAGAGGCCGGAGCTACGGGCGCAAGGGAGGCATGGTTTTAGCACTTTGACAGGCGGTGGCGTCGATGCTAGAGGCACTTTGACAGGCGGTGGCGGTGGCTACGTTGGAGGTGGCACTAGAGGCACTTTGATAGGTGTTGGAGGCACTTTGACAGGTGGCAGCTATGTTGGAGGTGGCGGTGGCTACGTTGGAGGTGGCCCGGGTGTCAACATACACGGAGAGGTGGAGGCAGAGCCGGTGGAGAAGATGGCCCCGATCATCCACACCTCCCTTGCGCTTGTAGCTCTGGCCTCTCCATGCCCCCGGCTCTGTCGGGGGCATGGAGAGGCCGGAGCTACGGGCACAAGGGAGGCGTGGTTTTAGCACTTTGACAGGCAGTGGCACCGATGCTGGAGGCACTTTGACAGGCGGTGGTGGCTGCTACGTTGGAGGTGGTGCTGGAGGCACTTTGACAAGCACTGGAGGCACTTTGATAGGTGGCGGCTACGTTGGAGGTGGCCCGGGTGTCGATAGACACAGAGAGGTGGAGGAGGTGGAGGTGGAGGCAGAGCCGGTGGAGAAGATGGCCCCGGTCATCCACGCCTCCCTTGCGCCCGTAGCTCCGGCCTCTCCCTGCTGCAGAGGCTGGAGCTACGGGCGCAAGGGAGGCATGGTTTTAGCACTTTGACAGGCGGTGGCAGCGCTGGAGGCACTTTGACAGGCAGTGGCGGCACTGGAGGCTTCGGCGATGGAGGAGATGGCCTGGCTATCGACAGACACAGAGAGGTGGAGGAGGTGGCTGCAGTGGAGAAGATGGCTGTGGTGGAGAAGATGGCTGCGGTAGAGCATGCCTTGCCCCCGTTGCTCCAGCCTCTCCAGCTAGAGAGGCTAGAGCAACGGGGGCAGAAAGGCATTGAGGTGACACTTGGAGAGCCCGCGCGGCAGAGCTGGAGGCAGAAGGCGGTGGCGCTGGAGGATTTTATGAAGAACCATTAAATCTTTTGACTTTTCCGAAGGCTCTCCCATTTCAAGAAATGAAGTGGTGCTTGGAGAGGATGGTTGAGATTAAAGAGGTGGACATATAAGATATATGCCTTTGCTATTTGCATCAAAAACTGGTCAAGCACTTCACGGTTTTTTACATCTCCTATTCAATGTTAATGTGGTGATAGTTTGATCAAATATGCTGCAAGCCAACGTTGATATTATGTGCGCTCTTACTATAAGCTGAACATACTTGCAATGTTTTGTTTATTTGTGTGGCTTTTTTTTTAACATTGAAGCTTTACCTCCTATCAATGTATGTAAAACATGTTTCAACCTTATTCGGGCATAGTCTTGCACTGCAGACAAAATATTGAAAGGGGTATATTGCATAATGCTCAGTTCTGTTATGATTTTAAGTTTGTTGCTATGGCACATGTACAGAGATAGGTATTGTTTTTTTATTCAACATTAGTGTGTGATATATCCAATAATCATAGCCATGCATTATAAATGTCGTGCCTTTTTCAACTTGCGTTGAGCACGCTCTTAAATCTAAGCTCCATTGGGGCTGGTTTGGGCATGGTTTGGGCATGGTGGATCCAGCACAGTGGGGCCCATTAGTTGATGATGGGTGAATGTTTCTTTCCTAGAGGTTTCTTTGAATAGGACCTATAGTTACGGCCCGATCTTGGTTTTGGTATCCGGCCTTGTGAGCTTACTGATCTACTCTTTGAAGTTGTGTGCTAGCCTCTAGAGCTTTCACCATCCTGAATGTTTTCTTAGACATGTAGTAAGGTTTGTGTGTGAGGTTGATGTTTTCCTATAGACATGAAGTAGGGTTTATGTGTGAGGTTGATCATCTCTATCTGTCATTCAGCTCAAACTTTTTGCTACTCATATTCAGGGCAAAAGCGAGAGAGATGGCTCCAAGAAAAGTAGGAAAACAACAGGCAAAGGCTAAGAAAGGTATATGATGTGAATAGCCAAGATTCTACTGAGATTGTGTTTTAATGTTTTAGATATGCTTACTTGGGCTTGGTGTGTGTGTCTTACAGACAACAGGGGATACTCACTTAGATCTGGGCGTGTTTGTTTGACTCTTAGCGAGGAAGCTCAATCACGGACACCGGTGTCCTCACATGTATCTCCTATTAGAGAGAAAACAGAAGCGCGTAATTCTCTTGTTCATGAGAAAGAAGCGCTTGTGTTGGAGAACGAAATGAGCTCACCTCCTCCAACTCACACGGAGATGCCTGAATCTAGTACTGGTCAAGGGGAGACCCATAGAAGGCTTCTTGGAAAATCTATTGAATTGGGATTGTTTGGTGATGTATTCACTAAGTTTTTTGTGCAACGCAATTCCTCTACCCCATTGGTCCCTTTATGCAGGGTGATTTCAAATGAAGCCATCCATACAGTTTCTAGCCAACTTGAGGTGTTTCATGATTCCTTTGACTGCCATGGTTATGTCAAAGCATCTCCTCCTTTTTTAGGTTCACTTACACATCCTGGAAGCTCTATGTATTTCGCGGTCACACAAATAGACTTGCAAGAATGGGGACCAAACTGGGTGGTACAACATGACAAATTTGAGGATGAAATCAGAGGAACTGAGTGGGAGGATCTCAGTGTGGTAAGAAGTTTCTTGTTTGGGATGGCAATCATCGTGTGAAGGCATGGATGTCTCGAGTGCGCGAAGGTATGTTCTTTTGAATGCCATAGAGTGATTTTATGCAACATTAAAAGTAATATATTGTAATATCTTTATTTTGTTTTCTCTAGCTTGGTGTCATAGCCCCTCACGCCATGTCCGGGTCAAATGTTAATTTTTGGTTGTGGACAAGAAGCAAGAAGGAGAATTGCTATTGGCTTTGTGATCTCAAAATGAGTAAGTGATCTCTCTCTACTTAATTACGAACATTGTGAAGTCATTGTTAAGTTCTTGGCTCATTGTGACTCTTTACAACAGATTGGTGCGCACTAGTGTTACACCCACATTGTCACATGAGATCTTCATGTTTCAACGATTTGGAATGGTGGACAAATCATCCATATTGGACTACCTTGGTGAAGACGTAAGGAGGTGGGCTTTAATGGAGCTTAGTTTGGAGTGACGAAGTGGAGAGCAATGGTACAATGCTCCAGCTACAATCTTGGCACAGCTTGTGTGGAAGGTAGTGTTTGCATTTCCCATCTTTTATTAATAAACGGATTATCAATGTTTTTTAATCGTGTGAGTGATAATGAGTCCTTTTCGTTATACGTAGACATCGTTTGAAAATACGGTGAAGCAAGCTATATCATGCATTGATAGACATGCCATGGGGTTGCAAGAATATGAGACAAAATGTGAGAAAGCCAGACGTGGTGTAGAGCAAACATTTCAAGATAGAGCGTACAAGATGCTCATAATTGCAAACCCATCCAATGGTGATGCATTCTTTCAACTCGTATATAACTATGATTGGTCTAAGAAGGGATTGGTTGCTCTGACCAAAGAAAAGCTCTACACAGTCGCCATATCTCGGATTTCAACTCAAAGGTATGTCACATGTCAATAAACCTCCCTTAACATAAACTAACCTTAACATCTAAGATCTTATGGCTTTCGTATGATGCTAAAATAGGAAGACGGAATTGCTTCAAATGCTTATGACCGGGAGGGCAAAGGACAAGGTAATTTCGGAGATGTTTGGGGATAACAAAAAGACGTTGCTGCATATGAAGAAAGAGTTGTATTGGGAAGAGCTAATAGGGGAGGCGGACTCTATTTTGGAGGGTTTATTGGTATATGATGATGTTATCTATGTCCCACCATTTATGCAATGGGTGCAAGAGGAGCGATCGAAACACATACCATGGGCCTTCCATGAGGTGTGGGCAAAGATTGGAAAAGTGAAGGAAGGCCAAAAGCAACCTAAGGTGGAGAATGCCGCAAAGAGGGTTGTCTACAGGTATATATCTTCTAATGCCATTCTATTTTTGTAGAAAATACATATACGCATTAAAAAAAATATTTTAGTGCTGTTTGTTTTATTTTGGATATGTAGGTGGGTGCAGCTACTCATTGGCCAAGGTCTAATGGACGAAGAGATGGAAGCAATCAAAGAATGGGTAGATCCAAATTCCTCGGAAACAATGTACCCGAAGGAATGGGTTGAGAGAGGGGTTTCTGATTGGGAATATAAGAGATGTCCTTGGTGGTTGGACTATCCTCTAAATCATGTGCCTCCAAGTGAGGAGCTCCTAGACAAAGGTACTTTTTTGCTTTCTACTGAATTATATGCATGTAAATGTAAATGTATATGTATATGTAAATCTTCCTACCTATACAAATACATACCTATACATACATATAAATATATATAAACTATCCATATGCATATACATATTAGATACATATACATATAGATATAGATATATATATAGATATAGATATATATACATATGTAAACATATATGTACATATATATACATATGTAAACAAATATGTACATATACATATGCATACATAAATACATACCTACATACATACACTAAATTATATACTAAATTCCTACATACATACAAATACATACATACAAAGTTCATGTTACATTTAAGATTTGGCATGTAAGATAGATGATGGTGAGAAAAAAAAGGGCAATTTCATATTGGGTGTGTAAGTGGTGTGACTAGTTTTAAGTTTGCATGAATATCCGGCTAGGGGGCCTGGGAACTCTTTTCCCTGGTACCGGGACAAAACCTAACCAAATTCTTAATTGGATCTCATCATTACAGTGGTTGGGTGGTTGGCTAACCCATGGGACTGAGGTTGGACTGATGGATCCCTAAAATGAGACAAAATTTTTACTGGTACGATAGATGAAGTAAATCTTGCATAAAAATTATTCTATGGAAAAGAATCAATAGATGTGCCTTTCAATGAGGAAAAAAGTGTTGGTCTCTATGATCCAAGTGCAATCTTTCCTTTGATCTGACTATGGGACTTACGGGTCCAGTCAGATCAGTTCAGTTAGTTAAAGTTTTTGACTATGATAGAGAAAAGTTATCTTGGTGGAATCGCCCGTGCTTTCCGAGCAAGGGAAGTTTTTCCGGCTCGATTTTGGAAGAACCGATGGATTAGTCTCTTGTCCGGATATCCATGGGCAAGGCCCCGAGTGTGGCACCCTGCCCCATGCAAGAAGTTCTACTTCCACTACTAGCAACCCCAGAATTCGTTGCGCGGTGGGGACAGGAATCTCATAGCTGGTATCACAGCAATTTGGCTAAAGTGGATCAACTAAGAAGCCAAGAATGTCATAAATTTATAAAGTAGCAGTAAAAGATTGGAATTGTGTGATGAAACTCATACAAATTGATATTCAAAATGAAATTCTTAATTTGATAATTGGGTCTTCAGATGGAAGTACTGCAATTGTATGGAATCCGTGACTTGCTTGAGGCCTAGACATGATGGTATTTACCTTATAGTTATAAGGACCACCGTGAGTACCCGTATATACTGAGGATATAACTGCAGCTCTTTACTTCTGGCAGTATATACGAGTAAATCTAAGATCTTGAAATTATAAGCTAAAATGCTATCCAAATGATGAATTCAAATGTGGTTGATATGATTTTAAAATTCTGGTTGAGAACTGATGAGTTGAATTAGATTCTGATTGAAAAATGACGATTCCTGATTTTTGGTTGAAAAGCGATAAACTGACCAAAACCACAATGACAATGAATGGGACGAGTCCCTGTATTGATATTCGTAACTCGAATGATGGTAATGACTTCAACAAATCCCTATGAGATTAGTGTATTGTGCTGACAAATTGCTACTGTTAACTCTTGACCCAATGGGTGAAGTTAAGAGATGGCAAATTAAAAATCTATAAAATTGAAATCCCCCATGGACTGTTCAGATGGAAATTTTGGTCTAATAGACCATTATTGTGTTAAAGATATGAATGATATGTTTTGAATGAATTGTTATCTGATAATGTGAGTATCTTTATCCCACGATTCTGTGGGGAGCCGACCTATCTAAAGAACCCCAAAATCAGATGAATCAAAAATCGGATTTGAACCATAAATAAAGGGACTTAACAAGATTTTTTGTATTGATAGGAACATGGATTGTGGTCATCGTGGTAGAAATTATAACCCCCAACTCGATGAGGAAGAGCTCGACCTGGATGTTCGTTTCCTATGTTGTTCAATGATTCTTAATGAAAATAACCAATGTGTCTATGATTTTGTCATTTTTATTCCAGCATATTTTGGGGGCTCATGGTCCCTACTTTGCAAATCAAAGAAGTTTAGCTATCTAGTATACCCAAGGCATCGAGCACTCACATTGGCAAGCTCGTTGTGGGTTTCAAAAGGCCACCTCGCATGGCCATGGAGTCCATGAAGTCAGTGCATTGAGGTAATTACTCATGTGGTGGTATAGGAGGATTGCAGTTAGGATAAAAGAGAAAGAAGCCAAAGCCAATAGAACACATTGAATTCATGGGGCTTAATGCTTTGGTGGATATTGAAAATTTAATTCTTTATAAATTAGTCACGAATAAAATTTTGATTGGTTTCAATTTATGCTTCACTATATTCACTACCTCCCATGAATACTTTTAAACTTTCAAACTTTCAGACATTAAAAACATGGATATAACAATAGAGACAAATAAAAAAGCCCCTCCTCATACTCCATGATCCATGATCAATAGTTTTACTTTAGAAGTGTCATTGTATTACATTAAAAAACCAATTTTTAAGAAGAGATAGAAGTCTACTTCTACTCCTGATCGTGCCGACTAGAATCCTACGTGAAGCTTTTCCCTCTTTGAAGATTTCTCAACATCATCATGTGCAATTGTTAAAACTGGCGGAACTCTTAGTCTTTTGAATTTGAGAAGCTCCCTTCTTCTATCTACTTACTTAGCATCTTGGGATCCTTGATCCCGCATGTTAATCCATATGTGGTATAGATTAAGTAATGTTTTCTCCTTAGAGCATACACTCGAGGTCCCTGATCGAAGATTTGCACCGCTGACTACTTCTCCAAAAGCATGATTTTTTTTGCATTCCACTTTTGACAGGGTATCTCCAAAAATATCTAGATAATGTCTTGATTGCAAACAATGGGAGTTCAACTTTATCCTTTGAAAACATTTTGTGGAATACAATAAGCTGTGGAAATTTTAGTCGGTTAATGTACTCTCCCACCAGTGCTGAGTCCTTTTAGAGTCTTGCCACTCGTGATCCTGATGCAAACATAAGAAAATCATCCTCATGCACACATGAAGCTTCATAACAATATTCAAAATTATTGTTATCAGACATTTTTAATTCCGTTCACTAACAAGTAAATAATTTGTACATATGTTGATTGATAACTCAACATGCTGGATGGATGAAGACTCCTCTTCCCTTTCCAATTGAAAAATAGTGAGTCTTTACTGAATATCTTAAAATTTCTCTTCAATGGGAAGGTTGGTTTCATAGTGAAGAGCATCCTTGTACATCATTGATAATGTCTGCGTAGGAGTATGGGATCAAGTACAAGATACTTATCCACATTTGAATCCAGTATAGTATATTTATCCACATGTGGATTGACAAAATCATCTTCTTCTTCAAGATTCTGTCTGATGATGGGGCGAGACAATAGTCCTCCCTCTCAAGCAACGCTTGAATTATTGTTTTTAATAGGTTGGAATGTTCTTCTTTTCCTTTGTCACAACAGCGAGGTTGTAAGATTCCTCCCCCACCCCCTTTTTGATGTCTAGTATCTTTCCCTGTAATCAACCCCTCTTCAGAAATATAAAGACCTTGTTTCTAACTATTTTAACCTAGAGAGAGAAAATATTCTAGAGAGAGAATATTCAGATTTTGAATATTTTTGGATAGAAAAATATCTCTTATAATTAAGATGAATTCCCTTGAAATAGAAATTCAAAAAGAATTTTCCAATGTGCAATTGGAATTAATTGGAAATGTGTATAAAGGACCTTAGCCTAAGGGTCTAGATTTTCAGAAATTTTTGGATTATGGTCCAATTAAGGTTCCTATGGGCCAATAGCATCAATCCATGTTTAGAGAGGAGATAAATCCTATTTGTAAAATAAGATACCCAAAAATGAGTAAATGCTCACATAAAGTGAAGAGTTGAAAATGTACAAGGTTTATTAGTAAAAAAATATGAGCAATATTAAAAATATGAGATATTTTGGGTATCCAAAAATGAGTAAATGCTCACATAAGATGAAGAGTTAAAAATGTACAAGGTTTATTAGTAAAAAACTATGAGCAATATTAAAAATATGAGATATTTTGGGTATAATGATTCCATTTTGACACATATGTAAGGAAGGGGAGTTCTTTAAAGGAGGTGCATATTTCACATAAGATGAAGAGTTGAAAATGTACAAGGTTTATTAGTAAAAAAACTATGACACATATGTAAGGAAGAGGAGTTCTTTAAAGGAGGTGCATATTTCACATAAGATGAAGAGTTGAAAATGTACAAGGTTTATTAGTAAAAAACTATGAGCAATATTAAAAATATGAGATATTTGGGTATAATGATTCCATTTTGACACATATGTAAGGAAGGGGAGTTCTTTAAAGGAGGTGCATATTTCACATGCTTGAATGAGTTTTAAACTCATAAAAATTGAGATATTTCATCTCTCCTCTCTCCTCATTCAAGTCTAGTTCCAAAAAGTTAGCTTAACTGACCTAAAAATGGTCAAAAATTGACCAAACTGATTTGGAAAATTCTAGAATCAGTTTGTTTGGTTAGGAGCTCAATTTTTCCTATAAATAGAAGCCTACCCCTTGTTGAAAAATATATAGTGTTTATGCATCGTTACTCTACTCCACCTAAGCCAAGAACTATGAATTCATTAATAATTCACTAGTTTTTGGAGCTTCCCTCTTTCTTCAATCCCCATTGGTGGCTCCATCAACATACTTAACCAATTGATTGGTTGGGGGCCTCTACCGTGAACAAAGAATCAAGCAATTTGTAAGGTAATTAGTGAATTTTGATCATTTTCTATAATTTCTTAATGCTTCTCTCTTCTCAACCCCTCTCAAGCTTGAGAAGCTTAATTAGAATGGTTTTTGAATATTATTGAAGTTAATTGATGAATGGTAGTGAAGAGTTACATAATTTGATGAATGCTATTGAAGTTAATTGATTAATGATAGTTAAGAATTACATAAATTTCTATTTATGCTTAATTCAAATGGTTTTTATGAAATTTCTCTCTCTCACTCAAGAAATGGTCATACTCATGACCCATTCTCAATCCAAATGAAGCTTTTCATAAAGCTTTTTCTTAATCCAAGATTAATCTATACTTGAGGTCAAATTAATGGCTTTTTTCTATGCTTTTAGTTTATGTATTTCATGAATATTAATGATTCAATCCATTATGGATTATTGATCCAATTAGGGATCATTTTAATTAATTCTTAATGATAAGCTTTATCCCTTAGAAAAAATTGAGATTTATCAGTCATAGCAGCGGAGCTATGGCAAAATTTTTATAAAAATTACGCATAAAATAATTTCATTCAAAGCATGAAAAGAGGACTTCCTACCATATTCTAGGAATTATCATCCTAGATTAATTGAAGATATTCATAGAAAAATTGATTTTTATATTATGCATAATTGATTTTCATGCATAGAGGTATGCATAATAGATTATTATTTTAACATAAAAGTGTTACTTTTATCACAATTGAATTTCATGCATAGAAGTGTGCATAAGAGTTGATTATTTTATTATAAAAGTGTTACTTTTATCATATTTGAATTTCATGCATAAAAGTATGCATAAAAGTTGATTATTTTATTATAAAAGTGTTACTTTTATCATATTTGGATTTCATGCATAGCTGTATGCATAAAAGATGATTATTTTATTGTAAAAGTGTTACTTTTATCATAATTGGATTTCATGCATAGAGGTATGCATAAAAGTTGATTATTTTATTATAAAAGTGTGACTTTTATTATATTTGAATTTCATGCATAAAGGTATACATAAAAGTTGATTATTTTATTTTAAAAGTGTGACTTTTATTATATTTGGATTTCATGCATAGAGGTATGCATAAAAGATATTCTTTTATACTAAAAGTGTGATTTTCATCATAAATGGATTTTATGCATAACTTAGATGCATAAGAGAAATTCTTTTATTCTAAAAGTGTAATTCCTACCAAATTGAATTTATGCATAAGAAGATGCATAAAAGATTGATTTTTACTTCGAAAGTATTAATCTCCTTAAATAGAATTTATGCATAAATAAATGTGTAAAGAAATCTTATATCAAATATAAGAATTCTCTTGTATTCTATAAATAGATATGAGATGTGATAGGATGTGATAAGAGGTGTATAAGATGTGACAAGAGGTGATAAGATGCTTATGAAATAAGTTATGAGGTGATAAGATGAATTAAGATTTGATAAGATGTGTATGGGATGAGGTAAGAAGTGTATGTGATAGGATAAGATGTATATGGGTTGTGATAGGGCGAGAATGGATGTGATGTAAAAGATTAGATGTGAAGGCATATGGGGTTATATGAATGGGAATGTGAAAATGGATGTATGTATGTGGATGTGTGGATGTGGAGATGGGAGTGTGGATGTGTGCCATGTGGAGATGGGAGTGTGGATGTATGAATGTGGAAAGGGATGTATGTATGAAGATGTTTATGCATAGATGTGAATGTGGATGTAGATGTGGCTGTATAGATGTGAATGTGGAATGTGGATGTGGATGTATGTATGTATGTGGATGTAGATGTGGATGTATAGATGTGAATGGAAAGGTGGATGTGGATGTATGTGAATGTGGATGTAGATGTGGATGTATAGATGTGAATGTGGATGTATAGATGTGAATGTGGAATGTGGATGTGGATGTATGTATGTATGTGGATGTAGATGTGGATGTAAAGATGTGAATGGGAATGTGGATGTGGATGTATGTATGTATGTGGATGTGGATGTATGAATGAGGACGTGATAGTAGATGTATGCATGTGGATGTGGATGTATGGATGTGGATATGGATGTGTATGTATGAATGTGGATGTATAAATGAGGATGTGAAAATGGAGGTAAGCATGTAGATGTGGATGTATGGATGTGAATGTGGATGTGGATGTGTATGTATGAATGTGGATATGGGATGTGGATGTATAAATGAGGATGTGAAAATGGAGGTAAGCATGTAGATGTGGATGTATGGATGTGCATGTGGATATGGATGTGGATGTATGGATGTGAATGTGGATGTGGATGTGGATGTATGGATGTGGATATGGATGTATGGATGTGAATGTGGATATGGATGTGGATGTGGATGTATGGATGTGAATGTGGATGTGGATGTGGATGTATGGATGTGGATATGGATGTGAATATATGATATGTGATGTGAAGGAATCTGAAGTGAAGAGATGGAAAATGATGTGATCGGATGAGTACACATATAAATGGAATGTGGAATAAGTAATGTGGATTAATGAGGGATAATGTGGAAAAATGAGAGTTAATATAGAAATTGTATTTGTAAACTGTTTGTAAATGCTGTTTGTAAATGGTTGTTTTATGTCAAGAATGCTAGGGAAGCATTTTGACCGTCTTGTGATTAAGGTCGTGGAGACCTAACTGATAAAGTTGCAACTGCTGACGGAGAGTCAATGGAGGACGTCTCGCGTAGCAAGGTCGACCGAGGTCTTGACCAGCCTCGGTTCGATTAAAATGGTGAGCTTCCGGTACGGTGGATGAGGGACCAAGGAAGCGGCCTATGAGTGAAGCGCTAGGTCACCTGCGAAGGATCCTAGAGGGTGCTGACCATACGGTGCTCGGGCTCTGGGTCGCCTAGGATACCCACGCGTGCGTCGAGGAAGATATTGGAACAAGGAGTAAGAGTTGTTTTCTGGAACCGGGCATGGATCTGGTTGATTGACCTTGCTGGTCTTCAATGGATGAGTCCATGGCTCTTTTTATGGATCTGTTGGTTGATCTTGCTGATCTTCAACGAGAGTCCATCTTGATTTTTATAAGTGATTATATTGCCGAGTATTATGGGCTAGGAACTATTGAAAAGGCCCCTGAGTGGACAGGTGGTGAGCGTTCTAGTTGCCAATGATGCCATAGATACTCTGATGAAGGAATGATGGGAAATTATGAATCAACCGGATAAATTGGAAGATTGTGATCAGTGGTACTATGGTTTCATTAAAGGATTGTTTTAAAGTTAGCTGATGCTAAGAAAAAGGCAATTTCATATTGGGTGTGTAAGTGGTGTGACTAGTTTTATGTTTGCATGAACTTCCGGCTAGGGGGCCTTGGAACTCTTTTCCTTGGTACCCGGGACAAAACCTAACCAAATTCCAAATTGGATCCCATCACTACAGTGGTTGGGCGGTTGGCTAACCCATGGGATTGGATGGGGATGGATCCATGAATCGAGACTCAACTTTTGTTATTACGATAGATAAAGTAAATCTCGGACAGTAATTGTTCTATGGATAGGAATCAACGGCTGTGCCTCTTGAATGGGGAAAAAAGCGTTGATCCCAATGATCCAAGTGCAAGTTTCTTCCTTGATCTGACCAAATATCTTATAGATGCAATTGGATCAGTTTGATCAGAAATGATCTTGACTACGTTAGAGTAAAAAGTTATCCTGGTGGAATCGCGCGTGCTTTCCGGTAAAGGAAGTTTTTCGAGGTTTGGTTTTGGAACAACCGACGGATTAGTCTCTTATCCGGATATCCGTGGGTGAGGCCCCGAGTGTGGGACCCCTGTCCCGCGCGAGAAGTGCTACTTCCGCTGCTAGTACCCGAATCCGTTGCTCGGTGGGAACAGGGATCTCATAGTTGGTATCAGAGCATTTGGCTAATAAAGATCAACTGAGAAACCAAATATGTCAAAAATTTATCAAGAAGCACAAAAAGGTTATAATTGTGTGATATAATTCATACAATTTGATATTCAAACTGCAATTCGTAATTTGGTAATTGGGTCTTCAGATGGAAATACCGTAATTATATAGAATTCCCGACTTGCTTGAGGCCTAGATATGATAGTATTTACCTTATAATTCCAAGGGCCGTGACTACCTGTATATACCAAGAGTATACTGCAGCTCTTTACTGACAGTATATACGAGTAAATCTAAGACTTGAAATTATAAGCGTTAATGCTATCCAGATGATGAATTCGAATGTGGTTGATATGATTTTTAATTCTGTTTGGGAGCTGATGAAATTGATTTGGATTCTGATTGAAAAATGATGATTTCTGAAATTTAGTTAAAATGTAATAAGCTGAGCGAAACAACAATGAGGATGAATGGGACGAGTCCCAGTGATAATATTCAAAACTGGAATGATAATAATGATTTCAGCAAATCACTATGAGATTAGTGGATTGTGCTGTCAGATTGCTACTGTTAACACTTGAGACGGTAGATTAAGTTAAGGGATGACAAATTGAGAACTTGCTTAACTAAAATTCCTGTGGAGGAATGTTCAGAAGGAAAATTTTCAGTCTAATGGACCATTATCGTGTTAAAGATATGAATGATATGATCTGAATGAATTGTTATTTAATGATGAGTTTTGTTAACACTTGAGACGGTAGATTAAGTTAAGGGATGACAAATTGAGAACTTGCTTAACTAAAATTCTTGTGGAGGAATGTTCAGAAGGAAAATTTTCAGTCTAATGGACCATTATCGTGTTAAAGATATAAATGATATGATCTGAATGAATTGTTATTTAATGATGAGTTCTATATAAGGGATAATTATCCCCGTATTCTGTTGGGTTGACCAGAATATAAGGAACCCTAGAATAAATTGGATCTTAAGAAAAAGAGTTGTCCTCTACCTTGCGAGAAAAGGACATCTCGCACTTTTCAAGTGGGGTAGAATGTAAGATTCTCCCCCAGCCTTCGAGGTATACAGGAGTAAGAATCTCCCTTTCTGATCTTATAATTATTCTCTCTCTAAAATAAAAGAAAGATTCTGTTTAAAAAAGGAAGAACCTTTTCCCTGAATACTTCTCAAGAGTCCCACCTGTTTTAAGGATTCAGAACAATGAGTTCAGAAGTGAGAATCGATGTTTTGGATATCAAGGTTTTGGTCTTCATTCGAGTACGGCCCAAAAGAAGTTCTTTATCTCTTGGGAAGTATAAGAAGTTATCTCCCAGATATTGTGGACCAAAGAAAGTAGGCGATTTAGCTTACGAACTTCTTTTACCTCCTCATCTCAAAGTTCTGAATGCCTTCTATAGAAAAATGTGCCAAACCCAAATCATGGAAAGACGGTAAAACTTCAGTGGCAAGTTACCGTTGGCTTCTAAGTTACGCTAGCTCCTTCCTTTATATAAGTCGTAACTTTTACTTGTCGTTCACAGTAATCTTACTCCCATCGATCTCCTTTCTTTCTTAATCTCCTTCATGGCTTGGCAACAAGAATTAGTTTTATCCATAATGATTCCTCACCTTCAAGACGCAAGTGAGTCTGTGAAGAAGGATTTTATAGAACAGTATGAGCGCTCACTTTTCCCTCACTTGGGAACTTCTGTAGCTCAGACCAAATGGCGGACCTATCAAGACATAACTAGGGTAACACCCTGGGGTCAGCAGCACTTTCGTAACAATGTCCGCTTAGCCATGGTTATTGAAGCTTTGGGTTTGGGTCCCCGATACTACTGTGTCATGAGATCAAGGCATCTTGGGTTTTCTGAGCGGGTCTTCTTACTGGCGTGTTTTCTTCCTCATGAGAAGATATGCCTTTACCCCGTTTTTGGCTTGCCTCTCAGAGGTCCTTTTGTTAGATCACCTCATACCACTGAGATAGGTGCGGCAATAACCAACAGAATTATTCCCATAGATGAGTTACCTTATACTTGTGCAGCTTGTGAGTGCTGCTTTTGTGACCATATGATGGACGGGCTTATGGAAGTGTAAAGAGTTCTTCTATCTTTACTGTATAAGTTTCGAGAATGAATAAAGTTTAAATCTTGTTCTTATCTTGCTCTCTTTGAGACTTTTCTTGGTGGTTAATGTTGATTAAAATTTTTCTCTAAGTCTCATATTCGTGCATCTTGCGAAATTACCCTAGTTTGTGAGATGAGGACATCTCGCATTTTTTAAGTGGGGTAGAATGTAAGATTCCTCTCCCACCCCCTTTTTGATGTCTAGTATCTTTTCCTGTAATCAACCCCTCTTCAGAAATATAAAGACCTTGTTTCTAACTATTTTAACCTAAAGAGAGAAAATATTCTAGAGAGAGAATATTCAGATTTTGAATATTTTTGGATAGAAAAATATCTCTTATAATTAAGATGAATTCCCCTGAAATAGAAATTCAAAAAGAATTTTCCAATGTGCAATTGGAATTAATTGGAAATGTGTATAAAGGACCTTAGCCTAAGAGTCTAGATTTTTAAAATTTTTTGGATTATGGTCCAATTAAGGTTCCTATGGGCCAATAGCATCAATCCATGTGTAGAGAGGAGATAAATCCAATTTGTAAAAGAAGATACCCAAAAATGAGTAAATGCTCACATAAAGTGAAGAGTTGAAAATGTACAAGGTTTATTAGTAAAAAAATATGAGCAATATTAAAAATATGAGATATTTTGGGTATCCAAAAATGAGTAAATGCTCACATAAGATGAAGAGTTGAAAATGTACAAGGTTTATTAGTAAAAAACTATGAGTAATATTAAAAATATGAGATATTTTGGGTATAATGATTCCATTTTGACACATATGTAAGGAAGGGGAGTTCTTTAAAGGAGGTGCATATTTCACATAAGATGAAGAGTTGAAAATGTACAAGGTTTATTAGTAAAAAAACTATGACACATATGTAAGGAAGAGGAGTTCTTTAAAGGAGGTGCATATTTCACATAAGATGAAGAGTTGAAAATGTACAAGGTTTATTAGTAAAAAACTATGAGCAATATTAAAAATATGAGATATTTGGGTATAATGATTCCATTTTGACACATATGTAAGGAAGGGGAGTTCTTTAAAGGAGGTGCATATTTCACATGCTTGAATGAGTTTTAAACTCATAAAAATTGAGATATTTCATCTCTCCTCTCTCCTCATTCAAGTCTAGTTCCAAAAAGTTAGCTTAACTGACCTAAAAATGGTCAAAAATTGACCAAACTGATTTGGAAAATTCTAGAATCAGTTTGTTTGGTTAGGAGCTCAATTTTTCCTATAAATAGAAGCCTACCCCTTGTTGAAAAATATATAGTGTTTATGCATCGTTACTCTACTCCATCTAAGCCAAGAACTGTGAATTCATTAATAATTCACTAGTTTTTGGAGCTTCCCTCTTTCTTCAATCCCCATTGGTGGCTCCATCAACATACTTAACCAATTGATTGGTTGGGGGCCTCTACCGTGAACAAAGAATTGAATGGGAATGTGGAAATGGATGTATGTATGTGGATGTGTGGATGTGGAGATGGGAGTGTGGATGTGTGGATGTGGAGATGGGAGTGTGGATGTATGAATGTGGAAAGGGATGTATGCATGAAGATGTTTATGCATAGATGTGAATGTGGATGTAGATGTGGCTGTATAGATGTGAATGTGGAATGTGGATGTGGATGTATGTATGTATGTGGATGTAGATGTGGATGTATAGATGTGAATGGGAAGGTGGATGTGGATGTATGTGAATGTGGATGTAGATGTGGATGTATAGATGTGAATGTGGATGTAGATGTGGCTGTATAGATGTGAATGTGGAATGTGGATGTGGATGTAGATGTGGATGTAAAGATGTGAATGGGAATATGGATGTGGATGTATGTATGTATGTGGATGTGGATGTATGAATGAGGACGTGATAGTAGATGTATGCATGTGGATGTGGATGTATGGATGTGGATATGGATGTGTATGTATGAATGTGGATGTATAAATGAGGATGTGAAAATGGAGGTAAGCATGTAGATGTGGATGTATGGATGTGAATGTGGATGTGGATGTGTATGTATGAATGTGGATATGGGATGTGGATGTATAAATGAGGATGTGAAAATGGAGGTAAGCATGTAGATGTGGATGTATGGATGTGAATGTGGATGTGGATGTGGATGTATGGATGTGAATGTGGATGTGGATGTGGATGTATGGATGTGGATATGGATGTATGGATGTGAATGTGGATATGGATGTGGATGTGGATGTATGGATGTGAATGTGGATGTGGATGTGGATGTATGGATGTGGATATGGATGTGAATATATGATATGTGATGTGAAGGAATCTGAAGTGAAGAGATGGAAAATGATGTGATCGGATGAGTACACATATAAATGGAATGTGGAATAAGTAATGTGGATTAATGAGGGATAATGTGGAAAAATGAGAGTTAATATAGAAATTGTATTTGTAAACTGTTTGTAAATGCTGTTTGTAAATGGCTGTTTTATGTCAAGAATGCTGGGGAAGCATTTTGACCATCTTGTGATTAAGGTCGTGGAGACCTAACTGATAAAGTTGCAACTACTGACGGAGAGTCAATGGAGGACGTCTCGCGTAGCAAGGTCGACCGAGGTCTTGACCAGCCTCGGTTCGATTAAAATGGTGAGCTTCCGGTACGGTGGATGAGGGACCAAGGAAGCGGCCTATGAGTGAAGCGCTAGGTCACCTGCGAAGGATCCTAGAGGGTGCTGACCATACGGTGCTCGGGCTCTGGGTTGCCTAGGATACCCACGCGTGCGTCGAGGAAGATATTGGAACAAGGAGTAAGAGTTGTTTTCTGGAACCGGGCATGGATCTGGTTGATTGACCTTGCTGGTCTTCAATGGATGAGTCCATGGCTCTTTTTATGGATCTGTTGGTTGATCTTGCTGATCTTCAACGAGAGTCCATCTTGATTTTTATAAGTGATTATATTGCCGAGTATTATGGGCTAGGAACTATTGAAAAGGCCCCTGAGTGGACAGGTGGTGAGCGTTCTAGTTGCCAATGATGCCATAGATACTCTGATGAAGGAATGATGGGAAATTATGAATCAACCGGATAAATTGGAAGATTGTGATCAGTGGTACTATGGTTTCATTAAAGGATTGTTTTAAAGTTAGCTGATGCTAAGAAAAAGGCAATTTCATATTGGGTGTGTAAGTGGTGTGACTAGTTTTATGTTTGCATGAACTTCCGGCTAGGGGGCCTTGGAACTCTTTTCCTTGGTACCCGGGACAAAACCTAACCAAATTCCAAATTGGATCCCATCACTACAGTGGTTGGGAGGTTGGCTAACCCATGGGATTGGATGGGGTTAGGCTGGACTGATGGATCCATAAATCGAGACTCAACTTTTGTTATTACGATAGATAAAGGAAATCCCGGACAGTAATTGTTCTATGGATAGGAATCAACGGCTGTGCCTCTTGAATGGGGAAAAAAGCGTTGATCCCAATGATCCAAGTGCAAGTTTCTTCCTTGATCCGACCAAATATCTTATAGATGCAATTGGATCAGTTTGATCAGAAATAATCTTGACTACGTTAGAGTAAAAAGTTATCCTGGTGGAATAGCCCGTGCTTTCCGGTAAAGGAAGTTTTTCCGGGTTCGATTTTGGAACAACCGACGGATTAGTCTCTTATCCGGATATCCGTGGGTGAGGCCCCGAGTGTGGGACCCCTGTCCCGCGCGAGAAGTGCTACTTCCGCTGCTAGTACCCGAATCCGTTGCTCGGTGGGAACAGGGATCTCACAGAGGTCCTCTCGGTAGAGCTGTTGAACAACTTGGGCATCTTCTCTTCTAAGGGCATCAATATCAAGTCACTGAGGTCCCTCTCCACCCTCGGCTAAGTTTATGTCCTTTGCAACATTGTGAACCTTGTCATCTTATGATCTTGAAGGTTCCTCTAACCTCTCCTCACCTTCTTCTATTAAAATGTTCTCATCCTCAAGTAACAAATATAAAAACCAAATAAACCCATAGTGGTAGTCAACAAGACGACATTTATGCTTATGTACTCGACACTTACTCTGTGTCTTCTTCTTATCCTCCCAAACCTTTAAAATATCCATGTTTTACCTTGTCTATTCAGGATATGGAAGAAACAAGATCGTCCACATGCACATACTGAACACTGTCTCTAGGATGAATCCATCATTCAAAGTTGTCTCTTACTATTGTTGCTCTTTATCTTGGAGATATGAGCATCCAGACAAGATCATATCCTCGATGGAAACATTGCAAGAAAACATACATGCTATCTGAGGTTGGCGATGGTGCTACCCGACTTTGTAAAGGAAGTTGAACGATTTCTCCTTAGGAGTTTCTTCTAACCTAGGATCAGGCTCAACCTCGATCTAAAAAGAATACATCTACAAGAAGAAAAAGATGTCAAAATGATTACTAACTACACAACAATGAAAGAATAATGGAGATTTGCAGTTATAGTGTTGTCAAAGTCAATACACTATAATTTACGGTGGATGTTGCAAGTGAAGCTTGATATCGCATTGTGTTGAATCTGAATACACACGGTTGACGTTGCACAAGTATCCATTAGAAGCTAGCAATGCTACAACTTTTCATTTTAACACAACTAGGGCCACCAGCCCCAACAATCTGCCGTAAGATTCCATATTCATGCTATATTGATTTACGTTGTTAAAATTTAAGAAAACATCACTATGAGCCAATGATTAGGAATAAGGTTCCATATTTAAGATAAAAAGACCTTGTATATTGAAAATCAATAGAAGGTTGGATGTTGGCAAAAGGAAAGCCTGATATCACATTTTACTGACCTGTAATATACAAGGTCTATATTGCACTATTATGCGACAACTGGCCTCAAAATCTTGCAATACTATAGTTTTTCATTACAACATAGGGCTCGGTGGTATGGTTTCACACTGCATAAATATCCAACAACCATGTTTTTCATTATGGCTGGATTGGTGATCGGACGTAGGGTTCCATATTCGCACTATACTAACCTTCTATATGGCAAGTCAATATAACGCGATATAGGGTGGATGTTGGTGAGTGAAGTCCTATACCACGTTGTATTGAATTACAATATACAAGGTCTATATTGCACAAATACGTGGAAACACTAAAATGTGGTTTTTAAAGCTCATGAATCTAGCCTATTTTCATTACAAATGTGTGAATGGAGACCGGCGTCACCCACAAGGTTCCAAGGTCACGCTATATTGACCTTGTATATGCAAGCCAATACAATGCAATCTAGGGTGGATGTTCTCAAGTGAAACCTTACATCGCGTTCTACTAACACTCACACCATTTTTCAACTATACATGATTTGCATAGGTAAAGGAATTATGCTCACAATCCTTTTTCAATTATAAAAAGGAACATTCTAAGACTGATACAACTTGAGAACTCACCTTAAAATTGCCAAAGGGTTGGAGGCTATCACAGATCAATATCGATGAAAGATTATCGCCTAGGATAAGTGCCAACAGCAGTCGCACTATCGCAAAGGAACAAGCAAGAGTATAAAAAAATATTTTCACGGGGAAAAAAAAGCCCAGAGTTTTTGAAACTCATGCTATAAATAATGCATGTGGGAGAGCGTGTATTATCCTGCGGTATTTACACATGGCAGGCATACATTGGCGCGGTTGCCCCCATTCTTTCCCATGAGTGATAGACATGTGCCACTCATGCATTCGATCATCATCATTGCATGCCACGTGCACCTAACACCATTACTTCTTATGTCATCACGCAACATCACACCTACTTAAGGTGGGATCTCTTTTGATAAACCATAAATCATTGAATTAAGCAGAAAACTTTTCTTAAACATCATGCCTTATTTTTTGTTCGTCTTCATTGATGTGATCTTCTCTTCGTCATCTACGCTATCTCATCTCTTCGTGGATGACATTCTATTGATGTTGAGTAAGTTTTTATTTCTCAAATCCAATGTTTGTAAGCTTGCATCATGTCTTCTTCGACCTTGGCGCGCCTCTTTTGCGTGGACTCATGAGAGGTCTCTAACAAAAAATGTAGTACTCTAATATCGCTCTTCCTATATCACGATTACCTACAACGCGAGGGCAATGCAGTTATGGGCTCTTTTCTTGCATTGTATTGATTGGTACATGTACTTGTAAATTAGGTTGTAAATTAGGTGTTTAACATGTTTAGAGTTTCCTTGATTGTGAATTCAATACAATGTGTTGTTGGATTTAATACATGTACTTGTAAATTACGTGTTTAACATGTTTAGAGTTTCCTTGATTGTGAATTCAATACAATGTGATATGTTGGATTTAATGTGTTGGATGTCTTCTTATCAAGTTTTAGTAAATTTTATCTAAAAAGTTTTCCTTGTTTTTCATTTGAGCCTATTTTACGAGTTGGAGTTTCTTTGATTGTTAATGTAGTACAAGGAGATGTATGGGTTTGAATGTGTTGGTTGTTTGCATATCGTGTTGTAGTGAGTTTTTTATCCAAAATTTATCCTTATTGGTCATTTGAGCTGATTTTGCATGTTGTATGTTCCTTCATTGTGAATTCAACACAACGGGATATGGGGGATTCAATGTGTTGGATGTCTTCTTATCATGTTGTAGTGAATTTTATCCCTTTTTTGTCATTTAAGCCTATTTTGTATGTTTGAGTTCCTTTGAATGTGCATGCAGTACAATGAGATGTATGGGTTTAAATGTGTTGGTTTTTTCCATATCGCGTTGTAGTGATTTTTATTAAAGAATTATCCTTATTGGTCATTTGAGCCAATTTTGTGTGTTGTGATTTCCTTCATCGTCGTCGTGAATTCAATACAACACGATATGGGGGGTTCAATTTGTTGGAAGTATTCCTATTATGTTGTAGTTGAGGTAATCCAAAATGTTTTCCTTGTTTGTCGTTTGATCCTATTTTGCGTGTTGAAGTTTTTTTGATTGTCAATGCAATACAATGCGATATATGGGTTGTTTGAATGTAATGGTTGTCTACATATCGCATTGTAGTGATTTTTATCCAAAATTTCTCTTGGTTAGTCATTTGAGCCATCCATCTGATTTTGTTATAGATGGTGCAGACAAAGAGGACTGTGAGGGCCTCCTCATCTCAAAAGATCTTAAAAAGGTCAGAAAGTTGCACCGAGAAAAAATATATCTAGCCTTCAGTCAATGAGGACTTGGAGGTAGGAGTAGCATAGGCTCGTTTTACGTGAACTCTAAAAGTTTCAGAGGCACCATGAAGAGCACAATTTACAAAGCTCCCATTCGAGTGCCTTGTCACAAAGGAACCACACTAGTTTGTATTAGCATGGCTCAGTGTTGGTTTACTTGTAGGAGGCTGATGAGAATTGGCTCATTTAGCATTCCTGACATCATGTATGTCTGCATCACTATCACCAGTGATAATCAAGTCATCCACCACATAGATGACTAATAGCATGATCCCTATATATGTCTTTTTCCCATATAGTGAAAAATCTACATTGGATATCTGAAATCCAATGGTAACAAGATACTCCCCAATCTTGTTTAACCATGCTCTAGGTGCCTAATTCAAGCCATACAAGGCTTTGCATAACCTGCACACACAATCTGGATGTGCATCACTCTCATAACCTAGTGGCTGCATCAGGTACACTTCTTCTTGTAAATCACCATGCAAGAAACCATTCTTTACATCCATTTTATGTAAAGACCAACCCTTTGCTACATCCATAGCAATGATAGCTCTCACGGTTGCCATTCTTGTAACCGGGCCGAATATCTCCTCATAGTCTATGTGTAAGATCCATGTCCCCACCGCGCAACGAATTCTGGGGTGCTAGCAGTGGAAGTAGCACTTCTTGCGCGGGGCAGGGTCCTACACTCAGGGCCTTGCCCTTGGATATCCGGACAAGAGACTAATCCATCGGTTTTTCCAAAACCAAACCCGAAAAAAACTTCCTTTGCCCGAAAAGCACGGGCGATTCCACCAGGATAACTTTTCCCTAACGTAGTCAAAAGCCTTAACTAACTGAACTGATCTGACCGAACTCGTAAGTTCCATAGTCACATCAAGGGACAGATTGCACTTGGATCATAGAGACCAACGCTTTTTTCCTCATCGAGAGGCACAGCTGTTGATTCTTTTTCCATAGAATAATTTTTGTCCGGGATTTACTTCATCTATCGAACTAAACATAAATTGAGTCTCGATTTACGGATCCATGAGTCCAACCTAACCCCATCCAGTCCCATGGGTTAGCCAACCGCCCAACCACTGTAGTGATGGGATCAAATTAGGAATTTGGTTAGGTTTTGTCCCAGGTACCAGGGAAAAGAGTTCCCAGGTCCCCTAGCCGGGGATGTTCATGCAAACATAAAACTAGTCACACCACTTACACACCCAATATGAAATTGCCTTTTTCACAGATTCAGTCATCTTTAAAAAAATCATTTAATGAAACCATAGTATCACTGATCACAATCCTCCAAAATATCCGGTTGAATCTTAATTTCCAATCATTCCTTCATCAGAGTATCTATGGCATCATTGGCAACCAGAACGCTCACCACCTGTTCACTCAGGGGCCTTTTCAATAGTTCCTAGCTCATAATACTCGGCAATATAATCACTTATAAAAATCAAGATGGAATCTCCGTTGAATATCAGCAAGATCAACCAACAGATCCATATAAAAGATCCATGGACTCATCCGTTGAGGACCAGCAAGGTCAATCAACGAGATCCATGCCCGGTTTCAGAAAACAACTCTTACTCCTTGTTCCAATATCTTCCACGATGCACGTGTGGGTATCTTCGACGACCCAGAGCCCGAGCACCGTATGGTCAGTACCCTCTAGGATCCTTCGCATGTCACCTAGCGCTTCACTCATAGGCCGCTTCCTTGGTCCCTCATCCACCGTACTGGAAGCTCACCATTTAAATCGTACCGAGGCTGGTCAAGACCTCGGCCGACCTTGCTACGTGAGACGTCCTCCGTTGACTCTCCGTCAACTGTTGTAACTTTATCAGGTAGGTCTCCCCCACGAGCACATTCTCAAGATAGTCAAAATGCTTCCCCAGCATTCTTGACATAAAACAGTCATTTACAAACAGATCACAAATACAGTTTCTATAATGAATTCACAACTTTCCAATTTGTTCCACATCAATCCATATTACTTAACCCAAATCCGATTCATAAGTGTATCCATTCTTGACCAGATACATCATTTTCCATCCCATCTCATCAGATTCATTCACTTCACATAACATCCATTTCTATCTTTCTTAATTTACATTACGTCTCATCATATCCATTTCTCATTACATCTCATTAGTTCACATATTATATTATTCATTTCACATTCTGATTCACATGACATCTCATCTCATCCATTCATTCATATCGACTTCATATCCATTCACATACATATTCGTATATTCATTATTCCGCATACACATCCACATTCACATCTACATCCATACATCCATTTTCACATCCACATCCACATCCACATTCATACATCTACATCCATACATCCACATCCATATCTACATCCATACATCCATTTTTACATCCACATTCATATATCCACATCCACATCCACATCCATACATCCATATCCACATCCACATCCATACATCCATTTCCACATCCACATTCATACATCTACATTCACATTCATACATCCATTTTCACATCCACATTCATACATCCACATTCACATCCACATCCATACATCCATTTTTACATCCACATTCATACATTCACATCCCCATTCACATTCATACATCTACAGCCACATCCATACATTCATTTTCACATCCACATCCATACATCCATTTCCACATCCACATTCATACATTCACATCTACATTCACATTCATACATCCACATCTACATCCACATTAATACATTTACATCCCCATTCACATTCATACATATACATCCATATCCATACATCCATTTCCACATCCACATCCATACATCCATTTCCACATCCACATTCATACATTCACATCCACATTCACATTCATACATCCACATTCATACATCCACATCTACATCCACATTCATACATCCACATCCATACATCCATTTTCACATACATTTTTCCTTTCACATACATCCTTCACATACATATAACTACATCTATTCCTCGTTCATTTTCATCTATCTGATTCATTTCACATCCTCATATCTATTTATAAAATGCAAGAGAATTCTTATTTTTGATATAAGATTTCTTTACGCATCTATTTATGCATAAATTTCATTTTAAGGAGAATAACACTTTCAAAAATCAATATTTTATGCATCTTCCTACACTACAAGAGCTTGAGGGCATACCGACGCTAAAATACCGACACAAATGTCGAACGTCGGTATGTCCGTCGTAATGTTGGAGGAGACAAGTCGGGCGGGGTATTTTCAAATTTTTGTTTCCCGACGCCTATACCGACGCACATTCCGATGCATATACCGACACATATTCCGTAGTATATACCGACGCATATCTCGACGCATATTCCGTAGCATATACCGACGCTCGTAAGTTTTTTTACAGCCGAGAGCCTATTTTCTGATTTTTTCGCAGAGAACGGCGCACAACAGTAGAGAAGGTCTCTTTCTCTCCCTCTCCTCTTTTTTCCTCTCTCCTCTTTTCTCCTTCTTTCTTCTTTTCTCCTCTTCTCCTTCTCCTAATATGTTCTTGCAATTGCTTTTACTTTTTAATTTAAGAATTAGAACGTTTAGGGTTTTGTGTTTTTTTGGCTCTCTATGCATGTTGAGAGCTCTCTATGTATGCATAGATCTCCTAATGCATGCATAGAGATTTTAGGGTTTTGTATTAGTTCTTATTCTTGTGTTTAATTTACTAATTATTTTGTTTAATATTTTGTTTTGCAGATCTTTCACCTCACCAATCTTTCACCAATCCTCTCCTTCAGCTTCGTAAAAAAGAGGTAGATCCTCTTTCGATTTTTCTTGTTTATGCTATTTTCTATGAATTATTGCATCCCTGTTTTATGGTTTAGTGTTAGTTTTGGGTTCTTGTAAGCTTATACATAGGATTAATTTAATATCTGTGCATAAAACCTATCATAAGCTTGCAATCTCTATGCATAGCCTTCTTGCAAGCTTTATGCATAAGCTCTATTTATAGAGCTTGCAAGCTTGTGAAATCTCTATGCATAAGCTCTATGCATAGGCTTTATGCATAGAGTTTACAAGCTTATAAAATCTCTATGCATAGGTTTCTTACAAGCTTATAAAATCTCTATGCATAGGTTTCTTGAAAGCTTGCATGGACATTGTACATAGAGCTTGCGTAGCCTTCTTGTTGAAAGCTCTATGCATAGCCTTCTTGTAAAAGCTCAATGCATATGCTCTATGTATAGGCTTTATACATAGAGGTTGTAAGATTATGAAAGCTCTATACATAGGGCTTGTAAGCTTATGCAAGCTCTATACATAGAGTTTATGCATAGAGCTATATGAATCTAGCTGAATGCATGAATTAAGATCTATGCATAAAGCTTAATACATAATGTTTTATGTATAAATCTTATGGATGAGCTCTATGCATAAGGCTTCACATGCGTTATGTTTTTTTGCATAAACCTTTTTTTGATGTAGAGTGCCTTGCATGGATGGAAAGCATAAGCTTTTTGAATGTTTATACTCTCTTATACATATAACATATAAGTCTTATGCTCTGTTTTTCTATGCATAAGGTATTCTCTTTATTCATAGAGTTTATATATGTTATCAAGGTAAGATCTATTATCCATGTAAAACAAGATCATGTTTATTACACCATTGGTGGGTGATGGGATTAAGGGTTAGCATAGTGCATAAGGCTTATAGCATAGAGCTTATGCATAAGTCTTGCATAGAGCTTATGCATAAGACTTATGCATAGAGCGTATGCATAAGACTTATGCATATGGCTTATGCATAGAGCTTATGCATATAGCGTATGCATAAGACTTATGCATAGAGCGTATGCATAAGACTTATGCATATGGCTTATGCATAGAGCGTATGCATAAGGCTTATGCATAGAGCGTATGCATATGGCTTATGCATAGAGCTTATGCATAAGGCTTATGCATAGAGCGTGTGCATAAGACTTATGCATATGGCTTATGCATAGAGCTTATGCATATGGCTTATGCATAAGACTTATGCATAGAGCGTATGCATAAGACTTATGCATATGGCTTATGCATAGAGCTTATGCATAGAGCGTATGCACAAGACTTATGCATAGAGCGTATGCATAAGACTTATGCATATGGCTTATGCATAGAGCGTATGCATAAGGCTTATGCATAGAGCGTATGCATATGGCTTATGCATAGAGCTTATGCATAAGGCTTATGCATAGAGCGTGTGCATAAGACTTATGCATATGGCTTATGTATAGAGCGTATGCATAAGGCTTATGCATAGAGCGTGTGCATAAGACTTATGCATATGGCTTATGCATAGAGCGTATGCATAAGGCTTATGCATAGAGCTTATGCATAAGACTTATGCATATGGCTTATGCATAGAGCTTATGCAGTTGGCTTATGCATAAGGCTTATGCATATGGCTTATGCATAGAGCTTATGCAGTTGGCTTATGCAGTTGGCTTATTCAATACAACACGATATGGGGGGTTCAATTTGTTGGAAGTATTCCTATTATGTTGTAGTTGAGGTAATCCAAAATGTTTTCCTTGTTTGTCGTTTGATCCTATTTTGCGTGTTGAAGTTTTTTTGATTGTCAATGCAATACAATGCGATATATGGGTTGTTTGAATGTAATGGTTGTCTACATATCGCATTGTAGTGATTTTTATCCAAAATTTCTCTTGGTTAGTCATTTGAGCCATCCATCTGATTTTGTTATAGATGGTGCAGACAAAGAGGACTGTGAGGGCCTCCTCATCTCAAAAGATCTTAAAAAGGTCAGAAAGTTGCACCGAGAAAAAATATATCTAGCCTTCAGTCAATGAGGACTTGGAGGTAGGAGTAGCATAGGCTCGTTTTACGTGAACTCTAAAAGTTTCAGAGGCACCATGAAGAGCACAATTTACAAAGCTCCCATTCGAGTGCCTTGTCACAAAGGAACCACACTAGTTTGTATTAGCATGGCTCAGTGTTGGTTTACTTGTAGGAGGCTGATGAGAATTGGCTCATTTAGCATTCCTGACATCATGTATGTCTGCATCACTATCACCAGTGATAATCAAGTCATCCACCACATAGATGACTAATAGCATGATCCCTATATATGTCTTTTTCCCATATAGTGAAAAATCTACATTGGATATCTGAAATCCAATGGTAACAAGATACTCCCCAATCTTGTTTAACCATGCTCTAGGTGCCTAATTCAAGCCATACAAGGCTTTGCATAACCTGCACACACAATCTGGATGTGCATCACTCTCATAACCTAGTGGCTGCATCAGGTACACTTCTTCTTGTAAATCACCATGCAAGAAACCATTCTTTACATCCATTTTATGTAAAGACCAACCCTTTGCTACATCCATAGCAATGATAGCTCTCACGGTTGCCATTCTTGTAACCGGGCCGAATATCTCCTCATAGTCTATGTGTAAGATCCCTATCCCCACCGCGCAACAAATTCTGGGGTGCTAGCAGTGAAAGTAGCACTCCTTGCGCGGGGCAGGGTCCTACACTCAGGGCCTTGCCCTTGGATATCCGGACAAGAGACTAATCCATCGGTTTTTCCAAAACCAAAACCGAAAAAAACTTCCTTTGCCCGAAAAGCACGGGCGATTCCACCAAGATAACTTTTCCCTAACGTAGTCAAAAGCCTTAACTAACTGAACTGATCTGATCGAACTCGTAAGTTCCATAGTCACATCAAGGGACAGATTGCACTTGGATCATAGAGACCAACGCTTTTTTCCTCATCGAGAGGCACAGCTGTTGATTCTTTTTCCATAGAATAATTTTTGTCCGGGATTTACTTCATCTATCGAACTAAACATAAATTGAGTCTCGATTTACGGATCCATCAGTCCAACCTAACCCCATCCAGTCCCATGGGTTAGCCCCGCCCAACCACTGTAGTGATGGGATCAAATTAGGAATTTGGTTAGGTTTTGTCCCAGGTACCAGGGAAAAGAGTTCCCAGGTCCCCTAGCCGGATGTTCACGCAAACATAAAACTAGTCACACCACTTACACTCCCAATATGAAATTGCCTTTTTCACAGATTCAGTCATCTTTAAAACAATCATTTAATGAAACCATAGTATCACTGATCACAATCCTCCAAAATATCCGGTTGAATCTTAATTTCCAATCATTCCTTCATCAGAGTATCTATGGCATCATTGGCAACCAGAACGCTCACCACCTGTTCACTCAGGGGCCTTTTCAATAGTTCCTAGCTCATAATACTCGGCAATATAATCACTTATAAAAATCAAGATGGAATCTCCTTTGAATATCAGCAAGATCAACCAACAGATCCATATAAAAGATCCATGGAATCATCCGTTGAGGACCAGCAAGGTCAATCAACGAGATCCATGCCCGGTTTCAGAAAACAACTCTTACTCCTTGTTCCAATATCTTCCACGATGCACGTGTGGGTATCTTCGACGACCCAGAGCCCGAGCACCGTATGGTCAGTACCCTCTAGGATCCTTCGCATGTCACCTAGCGCTTCACTTATAGGCCGCTTCCTTGGTCCCTCATCCACCGTACTGGAAGCTCACCATTTAAATCGTACCGAGGCTGGTCAAGACCTCGGCCGACCTTGCTACGTGAGACGTCCTCCGTTGACTCTCCGTCAACTGTTGTAACTTTATCAGGTAGGTCTCCCCCACGAGCACATTCTCAAGATAGTCAAAATGCTTCCCTAGCATTCTTGACATAAAACAGTTATTTACAAACAGATCACAAATACAGTTTCTGTAATGAATTCACAACTTTCCAATTTGTTCCACATCAATCCATATTACTTAACCCAAATCCGATTCATAAGTGTATCCATTCTTGACCAGATACATCATTTTCCATCCCATCTCATCAGATTCATTCACTTCACATAACATCCATTCCTATCTTTCTTAATTTACATTACGTCTCATCATATCCATTTCTCATTACATCTCATTAGTTTACATATTATATTATTCATTTCACATTCTGATTCACATGACATCTCATCTCATCCATTCGTTCATATTGACTTCATATCCATTCACATACATATTCGTATATTCATTATTCCGCATACACATCCACATTCACATCTACATCCATACATCCATTTTCACATCCACATCCACATCCACATTCATACATCTACATCCATACATCCACATCCATATCTACATCCATACATCCATTTTCACATCCACATTCATATATCCACATCCACATCCACATCCACATCCATACATCCATATCCACATCCACATCCACATCCATACATCCATTTCCACATCCACATTCATACATCCACATTCACATTCATACATCCATTTTCACATCCACATTCATACATCCACATTCACATCCACATCCATACATCCATTTTTACATCTACATTCATACATTCACATCCCCATTCACATTCATACATCTACATCCACATCCATACATCCATACATCCATTTCCACATCCACATTCATACATTCACATCTACATTCACATTCATACATCCACATCTACACATCCACATTAATACATTTACATCCCCATTCATATTCATACATCTACATCCATATCCATACATCCATTTCCACATCCACATCCATACATCCATTTCCACATCCACATTCATACATTCACATCCACATTCACATTCATACATCCACATTCATACATCCACATCCATACATCCATTTTCACATACATTTTTCCTTTCACATACATCCTTCACATACATATAACTACATCTATTCCTCGTTCATTTTCATCTATCTGATTCATTTCACATCCTCATATCTATTTATAGAATGCAAGAGAATTCTTATTTTTGATATAAGATTTCTTTACGCATCTATTTATGCATAAATTTCATTTTAAGGAGAATAACACTTTCAAAAATCAATATTTTATGCATCTTCCTATAATGCATAAATTCATTTTAAATGAGAATGACACTTTTGAATTATAATTCAATCTTTTATGTATCTTCTCATGCATAAAATCAAAATTGATGAAAATAACTCTTTTGAACTAAAAATAGATTTCTTTATGCATCTTTCTATGCATAAAATCAAAATTGATGAGAATAACTCTTTTGGGTTAAAATGAATTCTTTATGCATCTTTCCATGCATAAATCCAATTTAGTAGGAATTACACTTTTAGAATAAAAGAATTTCTCTTATGCATCCTATTTATGCATACAATCATTTATGATGAAAATCACTCTTTTAATATAAAAAAATTTCTTTCATGCATCTAATTTATGCATAAAATCATTTATGATGAAAATCACACTTTTAATATATAAAAATATCTTTTATGCATATGTTTATGCATACAAACATTTATGATGAAAATCACTCTTTTAATATAAAAGAATTTCTTTTATGCATCTAATTTATGCATAAAAATCATTTATGATAAAAATCACTCTTTTAATATAAAAAAATTTCTTTTATGCAACCATTTATGCATAAAAATCATTTATGATGAAAATCACATTTTTAATTAAAAAATATCTTTTATGCATATGTTTATGCATAAAAATCATTTATGATGGTAATCACACTTTTAATATAAAAAATATTCTTTTATGCATACGTTTATGCATAGAATTTAATAATGATAAAAGTAACACTTTTATAATAAAAATATTCTTTTATGCATACTTTTATGCACGAGAATCAATATGATGAAAGTAACTCTTAAAAAAAAACCTTTTATGCATTATTTTATGCATAAAAATCAATATGATAAAAGTAACACTTTTAAAATAAAAATATTCTTTTATGCGTACTTTTATGCATGAAAATCAATGTGATGAAAGTACCTCTTTTAAAAAAATAGCCTTTTATGCATAAAAATCAATATGATAAAAGTAACACTTTTAAAATTAAAAAAAATTCTTTTATACAAATAATCAAAATACATCTTCTATGCAGGAAAATGACTCTTTTAGAATATAGAAACCATAAGGATTACTCTTTTAAAATAATAAAAGATAATACTTTTTTCCAAATTTTGGAAAAATTTTGCCATAACCTCCTTTGTATGGCTGACCATTTTTCAAATTTTTAGTCTCTCAAATTAATTAAAAGTGCACCAAGAGTATTTAAATCATTCAAAAGTAAACATTTTTCTACTTATTTAAGAGAAACATTATGAAAAACTTGATTTTATTCATTAATCATTCATCTAGGATAAAGAATGGTTGGATTTACTAGAGAAGAGAGGGGAATGCCTTTTGCAATGAGGCATAACATCATTTGCAAGGTAGAGAAGACAAAAATCATAAAAAACCATAAAAAGAATATAAAAGAGAAGAATCTCCAACTTACATTGATAATTTGAGAGCTTTCCTTTGGCTTGATGGTTTGAGGGTTCTACTCTTGTTTGAGACAAGAGTGGCCACCAATCTTCTAGAAGAGGGAAGGTAAAAAACTAATAAATTATGAGTAAAATTCATTGTTTTTTGGCACTTGGGAGCGACAAGGTAACAGTACAAAACACTATTGAGGTTCAACAAAGGAGAAGGCTTCTATTTATAGGAAAAAGTGAGCTTCTAACCAAGCCAACTGATTCTAGAATTTTCTAGATCAGTTTGGTCAATTTTTGACCATTTTTGGGTCAGTTTTGCTCACTTTTTGGATCTAGTTGAAACAAGAGAGAGGAGAGATAAAAATATCTCATTATTTGGGAGTTTAAAACTCATTCAAGCATGTGAAATAGGCGCCTCCTTCATGAGGGGAATTCCCCCATACTGAGGTGTCAAAAATGCATCATTTCACCTAAATATCTCTCTTTTTTAACTATTAACCTTGTCCTTAGTCAACTCTTCATCTTATGTGAGTATTTACTCATTTTTTGGGGGTTTTTTCTTTTATTTCTTCATTTATCTCCTCCCTACATTTGGATGAATCTTATTGGTCCATAGGAACCTTAATTTAAAATTTTGAAAAAATCTTCACCCCTAGGATAATGCCTCTTGAACAGATTATACTTAATTTCTAATGCACCTTCTGAAAATCTTTTTCAACTTCTGTTTCAGGGGAACTTATTTTAATAATATGAGGTATTTTTTTATCCAAAAATATTTAAAATCTAAATAACTTCTCTCTAAAATATTTTCTCTCTCTAGGCCAAAACAGGTAGAAACAAGATCTTTTATATTTCTGAAGAGGGGATTGATTACAGGGGAAGATACTGGACATCATGAGGGGCTAGGGGAGGAATCTTACATTCTACCCCACTTAAAAAACGCGAGATGTCCTCATCTTGCAAGTGGAGTATGATATTTTTCTTCTTCTTCTTCTTCTTCAATCACTTCCAGCGTTACTGCCTTGGAAGTGGACGGCCGATTTGGGAACAACTCTCTTTGACGTCCCCTATTCTGAGGTGGAGGTCTTGCATTACTTTGGATTGAAACTGCAGGTTGGATAAAGGGTCTACCTCTGGGATTTCCCTAATTGTGGCGGATAAAACCCTGATTACTCTGGAAGGAAGGGGCTGGAGTCTGGAACAGGGATTTAATATTCACGTGATCACAAGATTTTTTGTGATAATAACACATGTGAACAAGTTATTCACATGTTCTCATATTACCGTTCACAAAATAACAGGTCACTTGCCATTTGGGAAAGCTTGGCTGCACATGGGAATAAGCTATTCACATGTTCTCATGTTACCATCTTCACATAATAGCAGGTCAGTGGCCACCTAAGAAGATTTTTTATGCCCGACAAAGATAATTTTTTTAGGCCCTTGTGAAACCTTTGTGAATATAACATGTGATCACAAGATTTTTTGTGTTATTAACATATGTTATTAACATGTTCACATGTTTTCGTTTACGTCAGTGAAATCCCTGGTCTGGAATCTTGACCCTTGATTTCCCTCTCCCGAAAACCTTTATCCAGAAGGAGTTGGGCAATCCATACTGCGATGTCCAAATCCTTGAGAGTTATAGCATTTCACTCTCTTGTTCAAGGGTGGAACTTCTGAAGTTGAATTCCAGGGGATTGAGTTTCGGGAAAAGGACATTTCTTCCATTTTGGAACTTCCCATATCCTGGGTTTGATCTTGATATATCTTAGGTGGAAGAAGGTTGGAATCACCTTCTAGGAATAAAAACCTTTTGAAAGGTGATGGGACTTGCTTTGGCAAAACTTTGACATCAAAGGCTTTGGCGAAATCCTTCGCCATCCGAACTGCTTCGGGCATGGAAATAGGTTTGGCATTCTTGACTAAAGTATCTAATGGCTCGTTCATTCCCTGAATGAACCTGGCCATCAGCTGCTCTTCATCCAATTGAGGGGAGTATTTAAGGAGAAGGGCAAAAGCCTGATGGTACTCTTCAATTGTCTGGTTTTTCTGCTTTAGTTCCAAGAACTCATTTATCTTAGTTTCAAGAAAGCCTGGGGGACAAAACCTCTTTCTGAGATAAGCCTTGAGATCGGTCCAGGTTTGGGTATTTCAGTCGAGACGGTTTGTCTCGCAGTGGTTTCTCCATGCCACTCTAGCTGTCTCCACTATCTTCAGCCTTGCAAGAGCCATTTTGCTCTTCTCATTGTACCCGGTGACATCGAAGTATTCTTCCATTGATTCAATCCACTTCTCCACAGCCTTGCCCAAGTTTTCCCCTTCACCCTTGAAAGATCCAGGCTGCGAACTATGAAGAGTTTTACGAACATCCAGGTCAAGCTCTTCTTCATTGAGTTGGGGGTTAACATTTCTACCACGACGACCTCGATCCATGTTCCTATCAATACGAAAATTCTTGTTAAGTTTCTTTATTTATGATTCAATCCGATTTTTGATTCAACTGATTCTGGGGTTCTTTAAATAGGTCGGCTCTCCACATAATCATGGGGTAAAGATACTCATATAGAACGCATTATCAAATAACAATTCATTTAGAATATCTCATTCATATCTTTAACACCATCAAACTAAATTTTTCCATCTGAACAATCCTCCATGGGAATTTTAATTTTTTTAGATTTTTAATTTATCAACCCTTAACTCGATTCACTGATCAAAAGTTAACAGTAAATAATCTGCCAGCACAATCCAGTAATCTCATAGTGATTGGCTGAAGTCATTAACATCATTCCACTTAATCTCATAGTGATTGGCTAAAGTCATTAACATCATTCCAGTTAAGAACATCATCACAAGGACTTGTCCCATTCATCCTCATTGTAGTTTCGCTCAGCTTATTACATTTCAACCAAATTTCAGGGATCATCATTTTTCAATCAGAATCCAAATCAACTCATCAGTTCTCAACCAGAATTTAAAAATCATATCAACCACATTCGAATTCATCATCTGGATAGCATTAATGCTTATAATTTCAAGTCTTAGATTTACTCGTATATACTGCCAATAAAGAGTTGCAGTTATACCCTCGGTATATATGGGTAGTCATGGTTCTTGGAACTATAAGGTAAATACCATCATGTCTAGGTCTCAAGCAAGTCAGGGATTCCATACAATTGCGGTACTTCCATCTGAAGACCCAATTACCAATTTACGAATTTCAGTTTGAATATCAAATTGTATGAATTTTATCACACAATTACAACCTTTTAGTGCTTCTTGATAAATTTTTGACATATTTGGCTTCTCGGTTGATCCTCATTAGCCAAATAGCTCTAATACCAACTGTTAGATCCCTGTCCCCACTGTGGAACGAATTCTGTGATGCTAGCAGCGGGGGGAGTGTTGAGATATCGAGCTCGTCTAGTGAGGCGGTGGACACTGATGACTCGCCTGGGAGATAGGCCCCACACTTACACCATTGGCATGGTTGGTGAGATCTTGGGTGATATGCTGCCAGTGGGATGACAGGCTGTGTGACAGTCATTCTAGAGACTGGCATAGTTATAGCGCCAGCTCATTTAGTCGGGTTCACACTATAGAGAACCCGTGTATGTATTTGGTTGAGTACCTTTCATATTGTGTGTACTCTTATTCTTGTATATGGTGTGTTGAGTGTTGAGTGAAGAAAAAGAAGATTTTCAGCCTCTCACCTTGTGTGTTCTCTATTAGGGTTTTGTGAGTATGTGTGTATGCTTGCAAGAGCTCAAGCTCTCTTCCCCCCTGCATCTTTTCATGGTATCAGAGCCTGGTTCGTGCTAAGGGCTGAGCTGCAAGCAAGAGAACCACAGGAAGCGGTACGAGGGTAAGAGCTTCAACTACTCTTCCCTATTTGTGTTGGTGACTACACCCTTGTCGGGAGCTCTATGGGAGGCACCGGTAAACGATCTCTGATTGAGGAGCTTTCTTCGCGGGATTAAAGATATAGGGCAACTATAGTGTCCTATTGGACACAATTTTCTGGGTCGAAAACGCGTTTCGGGCGCGTCTGGACCTCCGTTTTTCAGAAAGCAGGCAATTTCGAGCACTGCGGGTAAGTCATCGATTCTCTGCAGAACTCTGTTTTTAAGAACTGCAGGAAGACAGATTGACTGTGCAGACACTGTGGGTGCTGCAAAGAGGTCTACAGTTGCCATTGGGTGTATGTATGCACATTGAAGTCACTGGTTGTGACATTTGAGAGTACCACAGTACCGCTGCAGAAAATACAGCAGTTGTGCAGGAAAAACCAGAGTGCAGTTTCTGGTAAAATTGTATGTTTGGCAAGATGTCTAATGATGGCATAACATAGATTGTGGCTGAGAAGCTAGATAAGAATAACTTCCATGCTTGGAGGTTCAGGTTGACGAATTTCCTGATGGGAAAAGGCTATTGGGACTACATAGAAGGTGAGCATGAAGAGGCAACTTTACAGATTTGGTGTCTATGCTGATTATCGAAGAGAAGATCTTGGGTGAAGACCAACAGTCTTCACAAAGCAAAAACAGTTCAGAGCAACAGGCCTTCTACACGAGTTCAGGAAGAGGACGAGGTAGAGGATGCCGTGGACGCGGTCAAGGAGGTGGCCGAACAGGTAATCAGAATTATGGCCAGCAGCAGCAACAACAACAGTCCCAGAATCAACAACAACAACAACACGCAGGTGGAAGAGGCAAATTCAGAGACAGGGGGAGTCAAAGAGGCCGTGGAAATTGGCAAAGGCAATATAATGATGCACGTGAATGCTATTATTGTGGTAAGCCTGGACATGTGCAGGCAGAATGTTATAAGAAGCAAGCTGACATGCAAAATGGGAAAGTGCAGCAAAACAACTATGCATCCTCAAGCAGAAATAATGAGGATAATGAAAGGTTGTTTGTTATGCAGCATGTCGTGAATGCCATGTCTGAAAATGTTGATGCAGCACAAAAAGATAATGTATGGTATGTGGATTTAGGCACTTCGAACCACATGACGAGTCATGGGGAGTGGTTCAAGGAGATGAAAAACCCAAAAAGACCAGGTTTTGTGGAAACAAGGGATGACACTGCTCATCCAATTGCCCATGTTGGAGATGTGCCATTGTCTATGCAGGATGGCAAAGTGAAGTACCTTGCAGATGTACTTCATGTACCGAACATAACAAAGAATATGGTTTCAGTTGGCCAGATGATTGAGCAGGGTTTGCAGGTTTGGTTTAACCCTGATGGTTGTTATGTCGAAGACTTCAAAGACAAAGTGCAGGTTGGTTGCAAAAGGCAACAGAGTGGGAAGAATGTTTACGTTGAATGTAAACATGCCTGAAATGAGTGCTGCGATGTTTGCAAATGGTTCAGGAATTGTTGCAGACACAGACATTTGGCATAAAAGGATTGGACATGTAAATGTGCAGAGACTGAAGTCTATGCAGACAAAAGGAATTGTGACAGGGCTGCCAAAATTTAAAGTGGAAGGTATGCAGAAAATATGTGAAGCATGCCAATTTGGGAAGCAAACAAAGCATGTGTTTCCACGTAACAGATATGTGAGCAGAAATGCACTAGATGTTGTGCATTCAGATATATGGGGTCCTACGAAGACCATATCTATGGGAGGCTGCAGGTATTATGTGACTTTGCTTGATGACCACACAAGGAAAGTGTGGGTATATTTCATGAAGGAGAAGAGTGAGGTGTTCACTCACTTTTAGAATTTCAGAGTTTTGGTTGAAAAGCAAACAGGGAAATATGTAAAGTGCCTAAGGTCAGATGGAGGGAGAGTACTTCTCTAATGAGTTCTCTGAATTTCTGAAGAAGAATGGTATTCGGAGACAGTTTACATGCAGATACACTCTGTAGCAAAATGGAGTTGCTGAGCGGAAAAACAGGCACATTGCTGAGATTGCACGAGCATTGATGGAAGAGAAGAATATGCCGCATAGCTATTGGGCTGAGGCTGTTTCTACAGCAGTATACATCATGAACAGGACTCCAACTGCAGCCATACATGATGTAACTCCAGAGGAGAGGTTTACTGGCAGAAAACCAGATTTGTCTCATCTGAAAGTCTTTGGATGCATTGCATATGTGCATGTGCCAGATGAGCTGAGAACTAAGCTGGATCCAAAAGCTGAAAAATGTGTGTTTATTGGATACTCCCTTGAGCAAAAGGGATACAGGTGTTATAACCCTGCTACACGTGAGTTGAGGGTAAGCTGTTGTCTTTGATGAAATGAGCAGCTGGTATGCTGATGAAAAAGAAGCTGTTGGGGTTGATGTGAGTGGAAGTGTGGTTGCACAGAATGCAGGTCAGCAATCACAGTCTTTGAGTGGACCAGGAGAGTCCTCATCTAGTGGGTCTATTGATAGACCATGGAGTGGCAGGCTGCGTCATAATACCAGTCCTGCAAATGTGATTAGTACATCACGTAAAGGAAAAGAGAAAGTGGTTGAGCCCCTTGGTATGCCTAACATTTCTGCAGGGCATTCTCATGTTGATGGAGAGTCTAGTGGCTCAGATATGAGCCTTGATGAGGAGCTTGGGATCCCAGCTATGAGAACACCTGGTGTAAAGAAGGCTATGGAAGCCATGAATAAAAAGCTGCGAAGATCAGGGAGAGTGAAGAACCTTGTGCAGAGATTTACATATGATGGTTATGTGGCACATCACTATGCATATATGGCAAAGGTTGTGCAGGTTGTAGAGCCCACATGCATTGATGAGGCTATTGGAAATGTGTGTTGGGAGAAAGCTATGGATGAGGAGATGGATACACTATATGGAAATGAAATTGGGATTTAGTGCAAGTGGGTGTACAAAGTTAAACATAACAGTGATGGGAGCATAAACAGGTACAAGGCTAGATTGGTAGCCAAAGGATATGCGCAGACATATGGGATTGATTATGAGGAAACTTTCACCCCAGTTGCCAAGATGGCAACAGTGAGAGTTGTGATAGCAGTGGCTGCGTCAAAGCAATGGTCTTTACATCAGATGGATGTAAAGAATGCATTCTTGCATGGGGATTTGCAAGAAGAGGTGTATATGTTGCAGCCACCTGGTTATGAGGATGTGGGTCACCCCGAGCATGTTTGCAGGTTGAAGAAAGCCTTGTATGGCTTAAAGCAAGCACCAAGAGCATGGTTTGACAAGATTTCTGAATATCTTGTCACTATTGGCTTTCATGTAGCCGATGCAGATTTCTCGCTGTATGTGAGACATGGTGATAGAGGAGTCGTGCTTGTTGTCATCTATGTAGATGACTTGATCATTACGGGGGATCATGATGCAGAGATCTTTGATGTAAAGATCTTGCTTAGACAGAAGTTCGAGATGAAGGATCTCAGAGAGCTCAGATATTTCTTGGGCATTGAGGTGATCAGGTCACCACATGGTATTGGATTACTGCAGAGACAGTATGGCTTGGACATGTTGTCCAAGTATGGTATGACAGGCTGTAAGCCTATTTCTGTGCCATTGGATCAGAATGGCAAGTTGAGTGCAGATTCAGGAGAGATCTTGGAGGATCCTACTATGTACAGGCACATAGCAGGAAGTTTGATCTACATGACGATCACCAGACCAGATTTGAGCTATGCTGTTGGGTTGGTGAGTCAGTTTATGTAGGTTCCACGGAAACCGCATTTGGATGCAGTGAGACGCATACTGAGGTATGTGAGGTCTACTTTGCATTGTGGACTATTCTATGAGACTGGGATAGAGATATGTGTACATGGGTACACAGATGCTGATTGGGCTGGTAGTATCTCAGATAGAAGATCTACCAGTGGATTCATGTTTTCTTTGGGGAGTGCTGCTGTGACTTGGAGCAGCAAGAAGCAGCCTACGGTTGCTCTATCCAGTACAGAGGCCGAGTACAGAGGAGCTGCTTGTTGAAATGTCAAGCTCGTATACAGCTGGAGGATAGCACATGGGTGCTAATATAGTGATAGTATGGTAGTTAGATATCGTGTGGTGTGTTTATGACCACGTCCAGCTGGTCATGTGTGTGTGGACATTACATTAGGTTTATCTTGTAGTGTGGACATAACACTATGTTGTGTTCTCCTTTGTGTGTGTGAGAGAGATGGTGACTATGGCTTCTCTCCTTCTTTATGGTTGATGATTATGGATTAGGGTTTGCTTCCCTTGTGTGTGCTGCCTCCTGCTTCTGTTTTTTATCATGGTATCAGAGCCAAGAGCTCATTAGCTGAGTTGTGAGAGTGAGTGAGAGAAGAGGGAAGAAGAAGGAAAAGCTGTGAAGGAAGCCATTGGAGCTTGGAGCAAAGGAAAAGCTGTGGAGCACACACCGGCATCAGATCTGAAAGCTAAGGACCATTGGTAAGTGTAGCAAGACCCCCTCTGCGGATTTCAGGTGCCAAAGAGCAAGTTCAGTGAAGATTGAAGTGCATAAAGCAAGTGAAAATTTCTGGTTTTTTCTCTAAGCTTTCATGGAAAGCTTGAAGTGAATGTACACTCTTGGCAAATGTATACACAAAGGCATGTGTATTTGAGCTTGCACATGTATTAGCAAAGTGGGCACAAGTAACATACAGAATCTTGAAGCAGATTGATGCATACAGATTTGAACAAAATCAAGAGCAAGTGAGTTTATGCAAAAGTTTCTGGTTTTTCACAAAAACAGTGGACATACCCCCCGTGGAGGATCAATTGCAGGAACTACAGAGAAAATTGAGCTAAACCCTTCATACCCAAGGTAGATTAGGTCATTGCTAACAAGCCTATCAAGTCAATTTTGATTTCCCCTCTCTCTACAGCCCACAAGAGCAGGCGGCGCATTCCTCTGCAGAATTCTGGATAGTTTCATTTGATTTCATGCAATTCACTCATTTCTAAGCTATTTGGTGCCATTTAAAGCTTGGAGAGTTTAGCAAAGACATTGCTAAGGCCTTGTGATGCTTGGTTACAGCTCATTTGATGTATTTGGAGCTCATTGAAGTGATTTATCAGAGGTGTGCAGGTTTGCAGAAAGTCTGTCCAAAAACAGAGCATTTTTAATCAAGGCATTAATCCTTGTCTATATCAAATTGGCCTAATTCCTCTGGTACAAGTAGAGTCCTATGAGTTGCTAAACTTTTGAATCAAAAAGTTTTGGATTTGGAGAAGATTTGAAGGAGATAGAGCATTTTTAGTGAGAGGTGGTACCTGACAGATGCAGAAAAATTCAAACCAGAGGTTACAAAAATTGGTGGTTCTCATTCCCCTTGAAGAATTGGATCAAACCCTTCTAGGATATGTTGGAGCAATGTGTTGGAAAGCCAATGCAAGTTGAATCATTGAATTTGGACAAGATTTGAAGGATTTAGAGCATAATCTTGACTGGTTACTGGCGAGAAATTACTGGCGAGAAAAAAACCAGAAAATTTTTTGTGAAGGAGTATCATTTGATTTCAACTTTGATCGAGTGTACATTGTTGATGAATCATTGTGGGATGTAAATGCACACAATTTGCAAGCATTTGATGTGATTTGGAGAGATTTGGAGCATTACAGGTACTTCATACATTGTGATCAACGGGGTACATCTACTACAATTTTTTTTGCAACAATGGGAGATGGTCTGATACAGATTGTTGGAGAGAAGCTTGATCGCACTAACTTTCAAGTGTGGAAGTTTTGAATGAAGAGTTTTTTGAAAGGCAAAGGTTTATGGAGTCTCGTCTCGGAGGAAGACCCGGAGCCATATCTACCTCCTCAACCAAATAATGCTCAGTTACTGGCTCACAAGCAATGGGTAGAGCGGTCTTCGAAGGTGTTGCATTATTTTTCTATATGTGTAACAGATGCCTTGCTTATTCACATCCAAGATGCAGATACACCGAAAGAAGCATGGGGTATCTTGTGCCGAATGTATGAGACAGACACTGGTGCAAGGAAGATACAACTAAAGCAACAGATTCACAGTGTAACACGAAGGAATCGGAGTATACATGAGTATGTTCAGGAAATCAAGGGTTATGCAGATTCCTTGTCATCAATCCATGCCCCAATGGATGATGATGATTTGGTTGCTCTCACATTACGTGGTTTAGGCAAAGAATACAAATCTTTTGACACTTCCATCTCAGTAAGGTTGGGAGGAATGCCAGACTTTAATGAGCTTGTGTCATTGCTCATTGTGGAAGAATTGAAGCTTGGTCTTGGTGGTATGAGCGTTACAGGTGGTGCATCCTCGTCAAGCAATGATGAGCATGCAAGGAATTAGGCTTTTTACTCATCTAGAGGCTTTCGAGGCAGGGGGAGATTTACCCCTCGAGGCCGTGGAGGACGTGGTTGGAATGACAGGTCTACTCAACCACAATCAAATCAGAATTTTCAGAATTCACAGTCATCATTTGGATCACGTGGAGGTCGTGGATTTCAATCCCATAGGGGGGGATTTGGAACAGGTGCTCGTGGTAGAGGACGATGGCAAGGTCCTCAACAAAATTTGAATGGGATTGAATGTTACTATTGTGGCAAACTTGGACATTTGGCAAAAGATTGTTACAAAAAGCAGAATGATGTGAGGAATGGAAGACCACAACATGGAAATTATGCATCTACCAGTAACAATGATGGGAGTTCGAATCATCTTTTTGCAATGAAGCATGTTATGGGGACAATGGATTCTCAGAATGCAGGAGATGAGTCATGGTATATGGATTCAGGTGCCTCAAACCACATGACATGTCATGGTGAGTGGTTTGAGAAGATGCAACCATTGGATACAAATGGTTATGTGGTCACAGGAGATGATACTCAGCATCTTATAACACATGTTGGCAGTGTGCCTTTGAGGATGCACGATGGAAATGTGAAGAATATGTCAGAAGTGTTATATGTACCATCCATCACAAAGGGTTTGGCATCAGTAGGACAAATGGTTGAGCAGGGACTACAAGTCAGATTCAATGAGAAAGGCTGTTTTGTGGAAGATTTTAAGCATGGCTGTAGATTGATTGCCAAGGGCAAGAAGGAAGGAAGGTTGTTCAAATTGGATGCAGGCATACCAGAATTGAGCTCAGCCATGTTTTCAAAGAGCAATGGGATTGTGCAGGACATTGACATGTGGCACAAGAGGATTGGACATGTCAATATACAGAGATTAAAGAACATGCAAACTAGAGGCATTGTCAGTGGATTGCCTCGATTTAAATATGATGGACATATGCATGTTTGTGAAGCCTGTCAGTTTGGAAAGCAGGCAAGGTTGAGGTTTCCTAGAGAAGGAAACATGAGTAATAGACCACTTGAGATAGTGCACAGTGATGTATGGGGCCCAGCACAAAACCCATCTATCAAAGGAAGTCTATACTATGTGACATTTATAGATGACTTCAGCAGGATGACATGGATATATTTTTTGAGAGAGAAGAGTGAAGTGCTAGAAAAATTCATGGATTTCAAAGCTCTTGTAGAAAAACAATATGGCTGTTGGATTAAGTGTCTGAGAACAGATGGAGGTGGTGAATACACCTCAAAAGCTTTTGAGCATTTCTTGCGGAAGCATGGGATAAGAAGATAGTTGACATGCAGGTATACACCTCAGCAGAATGGTGTGGCTGAGAGAAAGAACCGAGTCATATGTGAAGTGGCAAGGGCAATGCTCAATGAACAGAGCATGCCAGATTACTATTGGGCAGAAGCATGTGCTACTGCAGTGTATATCCTGAACAAAACACCTACAGCAGCCATTCATGGAAGCACGCCAGAGATGCGGCTTACAGGTTACAGGCCAGATATTGGACATCTGAAAGTCTTTGGATGTGTAGCTTATGTTCATGTGCCTGATGAAAGAAGACGGAAGTTGGATCCTAAGGCAGAGAAATGTGTATTTGTTGGATATGCACAGGATCGAAAGGCTTACAAATGCTATAACCCTCAAACTAGACAAGTAGTCATCTCACGTGATGTAGTGTTTGATGAGCTTGCTAGTTGGTACAAAGCAAGAGATGAGGGAGTCATTGACACACTTGAGGCTAATGTACCTGTGAACTTGCCATCACAAGCAAGTTCTAGCTCTACTACTATGTCTGGGCCAGCAGAAGCTGAGAGTAGTAGCAGTGTACGTCCATGGTCAGGACGATTGAGACATGAGAGTGCAAGCTACTCTCAGCAGAAGCTGAGAGTAGTAGCAGTGTACGTCCATGGTCAGGACGATTGAGGCATGAGAGTGCGAGCACTGGGAGTAGTGCTATGGATAAAGGCAAGAAGAAAGTTGAGGGAATTGGGATCACAGGTTATGAGTCCTCTAGTTCTGAGAGTTTGGATGAGGAGCTCGGCATACCTGTTGTACGCACACCTGGTGCTAGGCAGGACAGATATGTGCCACCACATGCCAGAGTTACAGGTGTACAGAGTGACCCGCATGCATTGCGGAGATCCCAGAGAGTCAGATATCCAGTGGAGAGATTGACATATAGAGATTTTGCTATGCACTATGCATACATGACATCTATGGTAAAGCATGTGGAACCTACATGCTATACAGAGGCTATTGGAGAGCATGTATGGGAGAAAGCCATGGATGAAGAGATGGATGCTTTGGACAAAAATGATACATGGGAATTGGCTGAGTTACCTAAAGGAAAGAATGCAATTGGATGCAAATGGGTGTATAAGGTAAAGTGCAAGTCAGATGGCAGCCTAGAGAGACATAAGGCAAGGCTGGTCGCTAAAGGATATGCACAAACTTATGGTCTTGATTATGATGAAACTTTCAGCCCAGTGGCTAAGATGGCTACAGTGAGGTCTATCATTGCACTAGCAGCACAAAAAGGTTGGGCTTTACATCAAATGGATGTAAAAAATGCTTTCTTGAATGGTGAACTACAAGAAGAGGTGTACATGGAACAGCCAGAAGGTTATGTACATCCAAAATATCCGACTTTTGTTTGTAGGTTAAAGAAAGCACTCTATGGTTTGAAGCAAGCACCTCGTGCTTGGAGTGACAAGATCAGCAGATATCTTGTCAGTATTGGATTTGTGGTTGGAAATGCAGACTCTTCACTTTATGTGAAGAAGACACATGATGGTATCGTGATGATAGTCATTTATGTTGATGATCTGATTATCACAGGTGATTGTGGGAAAGGCATTGATGAGGTTAAGGCCTCTTTATGCAAAGAGTTTGATATGAAAGACCTTGGTGATTTGAGGTTCTTTCTTGGCATTGAGGTGATTAGAACAGGCAAGGGTATATGGTTGGTGCAAAGGCAATATGCACTTGACATGCTGGCAAAGTATGGTATGACAGCATGCAAACCAATGTTGACACCATTAGAGCAAAACATGAAACTTAGGGCTGATTTGGGTGATGAGCTTGATGATATCACCATGTACAGGAAAATGGTTGGTAGCCTTATCTACATGACCATTACGAGGCCAGATCTCAGTTATGCAGTTGGTTTGGTGAGTCAGTTTATGCAGAGTCTTCGTAAACCTCACTTGGATGCTGTGAGACGGATTCTGAGATATGTCAAAACTACCGCGCATTATGGTCTTTTCTATGAGGCAAGAAAAGACATGCATGTCTATGGATATACAGATGCAGATTGGGCCGGTAGTGCATATGACAGGCGGTCTACCAGTGGCTATGTATTCAGCCTTGGTAGTGGGGCTGTGAGTTGGAGCAGTAAAAAGCAACATACAGTTGCTTTATCTACCACAGAGGTAGAGTATCGTGGAGCAGCCATAGTGGCATGTGAGGCTATGTGGTTGAAGAAGTTGCTAGATGATGTCAAGTTACAGAGTGATATGAGAGTTGTCATTCGTTGTGACAACATGAGTAGTATTCAGCTTGCTAGCAACCCAGTTTATCATGCCAGGACCAAACATATTGAGGTCCACTATCACTTCATCAGAGAGAAAGTGCTAGATGGGCATGTTGATTTGACATATGTGCAGACAGATGAGCAGGTTGCAGATATCTTTACCAAAGCACTTGGTAAGGATAAGTTCGAGTATTTCCGTACTAGATTGGGAGTCCTAGAGATGGACATGTCGAGCTTGAGGGGGAGTGTTGAAATGTCAAGCTCGTATACAGCTGGAGGATAGCACATGGGTGCTCATAGAGTGACAGTATGGTAGTTAGATATCGTGTGGTGTGTTTATGACCGCGTCCAGCTGGTCATGTGTGTGTGGACATTACATTAGGTTTATCTTGTAGTGTGGACATAACACTATGTTGTGTTCTCCTTTGTGTGTGTGAGAGAGATGGTGACTATGGCTTCTCTCCTTCTTTATGGTTGATGATTATGGATTAGGGTTTGCTTCCCTTGTGTGTGCTGCCTCCTGCTTCTGTTTTTTATCACTGCTATGGCAGCATGTGAGGTAGCTTGGTTGAGAAAGCTACTTGCAAATTTGGGTCTATCAGTGGATAGACAAGTTGTCATTTTCTGTGACAACATTAGTAGTATACAGTTGGCCAGGAACCCAGTCTTTCATGCTCGTACGAAGCACATAGAGGTCCACTACCACTTCGTCAGAGAGAAGGTCTTGGCAGGAGATCTTGACCTTGTTTATGTCAGCACAGAGGATCAGGTAGCTGACATCTTCACCAAAGCATTGGGTACAGAGAAGCTCCGCAGATTCAGGGCTTCGCTTGGTGTACATGAGATGGAGTTGAGCTCGAGGGGGAGTGTTGAGATATCGAGCTCGTCTAGTGAGGCGGTGGACACTGATGACCCGCCCGGGGGATAGGCCCCACACTTACACCACTGGCATGGTTGGTGAGATCTTGGGTGATATGCGGCCAGTGGGATGACAGGCTATGTGACAGTCATTCTAGAGACTGGCATAGTTATAGCGCCAGCTCATTTAGTCGGGTTCACACTATAGAGAACCCGTGTATGTATTTGGTTGAGTACCTTTCATATTGTGTGTACTCTTATTCTTGTATATGGTGTGTTGAGTGTTGAGTGAAGAAGAAGAAGATTTTCAGCCTCTCACCTTGTGTGTTCTCTATTAGGGTTTTGTGAGTGTGTGTGTGTGTGCTTGCAAGAGCTCAAGCTCTCTTCCCCCCTGCATCTTTTCAAGTAGCACTTCTTGTGCCGGGCAGGGTCCTACACTCGGGGCCTCGCCCTTGGATATTCGGACAAGAGACTAATCCATCGGTTTTTCCAAAACCGAACCCGGAAAAAACTTCCTTTGCCCGAAAAGCACGGGCGATTCCACCAGGATAACTTTTCCCTAACGTAGTCAAAAGCCTTAACTAACTGAACTGATCTGACCGAACTTGTAAGTTCCATAGTCACATCAAGGGACAGATTGCACTTGGATTATAGAGACCAACGCTTTTTTCCTCATCGAGAGGCACAGCCGTTTATTCTTTTTCCATAGAACAATTTTTGTCCGGGATTTACTTCATCTATCGAACTAAACAGAAATTGAGTCTCAATTTACGGATCCATCAACCACTGTAGTGATAGGATCCAATTAGGAATTTGGTTAGGTTTTGTCTCAGGTAGTACCAGGGAAAAGAGTTCCCAGGCCCCCTAGCTGGATGTTCATGCAAACATAAAACTAGTCACACCACTTACACACCCAATATGAAATTGCCTTTTTCACACATTCAGTCATCTTTAAAACAATCATTTAATGAAACCATAGTATCACTGATCACAATCCTCCAAAATATCCGATTGAATCTTAATTTCCAATTATTCCTTCATCAGAGTATCTATGGCATCATTGGCAACCAGAACGCTCACCACCTGTTCACTCAGGGGCCTTTTCAATAGTTCCTAGCTCATAGAACTCGGCAATATAATCACTTATAAAAATCAAGATGGAATCTCCGTTGAATATCAGCAAGATCAACCAACAGATCCATATAAAAGAGCCATGGACTCATTTGTTGAGAGGACCAGCAAGGTCAATCGACCAGATCCATGTCCGGTTTCAGAAAACAACTCTTACTCCTTGTTCCTATATCTTCCACGACGCACGTGTGGGTATCTTCGGTGACCCAGAGCCCGAGCACCGTATGGTCAGCACCCTCTAGGATCCTTCGCAGGTCACCTAGCACTTCACTCATAGGCCGCTTCCTTGGTCCCTCATCCACCGTACCGGAAGCTCACCATTTAAATCGTACCGAGGCTGGTCAAGACCTCGGCCGACCTTGCTACGTGAGACGTCCTCCGTTGACTCTCTGTCAGCTGTTGCAACTTTATCAGGTAGGTCTCCCCCACGACCACATTCTCAAGATAGTCAAAATGCTTTCCCAGCATTCTTGACATAAAACAGTCATTTACAAACAGGTCACAAATACAGTTTCTATAATGAATTCACAACTTTCCAATTTGTTCCACATCAATCCATATTACTTAACCCAAATCCGATTCATAAGTGTATCCATTCTTGACCAGATACATCATTTTTCATCCCATCTCATCAGATTCATTCACTTCACATAACATCCATTCCTATCTTTCTTAATTTACATTACGTCTCATCACATCCATTTCTCATTACATCTCATTAGTTCACATATTATATTATTCATTTCACATTCTGATTCACATGACATCTCATCTCATCCATTCGTTCATATCGACTTCATATCCATTCATATACATATTCGTATATTCATTATTCCGCATACACATCCACATTCATATCTACATCCATACATCCACATCCACATCCATACATCCATTTTCACATCCACATTCATACATCCACATCCACATCCACATCCATACATCTACATCCATACATCCACATCCATATCTACATCCATACATCCATTTTCACATCCACATTCATATATTCACATCCACATCCACATCCATACATCCATTTCCACATCCACATCCACATCCACATCCATACATCCATTTCCACATCCACATTCATACATTCACATCCCCATTCATACATTCACATCCCCATTCACATTCATACATCTACATCCACATCCATACATCCGTTTCCACATACACATCCATACATCCATTTCCACATCCACATTCATACATTCACATCTACATCCACATTCATACATCTACATCCACATCCATACATCCATTTCCACACCCACATCCATACATCCATTTCCACATCCACATTCATACATTCACATCCCCATTCACATTCATACATCTACATCCACATCCATACATCCATTTCCACATCCACATCCATACATCCATTTCCACATCCACATTCATACATTCACATCCACATTCACATTCATATATCCACATCTACATCCACATTCATACATTCACATCCCCGTTCACATTCATACATCTACATCCACATCCATACATCCATACATCCATTTTCACATTCACATCCATACATCCACATCCACATCCACATTCATACATCCACATCCCCATCCACATTCATACATCTACATCCACATCCATGGATACATACATTTTTCCTTTCACATACATCCTTCACATACATATAACTACATCTATTCCTCGTTCATTTTCATCTATCTTATTCCTTTCACATCCTCATATCTATTTATAGAATGCAAGAGAATTCTTATTTTTGATATAAGATTTCTTTACGCATCTATTTATGCATAAATTTCATTTTAAGGAGAATAACACTTTCAAAAATCAATCTTTTATGCATCTTCCTATGCATAAATTCATTTTAAATGAGAATGACACTTTTGAATTATAATTCAATCTTTTATGTATCTTCTCATGCATAAAATCAAAATTGATGAAAATAACTCTTTTGAACTAAAAATAGATTTCTTTATGCATCTTTCTATGCATAAAATCAAAATTGATGAAAATAACTCTTTTGGGTTAAAATAAATTCTTTATGCATCTTTCCATGCATAAATCCAATTTAGTAGGAATTACACTTTTAGAATAAAAGAATTTCTCTTATGCATCCTATTTATACATACAATCATTTATGATGAAAATCACTCTTTTAATATAAAAAAATTTCTTTTATGCATCTAATTTATGCATAAAATCATTTATGATGAAAATCACACTTTTAATATAAAAAATATATCTTTTATGCATATGTTTATGCATACAAACATTTATGATGAAAATCACTCTTTTAATATAAAAGAATTTCTTTTATGCATCTAATTTATGCATAAAAATCATTTATGATGAAAATCACTCTTTTAATATATCATTTTCCATCCCATCTCATCAGATTCATTCACTTCACATAACATCCATTCCTATCTTTCTTAATTTACATTACGTCTCATCACATCCATTTCTCATTACATCTCATTAGTTCACATATTATATTATTCATTTCACATTTTGATTCACATGACATCTCATCTCATCCATTCATTCATATCGACTTCATATCCATTCACATACATATTCGCATTCATTATTCCGCATACACATCCACATTCACATCTACATCCATACATCCATTTTCACATCCACATTCATACATCCACATCCATACATCCACATCCATATCTACATCCATACATCCATTTTCACATCCACATTAATATATCCACATCCACATCCACATTCATACATCCACATCCACATCCATACATCCATTTCCACATCCACATCCATACATCCATTTCCACATCCACATTCATGCATTCACATCCACATTCACATTCATACATCCACATCCACATCCATACATCCATTTTCACATCCACATTCATACATTCACATCCCCATTCACATTCATACATCTACATCCACATTCATACATTCACATCCCCATTCACATTCATACATCTACATCCACATCCATACATCCATTTTCACATCCACATCCATACATCCATTTTCACATCCACATTCATATATTCACATCCACATTCACATTCATACATCCACATCTACATCCACATTCATACATTCACATCCCCATTCACATTCATACATCTACATCCATATCCATACATCCATTTTCACATCCACATCCATACATCCATTTCCACATCCACATTCATACATCCACATCTACATCCACATTCATACATTCACATGCCCATTCACATTCATACATCTACATCCACATCCATACATACATTTTTCCTTTCACATACATCCTTCACATACATATAACTACATCTATTCCTCGTTCATTTTCATCTATCTTATTCCTTTCACATCCTCATATCTATTTATAGAATGTAAGAGAATTCTTATTTTTAATATAAGATTTCTTTACGCATCTATTTATGCATAAATTTCATTTTAAGGAGAATAAAACTTTCGAAAATCAATCTTTTATGCATCTTCCTATGAATAAATTCATTTTAAATGAGAATGACACTTTTGAATTATAATTCAATCTTTTATGCATCTTCTCATGCATAAAATCAAAATTGATGAAAATAACTCTTTTGAACTAAAAATAGATTTCTTTATGCATCTTTCTATGCATAAAATCAAAAATTGATGAGAATAACTTTTTGGGTTAAAATAAATTCTTTATGCATCTTTCCATGCATAAATCCAATTTAGTAGGAATTACACTTTTAGAATAAAAGAATTTCTCTTATGCATCCTATAATCATTTATGATGAAAATCACTCTTTTAATATAAAAAATTTTCTTTTATGCATCTAATTTATGCATAAAATCATTTATGATGAAAAATGCATACAAACATTTATTTAAAAATCACTCTTTTAATATAAAAGAATTTCTTTTATGCATCTAATTTATGCATAAAAATCATTTATGATGAAAATCACTCTTTTAATATAAAAAAATTTCTTTTATGCAACCATATATGCATAAAAATCATTTATGATGAAAATCACACTTTTAATTAAAAAAATATATTTTATGCATATGTTTATGCATAAAAATCATTTATGATGGAAATCACACTTTTAATATAAAAAATATTCTTTTATGCATACGTTTATGCATAGAATTCAATAATGATAAAAGTAACACTTTTATAATAAAAATATTCTTTTATGCATGAAAATCAATATGATGAAAGTAACTCTTAAAAAAAAACCTTTTATGCATTATTTTATGCATAAAAATCAATATGATAAAAGTAACACTTTGAAAATAAAAATATTCTTTTATGCATACTTTTATGCATGAAAATCAATGTGATGAAAGTAACTCTTTTAAAAAAATAACCTTTTATGCATTATTTTATGCATAAAAATCAATATGATAAAAGTAACACTTTTAAAATAAAAATAAATTTCTTTTATACAAATAATCAAAATATATCTTCTATGCAGGAAAATGACACTTTTAGAATATAAAAACCATAAGGATTACTCTTTTAGATTTTTGAAAAATTTCGCCATAACCTCCTTTGTATGGCTGTCCATTTTTCAATTTTTAAGTCTCTAAAATTAATTACAAGTGCACCAAGAGTATTTAAATCATTCAAAAGTAAACATTTTTCTACTTAATGCCTTTTGCAATGAGCCATAACATCATTTGCAATGTAGAGAAGATAAAAATCATAAAAAACCATAAAAAGAATATAAAAGAGAAGAATCTCCAACTTACATTGATAATTTGAGAGCTTTCCTTTGGCTTGATGGTTTGAGGGTTCTACTCTTGTTTGAGACAAGAGTGGCCACCAATATTCTAGAAGAGGGAAGGTCAAAAACTAATGAATTATGAGTAAAACTCATTGTTTTTGGCACTTGGGAGCGACAGGGTAGAGTGCAAAACACTATTGAGTTTCAACAAAGGGAAAGGCTTCTATTTATCGAAAAAAGTGAGCTTCTAACCAAGACAACTGATTCTAGAATTTTCCAGATCAGTTTGGTCAATTTTTGTCCATTTTTGGGTCAGTTTTGCTCACTTTTTGGATCTAGTTGAAACAGGAGAGAGGAGAGAAAAATATCTCATTATTTGGGAGTTTGAAACTCATTCAAGCATGTGAAATAGACGCCTCCTTCGTGAGGGGAATTCCCCCATACTGAGGTGTCAAAAATGCATCATTTCACCTAAATATCTCTCTTTTTTAACTATTAACCTTGTCCTTAGTCAACTCTTCATCTTATGTGAGTATTTACTCATTTTTGGGGGATTTTTCTTTTATTTCTTCATTTATCTCCTCCCTAAATTTGGATGAATCTTATTGGTCCATAGGAACCTTAATTTAAAATTTCGAAAAAAACTTCACCCCTAGGATAATGCCTCTTGAACAGATTATACTTAATTTCTAATGCACCTTCTGAAAATCTTTTTGAACTTCTGTTTCAGGGGAACTTATTTTAATAGGATGAGGTATTTTTCTATCCAAAAATATTTAAAATCTAAATAATCTCTCTCTAGAATATTTTCTCTCTCTAGGCCAAAACAGGTAGAAACAAGATCTTTTATATTTCTGAAGAGGGGACTGATTGCAGGGGAAGATACTGGACATCATGAGGGAATGGGGGAGGAATCTTACACTATGCCATAAGTCTACGGATAGCCCTTGTGGCAACCAATCTTGCCTTGTACCTGCTCATATCACTGAACCATCAGCATTGTGCTTGACTTTATACACCCACTTACATCCGATTGCCTTCTTTTCCTTAGCCAAAGGTACTAACTCCCATGTTGCATTTGCATCCAATGCTGCCATCTCCTCATCCATGGCATCTTCCCATTTCTTATTTTTGATTGCCTGCTCTCAAAGAAAGTGGATCAACCTCCTGTATTCCTTTTACCATGTAAGCATAATGATGGGTTGTATATCCATCATATCTCAACCTATCAATAGGGTAACTAACCCTCATTGTAGACCCGTGTACACCTGGATCACTGCCAGGTATCCTCAAAATAGCCCTGGTTCTCCTTACACCACGGCTGACCACAAACGGAATGCCAAGCTCCTCATCAAGGCTCTGCTCAGAGCTAATAAAGTCACCATCCACATATTTTCAGAATGGATGTGCATGGATGTGAATGTGTATGTGAAGAATGGATGTGAATGGATGTGTGGATGTGAATGGATGTGAATGGATGTGTGGATGTGTGGATGTGAATGGATGTGAATGTGCATGTGAAGAATGGATGTGAGGATGTGAGGATGTGAATGGATGTGAATGAATGTGTGGATGTGTGGATGTGAATGGATGTGTGGATGTGAATGGATGTGAGCTGCTTCAGTGGACGCACAGGAGTACCCACTGGCACAACCACAGTGACACTTACAGAAACATTGACATCAACTCTTTCAGCATCACTGGCCACTTCTGCATGAGAGCGCTTTTGGCCTCTAGAGCTACTACTTGCAACCGGCACTCCATCAGAAACAGTAACAGTCCATGAAGCACTTGTAGAGAATGGTGCCGAAAAATGGCAAGCAACCATAAAATTAGTGGTGGACAAAGGGAACAGAATCTGCAGTATCTGCCCCACCTTAGAGTGCACTACTTGCCCTTTCTGCATCTGCGAACACACCCTATGAGCCTCAAATCTAATTTTGTCTTTTAAAATGCGAGCCCACGAAACAGGTCCGAACTCAGAGGTTTTGATCAAATGTTTCACTTTCACTGACATTGTGTAAGTTTTTGCTTGGAGCCAAATAGCTTCTAAAAACCATTTTTGTAACATTCCTTCGCTGCCAAATCTGTGCAACCAGAGAGTTTATATTCCCCACTGATTTTGGGACCAATTTCTGACTCCATCTCTGCTGCAAGAACCGCCACCGTCTTGCTAGCAGCAATAGATCCATCTGTGGGCCGGCAGGCAAGTGTAGCTTCTGTTGAATAAATTCCACGGTGAACACCACCACGGCATCTTGTATGTCCACCACATCTCCAACAGCTAATTGCCTTAACAAGGGCAATGTCTGTGGGTGTACCTGCACATGCTCCCAAACAACAATGAAAATTGGAATAAATGTGGATGCGCTTATATCTGTCAGTCAAGCATCAATAGCAAGCCGCTCCAGGTGAATGATCGGCGTTATAGGCAAGAACTGCGCAAGAGAGGCTATCATGGCTGCTTCAGAATAAAGGAGCACAAAAAGGAAAAACCGAAGGCAGGCAGGTAGAAAAATGAGAGGGAAGATAGAATGCCTTCCCACAAAAGAGAGGGAACTGTTGTTGCATGCAAAACGCCAAACGCTTATCGATGCATGACTGTATGACACCTAGAAAAAGCCAAGAAAAATAAAATAACAAAATCCGCCCTTGATTTGGAATGACTGAAACCATCATGAGAGAAAATGTATCCTTCTTAGAAACCGAAAAAGGGCATTGAAGAGGAACCACCGTAAAATAATGACGCATCCGAAACCCATTGACTGGAGAAGAAAGGACTTCCCCATGAAGATTTGTGAGGAAATAAGAGGTGGGACCGCAAGAAGCATATACCCAAAATGGCCCGGTCCACCGCACTTCAATTTTACGGGTTTCTTGAACATGCGCGAAGAAAACACCAGCACCAATTGCCCTCTTTGGAAAAGTTTCTTCTTCAAATGCTGATCCATTTTCCCCTTTCTGCGACCTTGAATTTCCTACACCCAATAAAAGCTTTTCATCCTCTCTTCATCTAATTCCTGGATGACATCGAGTCTGTATGCCAATGAATCCTCTAGCAGCAATCTATCCGTAACCGCAAGGCACAAATTGGGAGAACCACAAATTCGACAGGTGTGATGAATCCCACCCTTAGCAAGCGGTCCAGCTCTTCCTTGACCTGCTTGGCTACATGCGGGTTATGCGATAACGCTGCTACCTGTCATCGCATTTAGTTCTTACATAGATAGTAAGCGATTACGGGACTAGTTACCTTCATACACAGCATACTTATCTTAAAAATTGATAAAGATTAAGATAATAACATGACAGATTTAAGACAAGTATGGAAAATTTGCACAGAACATCACAACAGATTTGATTGATTGATTCGTGCATATAGTTACATCCATATATAGGAATAGTATCCTATGATCTGAATAGACATATCTTCTTATGACATTCCGTAAAATCCCTAACTGATTATTGTGCATTACAATTTACCCAATGCGGCTACAGGAATGTGATTGCGGTGTGCGGTTAATGCCGCAACACTCGTCACATCTATTCACATCACATCTCATCACTCACATTCACATCACATCCCATCCATCCATTCATTCACATCTATCTGATTCACATCGCATCTCATCACATCTATTCACATCACATCTCATGACATCTATTCACATCACATCCTATCCATCCATTCATTCACATTTATCTGATTCACATCGCATCTCATCAAATCTATACTCAACCCGCATGTAGCCAAGCACGTCAAGGAAGAGGTGGACCACTTGCTAAGGGTGGGATTCATCGCACCTATTCACATCCGTTGAGGACCAGCAAGGTCAGTCAACCAGATCCATGCCTGAATTCAGAAAACAACTCTTACTCCTTGTTCCAATATCTTCCACAATGTACGTGTGGGCAACCTTGGTGACTCAGAGCCCGAGCACCGTATGGTCAGCACCCTCTAGGATCCTTCAAAGGTCACCTAACGCTTCACTCATAGGCCACTTCCTTAGTCCCTCATCCACCGTACCGGAAGCTCACCATTTAAATCAAACCGAGGAGGCTGGTCAAGACCTCGGCCGACCTTGCTATGTGAGACGTCCTTCGTTGACTCTCCGTCAGCTATTGCAACTTTATTCAGATAGGTCCCCGTCATTTTTGACATAAAACAGTCATTTAAAAACATGTCATAAATATAGTTTCTGTAACGAACTCTCGTCTTTCCACTTTGTTCCACATCAATCCTCATTTATTTCATATGTATTCCCATTCTCATCACATCATTTTCCATCTCATCACATCTTTCCTCATTTATCCACATCATAAGATCTCATCCACTCTCATCTACCCATATCCACATCTCATCACATCATATTCATTCACATCACATATCACATCTATCCCAATTTACATCACATCTCATTCACTCACATCCCGATTCACATGACATCACAACTCATTCATTCACATCTCGATTCACATGACATCATAACTCATTCATTCACATCTCGATTCACATCACATCACATCTATTCACGTCCATCACATTCATTTACATCACATCCAATACATCACATTCATTCATATCCATCACATTCATTCTCATCACCATCCCATCACATACATTCTATCCACATTATATCACATCACTTCTATCCACACCATATCTCATTCATACACATCTCATCTCATTCATCCACATCCATCCAATCGTTCACATGTACGACTACCCACATCTATCCATACATTCATATATATCTCTTCACATCCACATATATTCATGTCACATCACATCTCTTTACATCACATCACATTCTTTCACACACACATCCACATCCATTCTTTCACATACATTCACATCCATTATTTCACATACTCAACCACATCCATTCTTCACATACTGCATGTAGCTAAGTAGGTCAAGGAAGAGCTGGACCGCTTGCTAAGGGTGGGATTCATCGCACCTATCAAACGAAAAACGGGACTGGATTTCTCCTATAGTCATTGTCCCGAAGAAGAACAAAAAACTACGCATCTGTGTGGATTACAGAAAGCTTAATGCCACCACAATCCCAGATCCTTTTCCCTTGCCCTACAATTCCATTCTGGATGATGTAGCAGAGCATGAGATGTACTCGTTTCTTGATGGATTCAGCATGGCTACAATCAAATTCGGATGGCACCAGAGGATCAAGCCAAAACCTCATTCATCACCACATGGGGGGTGTTTGTGTGCACAGTAATGTGGTTTGGATTGCGCAATGCACCTTCCACTTTTCAGCGCATGTATGAGATATTTGGGCCCTTTCTCACCAATTTCATGCACATTTTTTTGTATGATCTGAGTGTCTTTGGCACTTGTGTGTTGCATTTGGGGCACTTGTGGCTCTGTTTTCAGCGGTGCTGAGAGGTGTCCTTCAATCTTAATCCGCTCAAGTGTGTTTTTGCAGTGCGAAGTGGCAAACTGCTAGGTCACATCATTTCCTAGGATGGCATTGCGGTAGATCCACATAAAGTGGCGGCTATTATGCAAGCACCTGTACCTGTGGATCCAAAAGGATGCATGCGATTTCTAGGCCAAATGCGGTGGCATGGTCGTCATTTGCAGTTTTTGGCGCATTTGGCAATTCCTTTAAATGCAGCCGCTCATTCTGACCGCAAGGAATTCCGATGGTTTGAAGACTGTGATCTGGCTTATTCGCCGTTGGCTCAAGATTCAACTTCATGTATTTGTGGATGCTTCGGATGTGGCAATTGGCATTGTTTTGATGCAGAAGTAGACTGTGGGGTGGTTTCGTGCAGTTTATTATGCCAGTCGCCAGTTGTCTTTTGCCTAAAAAAATTATTCGGTTACAGAGTGCGAAGGCCTTGGAATGGCGTACTTTATGCAGAAGTTTTGGCACTATCTTCTGGGCCGACAATTTTTCTTTCATGTGGATCATTCTGCTCTTCTTTACTTGGTGCAGTAACAAAATTTGATAGGCAGATTGGCTCGATGGGTTCTATTGCTACAAGAATTTGATTTTGAAGTCATTCATCGCTCTGGTGCTCAGCATGTGGTGGCAGATTACCTTTCTCGACTGGATTTGGGAGAGCCAGCAGTTGGCGTGGATGATGAATTTTCGGATGCGCTTCACTATTTGAGGTCCAACCAAATGCGCCGGGCAGGGGGGGTCTAAAGAGGAAGGAGAAACTCTCCTGAGCATCCCATGGACCTAGTATGAAGAAATGTTTTCTTTTATCTCTAGTGGTGAGATGCCTGCTCATTTAACCATGGACCAGCATAGGCGCCTTGTCTTGCAGAGTCACTCGTTTGAAGTCTGTGTGGGGTAACTTTATTATCGCAATGTTGCAACGCACTGTTGTGGTGTATCCTACCCCATGACCAGGAGGAAGTGTTGTGGGAGGCCCATTACGGAGTTACTGGTGGACATTTTTCAGGGAAAATCACAATGAAGAAGGTCATACAAAGTGGTTTATAGTGGCCGTCTGTTCATGCAAATGCACAACAGTTTGTGAGGCAATGCGATGTTTGTCAGCGCATGGGATAACCTTCCCAGCGGGATCGAATGCCTCTCCATCAGATTCTTCCTTTGGAACCATTTCAAAAATGGGGTCTGGATTTTATAGGACCAATCAAACAAGCAGCGACTCTCACCAGGAACAGGTATATTCTTACTACCACGGATTACTGTAAGAAGTTGGTAGAATCATGGGCTTTGCGGATAATACTACTTTCTCTATGGCAAAGTGCCTCTTTAAGGATGTTTTTACCAGGTTTGGCTGTCCCATGGAGTTGGTCAGTGGTCGGGGCGGTCACTTTATTAGTAAAGTGTTTGGGACATCATAGCATAGCGGAGGCTACACTCCAACCCACACACTTGTCAATCCGTGAATGCAACCCGGTTAGCGCATAGAGGCTATCCCGAATGGGAGAAGAAGAGTTAACCACACACTAATGACCTCTAGTCCTACTCAATCCTTCTCAACACTCAAGCAATCAATCTTACATAATCAAAGCAATATCAATATTTTTTGCATCCTCTGGACCATCGTATGAAATCCCTGGCACGCTTGGTTTTTGTCGCATGGGCTGTTGAAGAACAATCTTCCGATCTTGAAGAGTGTACTGTGTGAAATTGGGAGGAACATTTAGACCTTGTTCTTGTCCACTTGAGTCTTCACTCATTGAAGACCATGCGGTTTTGAGCTCTCCTTTGCTATCTTGCATCGGATTTTTTTGTTCAACCGTTGTCTTTGTACTTCCCACACTCTTTTTTGAATCGGTTTTAGACTTGAGTTTTGGTTTTTGTTTCTTCGTCTTTTTACGATTTTTGCTAATAGTTGTTAGCTTTTCCCCTGCTTGGAATCCATCTGATCGTTTGACTTGGTTTTTGATACTATCTTGTGCTTGGACATAGTATAGATATCCGTTCTTTCCTGAGAAGTGAGGTGGTGGTCGAGAGTTTTCACTCTTAGACTCCTCCTTTTCTTTCTGCAGTCTCTCACGTTGTTCACGCTCATCTTGTCTACAGATTCTTTTATGGCTCTTACAGCATTTACGTTTAGGTCGGCTTCGAGGGATCTCTACTTGAACCTCCCTTCCTCTCAAGAGTAGGCGTGCCTTTCCTAACTCTTCCTCAGGGATTGTCACATCGTTATTAAAATCAGAGTCCCATCCATCTTCCTTATCAGCATCATTAGCAGATTCGAGTGTTAAGTCCTCTACTGAGACTTCCTCGACATGCAGAGCTGTTGTGGATGTATCCCTATAGTACAAATCATCTAGAAGGGTACGTGGTTGTACCATTCGTATAGGAATAATATCATATCCATCTGAGTCACAAAATTGAATTGGCTTTGGTAAAGCACATGTCGATAATGTTGCAAGGACATGACTCCATTCTAATGGATCAATTAAATGCTCAGGGAAGGGTTGTGGAATGTATGCCTCATCTGATACACTTCGATTACCCTTAAGTCTCTCAGTGTTGAAATCCCTACATGAGGCTCCACACATCCACAGATCTTCTCGCCCATCAGACAATGTAACTCTTGAGCCCTCAGATGAAGTAGAATCAAACTCATCTATTGGAGACCTTGTTACATCACGATATGAGTGATTCCTTAGGTTGACCCTTGTGATGACAGAATCATGTCGGAGGTACAAATAATTGTATCCCCAATCTTGAATCATTTGAAATTGTCGCATGAATGGTCTACCCAATATCACTTCGTAGTTTGGATGTTTTCCAAAATCCACTACTGCAAAGGTGTGCTCATATTCAATCCCACATGTGGTGACCAATATGTTCTCAAGCAGCCCAAGGGGATGTTCTAAGCTTCCATCTGCTAGCTGCAAGCGCATCCTGGTACTTCTAATAGCTGGCTTGCCCCATTTTTCCCAAATGGACCTTGTCACAATGCCCACTCCTGCGCCACTATCAAGTATTGCAGTGGAAGATACTTTTCGCACTTCTAATGGAAGGGTAGCATTTCCCTGATCGTCCTCACAAAATTTTCCCACTTTGTTGATAGGAACTGGCATTACATGCTTCGTCTCAGGGTGTATAGTACACTCATGGTGACCCTTTTGTAGCAATACCTGCTCTGACAAACATGTGGCAATATCATTCCACAACTCAGGTCGAATTTTTATCAAATCAAGCAAAGGTAAGGTACAAGCCACTGATGCTGACAAAATAGCCTGCACCATACTCATATCTTTCTCCTTTGTCAACCTTTTATGCATGGAGGGTATCCTCAAGGTTTGAGAACAGTTCTCATATTCTCCCAGATATGATGGTAATGTTTTCATTGTATACTTACTTCTAGGAGAAACAATTGTTTGAACTTCCTCCTGGATGCTTGGGTGTCTAAATTTATTTTCCGTGCCCCTAGTAAAATCCACCTCAGAGAATGGAGGTAAACTAATAGAAGACATGTTCTCATTAACTTTCTCATGAACTGCAGCCCACATCTCATTTGCCATGTCCTCATTAGCATCAATAACTTCATCATTGCATGGGAAGACAAGGCTAGGTGGTGGCAGATTACCCCCTTTCAATTGGGTGTCAATTGGTGCAGACCTTTCGCTATGAGCTTGTGAAATGAGTTCACTTTTCATTTCCCGACTTGACGACACTTCTGGTATGGTTTCTAATGTTGGCTTAAGAGAGGTTGGGCCCCGAGGAATAGGTGGTGGTGGTCCCTCAAGTATTGACTGAGTTTCCCTAATGAGTTGCTGATGTACAGCTAGATTGATCTTCTCCTCACGAGGGTTTGGGTATTCTTGAAGCTTCTTGGGTAGCTCAGATAAAGTTGCAATGCGACTTCTATGAGCATCAATGATGGCCTCTAGAGTCTCATTCACTTTATCCACAAAAACAGAACCTCCAGAACTATCCTCAGTCGTACTAGCCTCAACTTGTTTAGCACTAGGCCCAGGTTGAGGTTGATGTTCCTCATGCACTTCTTGGGATGTAAAAGTTTTATCCTTCATGTTTTGTTTAGAGGCTTCTTGAGAACTAGTGGATGTACTTTTAGTTTGTTTGTTTCGGTTCTTCTTCCGCCGAGTGGTCTTTTTTCTACTGGACTGTAGGGTCTTGTCCACTAGATTTGTCTTTGCATCCCTAGTTCGAGGTGTCTCATCAGTTTGTATTTCGGCATTTCGTGTCTGTGATCTAGTCATGACTCTAAGTGGCACGACATCCTCATTCTCAAATGAAGGTGGTGATGGAACTGTACCTACAAGGTTGAGTGAGACCTTTGGTTGAGAGGTGCCTTCCTCATGTGGTTTCAGCAGACAGTCTTTTGGGAAGTGTTCTACACAACACCCTAGACAATATCTTTCAATCGGTGGAAACTGTTGTACTGTTGTATTTGACCGAGATGCTTGCCTTGAGCGATGTGGACAATCACGAGCCCAATGGGGTTCTCCGCACTCATAACAGGGGCCCATTGGTTTGGCCTCTACTTTCCTTGGCTGCCATTGACCTGAGGGGCCTAGAGTCCTAGGTTGGTAGCCGCCTAGCAACATTAAAGAGTTTTGTTCCCCTGGTTGAGCGTCCAGTGCTGGGCTTGGGTATGCGGGACTTTCAAAGATATTTTCCTTGGATGAATATGATACATATTCCTCCTCCACATAGCCTGGGTTTACCAATTCTCTACACATATTTGAATTGTCGTAGTCAACAACCCTCACAGGAGCAGTCCCTGGAGCAAGAGGTTGAGCACCAAGAACAGGTCGTGCTTGTTCTTGTGTCATCGGTGGCTTACGTTCAAAACTAGTATACTGTTGATACATTTGTGGAGCCACTCCACCCCTCGGCTGCTCACGTTCCTATCTCATTCTCGCGATGCGAGTACATTCCTGTGTGGTGTGGGTAAAGTTCCAAGCACAGGCTTGGCACCACTTCTTTGTGGGTTGGTTTGTGACTAGAGGAGAAAAGGTATTGCAGTCCTCTGTTTTATGGTCACCGCCACATGCTCCACAAAGATGAGGACCTGTAGGAAGTACACTCCTCATTCTCTGCTGCTGTTGTTGTGGCTGCATGGGTGGACGATAGGTCTGTCCCAATCTCCTTAGTACTAGGTTAGCTATCTGGTCTGGATTTACTAGCGCGCTAGACCCTGAACTTTGGTCGTCACCCCACTGATCTCGAGGTTTCACCTCTGGGCCAGAGCCATCTTGGAACTTGAAGTTATCGGTGAAATCCATAGCATCATGGCAACACTCATTGAAATTTGTATGTTTCTTCACATAGAGATGTGTATGCAGTGTCGAATTTTTGAGTCCTTTTAAGAAGAGAGAAATTAATCGACTTTGGGCGGGCTTCTCATCTTCTGGGCAACGATTAATGTACTGCTTCATTCTATTTACACAGTCTCTAACACTCTCATTCTCGCCTTGTTTGAAAGAGTAGATGTGTGCTACCGTGTCATGTTGAATTCCCATCAAGGAAAAAGCAGCAATGAATCTCTCTTCCAAAAGTCGCAAAGAAGATTTGTCTGAAGCCTCTAATGCCTGAAACCAAGCCAGGGCTTTTCCCTCAAGAGTGAGTCCAAAGCCTTCAATTTGAGTATGCTTATCAGCCACTTGCTCAGCTCGAACTGCTTGCCTAAATGCTGCTACATGGTCGTATGGATCTCCCGACCCTTCATACTTCTTTACCAGTTTCTGAAGAGTTGATGGCCTTACTTGTCTTGAATACTCATCATAGGGCCTACGGCCTCTCATTCTCAGTGGGAATTGTTCCTCTTGTTGGAAAGATGGTCCACATGTTTCCAAAATTGGTGTGGGTACCCTATTACCAGCCTCACCAAACCCTTCCAAAGATCTTGTCACCCGCATTTCAGGAGGTGCATTTATGGGAGGCCGAGTTGGCCCCCCTATCCTCCGATTGTTATAGTGAGAAAGATGTTGGTGTGGTGTGACCTGTGGTCGCACATTTGGTGTAGGACGATATCTTGGTGCTAGAGTTGGGCTACTAGCTGTGGTCCACTTGGATGTTGAAGGTCCCTCTCTAGTGAACTCTCGTAGGGGAGGAGCAACAGTTTCTCCAAGAAAGGTTGTCTCTCCTGGTTTGGCTGTATTTGTTGAGAACACTTCCATAAATAATGGTTGTCCTTTCCACGTGAGTTCCCGAATCTCCTTCCAATCTAAGGTTCGGTATTCATTGGCCCATTTATCAATTATTCTGTTCATGTGTCCTGCAAGCTTCTCAACTACCACCACATGAGCTAGAGGAAGATCCAGCTGTGGCAATCTAGTTGTGGCATAATATCTCTCTAACGAGTCCTTATAGACCTCTTGAAGTGGGTCATCCTGTAAGACCTTTGTCATAGGAATTTGTCGTACAAACTCCCATTGGCTTTCAGCCCCCTGATCCATTTTACTCTTGCCTTTCCTATCCCTTTCCAAATTTAGATCTACAAGAAGTAAATCATCTATGGTGGATGGCTTTGAGGACTGGGCATTGGATGGTCCAGGCATGTCCGGCTCGATGAGCCAGTCATCTCTAGACACCCTTGCTCTGGAAAGTTGTGATAAGTCTAAGAACTCGGTTTTAGAGAGCTCCCCTAATTTGTCTACCTTTTCTGGATGGTAGGTGACTTCGTAGCGAACACCGTCTCCACCCATGTACATGTTACCCTGGTCATTGACGAGAGGTGCTCTATCAAGTTCTGAGAAAATGTCGGCGATCTTAACAAGATACCGTTGTTGTGGATCCTTAAAGATCTCAGCTCCTTGAGCATTTGTGTAGACATATTGGAGTCTCACATTGAGTGTTAACCCCATGGTGTCGGCTTCAAATGGATTAAAGGATCTTGAGGGTGTCCTATTTGGGGCTACGGGATGACTATTTGTCGGCCCTAGATTGTCCATGGACAATGAACTAGTTGTTCTAGAGGAAAGGGTATCGGATTGGGATTCAGAAAGGGTTTCAGCAATATCTGCCAAATTTCCTACCGATTGGGTCCCACTTTCCTGCGTAGGTACTCTAGAAGGTGCCCTAGGCCCTATGGCAGAATCTACAAGACGTCCCGACCGCAATTGCATAAGGTCAAATTTTTTTTGGTTTTTTTATGTGTTTTTGTTTTGTTTTGTTTTGTTTTTGTTTTTGTTTTTTTTGTTTTTTTTAATTTTTTTTTAAAATAATATATATATATATATATGTATATATATATATATTTTAACCTAATCACTAAATGCAACTAAAATTAGTATGTAGGCGTAACTATCTATCCTATCTTTTTATTTAATTATGATTTTTTTAAAAAAAATGATTTTATGTTTTTTATTTTTATTTTTTTTAAACTTACACAAAAATTATGAATCACACTAAAAAAATACTAATTATGCACAAAGTTACAAAAATTTAAAAAAATGAAGAATTACAAAATATGCAAAAAATAGACTCCTTAAAAAAACACTTAATTTATGATTTTTTTTTAAAAAAAATCGTTTGTTTTCTTTTGTTTTTTTCTCCTTTTGTTGTTTTTTTTTGGTTGGTTTGTTGGTTTGTTTTTTTGTTTTTTTTAATAAAACTAATAAATTTCGTACCAAATATAAAAAATATGAATTTACTAATTATGCATCATTTACAAAACTTCTAAAAAAAATAAAAAATTAAAAATGCAAGCTACTTTAATTATGCAAGACTTTACAGAAATTGAAAAAATGAACAATGGATTCAAAAAATACAAAAAAATAAAAATTGTTTTTTTTCTCTTTTAAAAAAAAATAGATTTATTATTTTATGGTTTTTTTTTCTTGTTTTTTTTTCTTTTTTTTCCTTTTTTCTTTCCTTTTTTTAAAAAAAAAATAATTTTTTTCTTCTTTTTTCTTTCTTTTTTTTAAATCTCTTTTTCTCTTCTTTTTTTTTAATATTATTTTGTTGTTTTTAGTTATTTTTTTTAAAAAATACAAAAATCATGAAAATTAAATAAAAAATAAAAAAAATAAAATAAAAAATCCACTAACCTTATCTCCACCGCTCGCCGCTCCCTCCCGGATTCCGCGTCGATTCTTCAGAGGCCCTCCACGCTCGTCTTCAATGCTTCTTCTTCTTTTTCGCCGCCTCACAGCTGGCTACTGCTTCGCCCTTCGACTTCTTCTTTGCTGCGGGTGAGGCAGAGACGGCCAACCCCGTCAATGCCTGGGCCTCCCCGCCTTGCTTCTTTAATGCCGCCGCTCTCCCCCAGCCCCTTCTGCTTAGCTACCTTCGTTTCCACCTTCGCCTAAGCTTCTTCTTCTGGCTGTAGCGCTTCAACTCACACCTACAACTCCATGCAGCCCACACGCAACGACGTCCTCCTCTTCTGCTGCGCCCGATGAAGACACCCCCCACTGCGCCTCTCCAAGCTGCTTCTCCTTTAGTGTATATATATATATATTTTTTTCTTTAATAGCCAATGGCCACTCACAGTCAGGCTCTCCTTCACGTCTGCCACACAGCCACCTTCGCCTTCTTCCAGCCGCCTCTGCAGGCCGCGCCCGCTGTGCCTTCGCTTCCCTCTTCAACTTCTGCTGTGGCCTGCCACCACCGCCTTCGCACCGGCCAGTTCAAGTTTTTTTTTAATTTTTTATTTTTCCTTCTGCGCTCGCTTTACCTCCACGCTAACCTTCACCACCTTTTCTGCGCCTTTGCAGCCACCTTCACCTCCACATTCAGCCGGCCGCCCGCACTGCAAGGTATAAGCCGGCCACCCACAGCTACAGCGCTTCTGCGAATAAATATATATTTATATATATATATTTTGATTTCTTTGCTGCTGTTGCACAGTGTAAATATATATATATATATTTTAAAAAGTCGCCTCCAATGTTCTACCTCCCACAAGCCTTTGCTATAAGCCGGCTGCCCAACCGCCTACTACAGGGTATATACATATGAATAAATAGATATATATATATATATATATATATATATATATATATATATATATCTCTTTATTTTTCTTTGCGGTGCCTCCAACGACACACCTCTTACAGCCCCTACGTCGGAAAACACAAGAAAAACAGAAATCACTTGAACCTACTTAATGGCGGGATTACTCTACCGCAACGGGGTTTTAATTAATTTTGCTTCTAATAAAAAAAAAACGAAAACACATAAGGCGCCCTTGAGATCACACACTCAATGCCCTTGCAAACTCTACTCTAATCTACCCTAATCCACGATTTTACAATCAATGGAGCACTTAGTAAGAAGTAATGGTTAACACCCTTCACTAACTTAGGTGTGCGTTCCCCGGCAGCGGCGCCATTGTTTGGGACATCATAGCATAGCGGAGGCTACACTCCAACCCACACACTTGTCAATCCGTGAATGCAACCCGGTTAGCGCATAGAGGCTATCCCGAATGGGAGAAGAAGAGTTAACCACACACTAATGACCTCTAGTCCTACTCAATCCTTCTCAACACTCAAGCAATCAATCTTACATAATCAAAGCATCAAGATTAGGCTACACTTAAGCACACAAATGCAACTTATGCAAGGAACCTAATACGCAAAGAGCTATCACACAAGCCTCATCTACACATTATTTCAAGCACAAGCTTCATCACAAGCACTCTACAACTCACAAATCAAAACATCATCAAGAAATCTAGATTAGCAAGAGTGTAGACCAAAACCTCATATCATTGAAAATGTAAAGAATAGAAAGTACATGATTGAAACAAGAATGGAGATGGAGAGCCTTGGGAGAGCACTTGAGAAGGAGCTATGGAGCAAGCTCTCTCTATGAGCCTCTCAACCAAATGACCAAAGAGACCTCTAGCTCTCAAATGAGCCACCTTTTATACAAAAATTCTAGAACTCTCAAAAGTTCCCATGTGGGATTATTGTCAAGCCCCCTCCCACATTCATCTACAACTTTGAACTCTTTTCAAGAGCCCTAAGTGTCTTTTTTGTTGCATCCTTGTATTGATCTTCATTTGTCATGCAACATAAAGTCATCAAACGAATGACGAGGTTTTACTTTGTGTTGCATCACAAATCATCCCCGTATTACCCTCAGGCCAATGGGCAGGCTGAATCTTCCAATAAGCAAATAATACGCATTTTGACTAAAGTGGTCAGTCTTCATCGGACAAATTGGGACGTGAAGCTCCCAACCGCACTTTGGGCTTACCGCACAGTGTTTAAAGTCGCAAACTGGGTTGACACCATTCAAACTTGCTTTTGGCATGGAGGCCATCACACCTGTCAAATTTGTGGTTCCCAGTTTGCACCTTGCGATTACAGGATAGATTGCTGCCAGAGGATTAATTGGCATACAGACTGGATGTCATCCAGGAATTAGATGAAGAGAGGATGAAAAGCTTATATTGGGCACGTAGGAAATTCAAAGTCGCAGAAAGGGGCAAGTGGATCGGCATTTGAAGAAGAAACTTTTCCAAAGAGGGCAATTGGTGCTGGTGTTTTCTTCGCGCATGTTCAAGAAACTCGCAAAATTGAAAGTGTGAGGGACCGGGCCGTTTTGGGTATATGCCTCTTGGGGTCCCACCTCTTATTTCCTTGAAAATCTTCATGGGGAAGTCCTTTCTTCTCCCGTCAATGGGTTTCGGATGCGTCATTATTTTACGGCAGTTCCTCTTCAATGCCCTTTTTCGGTTTCTGAGAAGAATACACTTTCTCTCATCATGGTCAGTCATTTCAAATCAAGGATGGATTTCGTCATTTTATTTTTCTTGGCTTTTTCCAGGTGTCATATAGTCATGCATCAATAAGCGTTCGGTGTTTTGCATGCAACAACTCCCTCTCTTTTGTGGGAAGGCATTCTATCTTCCCTCTCATTTTTCCACCTGCCTTCTGTTTTTCCTTTTTGCGCTCCTTTATTTTGAAGCAGCCATGAGAGCCTCTCTTGCGCAGTTCTTGCCTGTATCGCCGATCATTCACCTGGAGCGGCCTCGTACTATTGATGCTTGGCTCACAGATAAGCGCATCCGCATTTATTTTAATTTTCATTTTAGAGCATGTGTAGGTACACCCACAGACATTGCCCTTATTAAGGCAATTAGCTATCGGAGATGTGGTGGACATACAGGATGCCGCGGTGGTGCTCATCATGGAATTTATTCAACAGAAGCTGCACTTGCTCGGAGATGGAGCTATTGCTGCTAGCAAAACGGTGGCGGTTCTTGCAGAGCAGAGATGGAGTAAGAATTTGGTCCCAAAAACTAGTGGGGAATATAAACTCTCTGGCTGCACAGATTTGGCAGCGAAGGAATGTTACAGATGGGTTTTAGAAGCTATTTGGCTCTAGGCAAAAACTTACACAATGTTAGTGAAAGTGAAACAGTTGATCAAAACCTCTGAGTTTGGACCTATTTCGTGGGGGGCTCACATTTTAAAAGATAGAATTAGATTTGAGGCTCAGAGGGTGTGTCCGCAGATATAGAAAGGGCAAATAGTTCACTCTAAGGTGGGGCAGATACTGCAGATTCTGTTTCCTTTTTTCGTAAATTTTATGGTCTTCAGCTTGCTTGCCATTTTTCGGCACCATTCTCTACAAGTGATTCAGTGGTGACTGTTATTGTTTCTGACTGATGGAGTTGCGATTGCAAGTAGCACTTCTAGAGGCCAAAAGCGCTCTCATGCAGAAGTGGCCAGTAATGCTGAAAGAGTTGATGGCACTATTTCTATAAGTGTCACTCCGGTTGTGCCAGTGGGTACTCCTGTGCACCCTACAGTTGCAATGTCACCGCTGTAGGGGATTTCTACTCTCTGCACAAGTGGCGCCAATAGATTCAAGATCGGTCACACTGGTAAGCACGGCACCGGTAGTTGCATCGAGTCCTACTCTTCCAATCTATGAAATGGGCACATAGACAGTACTAACATTTGAAAATTGTGATGCTACCATTGATGACTGTTGTTGTGAAACACTAGCCTTCCAAAGGGCAATTTGTTCTTCCCACTGATGAGCAACTTCAAAACTCAGTGTTAAGGCTAATGACTCTAAATGCTCCATATTAATCAAGACATCCCCTGGATGCTGCTGCTATAAATAATTAGCTAATGCCTCATTAGTGCGGTGTCTCGCAAGTTCTTCATTGACAGCTTTGCAAAATACTTCATGATTTTCTCATGTTACCTCCTCATGTTACCTCCTCACTGCTCTCAGCTGCAACCGCTGCTCAAGAGCAAAAATTCTATTTTGAAGTCCTGGAATCCTATTAGCTTCACGCAACAAAATATCATTTTGAGACTGAAGGTGCGCCACCTGTGCTTCAAGAGTAGTTATTCGAGTAGTTTGGGCATTAGCTTGAGAAACATTTCTACAAAAATCTGTGGGGTGCGCTGGAGCAACACACAACACTATCCAGTAGGTGTGCTAGTTGAACCGCATACTGTGGGGTTTCCCAAGAAAAGGTAGAACCGTGGTAACTACCGCATCAGTTAAGACTGCAGTCCCCACCGGATCTGAAACCGCAGGAGGGTGCTGAAAATTGCTCAATCCCCGCAGGCATCAGTCCGCTCTGCAGAGCCTAAATTCGCACTGTTCTGGCATAGCTTCCCCAGTCCTCCAGGTGCAATTCTGATGCATTGGATGACAAACAATGTAATTTTACACATGATTAAAGCTGTTTTTATCTTATAAACTATTGTTTCTCACAATTAGTGTACTCAACTTCATTATAAATGCATCAGAAATGATCCTGAGTGGCTAGGAGAGCAATGCCAGAACAGTGCGAATTTTGAGCCTGCATCGCCTGCTACTACAGAGCTTAAATTTTGGACTGTTCTGGCATAGCTTCCCCAGTCCTCCAAGAGCAATTCTGATGCATTGGATGATAAACACTATATTTTTACACATAATTAAAGGTGTTTTTATCTTATAAACCACTGTTTCTCACAATTAGTGTGCTCAACTTCATTATAAATGCATTAGAAATGATCCTGAGTGGCTAGGGGAGAAGTGCCACAACAGTGCAAATTTTGAGCCTACATCGCCATTGCAGAGGCCAAATTATTGTTTTAAAGACAGGTGAATCTATGAAATAGGCATTTCCATATTGGGTGTGTAAGTGGTGTGACTATCTTGAAGTTTGCTTGAAGCACTGGCTAGGGGACCTTGGAACTCTTTTCCCTGGTACCCGGGATAAAACATAACCAAATTTCTAAATGGATCATATCACTACCATGGTTGGGCGGTTGGCTAACCCATGGGATCGGATGGGGTTAGGCTCGACTAATAGATCCCTAAAATTGAGACTCAATTCTGTTAAGTTACGATAGTTGAAGTAAGTCCCGGATAACCCTTGTTCTATGGAAAAGAATCAACGGCTGTGCCTCTTGTTGATGAGGAAAAAAGCGTTGGACTCTTTGATCCGAGTGCAAGTCTTTTCCTTCATCTGACCATGTGACTTACGGGTTCAGTCAGATCAGTTTGGTTAGTTAAGGCTCTTGACTACGTTAGAATAAAAATATCCTGGAGGAATCGCCTATGTCTGATGGGGGAGGGAAGTTTTTCCAGGTTCGGTTTTGGAAGAACCGAGGGATTAGTCTCTTGTCCGGATATCCATGGGCGAGGCCCCGAGTGAGAGGTTGTGCCCTGTGCAAGAAGTGCTACTTCCGCTGCTAGCACCCCCGAAATTCATTGCGCGGAGGGAGCATGGATCTTTCACTCTTGCACTTGTTTATAAATTTAATTGCTATTATTGTTGCTACCCATGACTTTTGTTTCTAAAATAGCCCCCACTTGGGCCTCTAGATGATGCTCTCCCTCTACCTCTAAACTATATTTTATTAGAAGACTTGATCATTTGAATTTGCAAAGGATGAACCTCCTCTAATATTGATCTCCTCATGGATATGAAGAGAAATTAATTCCTAGAAATGAGGAAAGTTCTCTCCAACTACAATGGAGGTCTGAAAACTGGTTGTATTCTTTGCTAAGATCATCATCATCCAATAAAAGCAACGGTATCTAAAATCCCTTTAATCTTCACTGTGATGAGTAATTATTTATACTCATCTTTCCTTTGGTCACATTATGTAGCTCTTGATTTAGCTCCATCTTTCAAGCTTGGGTGTTTGTGATATACACCTTCACTAAGCTGTCCCAAGGCTCCTTAGGCATTTGTGCATCCTGTCTATACATAATCATCATGCCATTCTTGATATACCTGCACTTGTTTTTACTGAGGGATTAAAGAAGGGATCTAATCCTTATGCACAACATCTCATTTTTTAGCAAACCACTTACCACTTTACCACTTGGTTTTCAACCTTGGTTATGGCTATACCACTTTACCTCTGGTTTTTTTGAAAATGCATGTTACATGCTCCTTAATCCTTCATAGAATATCAAAATTATCCTAGCCTGACTTAGATTTTTCTTAGTAGGGAATTTGTTGATAATGATTGAAATCAAAGAGGGCTTTGACAAGTAGCGGATTGGTGCTCCTCAGCAATGGTGCGAAAGATGTTAAGCTCACCCTAACATGTCATGGAAAGTTATTGATCCACTAAGCTTGATCTATGCTCAAGGGCTCCACGGTAGCCATCTGATTAATGCCAAAATAGCATTGATTATTCTTCTTATTTCTTGGGTTAAATAAGTTCTTAACCTAGTCTCAGTTGTGTAACTAGCTCCAAGAGCCATTATGGCCCATTCTAAGAGGTACCAAAGTATAGGATGTTCCACATATCCATAGGATGGCACCCCACAAGGTGCTGCTCTTGTTGTTCAAAGGATACAAATCATAAGTGGATCATTGCGTATCGATTATGACGAGATGCTTCAGCTCTTTCAACCTTCTAGATGATTCACCATGAATACTTAACACTCACTTAGATCCATTCTCATTGGTGGAACACTCTATAGGGCTTAAACCCCATAATATTGATCTCGTCTCTTCCATTCTGAAGGACTCTTAGTTAGCTTTTGAACTACTGTCTAGAAAAATGGGGGAGGTCAAGCCTACTTGCAGTTCTGAGCATGAGATGAAATCTTGTATTCAATGATCAAGATAGAATGTGACTAGTCAATGATTGGACCTGATCGTTAATGCATAAGCACTTGATCTAGCACCAAAATCACTTGTAGGAATACTTTTTATGAAGATTTTATTATTTTTCAGTTTTAATGGGATTTTATGGTCTTTTTTCTCCCACTTCTTGTTTTGATATCTTAGTTTATGCAGATGTTCCAAACTAACACAAAAGTAAGAAAATTGGATCTAAAACAAGAGCTTCATACTGTGGAAAAGAAAATCATATCTATCAATGAGTATGCTTTAAAATCAAGGGCATTGTTGAATCCCTTGGGTTCATCAATGTATCAGTGGAAGATGATGATTTGCCAAGTGTCTATTTGAATGGGTTTGGTAAAGAGTAGAAGCCATTCAAGACCTCCATTGCAGTTAAGGAGAATATTCTCAACTTTTGGGACTTGTGTCTATGTGCTGACATAGAAGAAAAGTCTTTAGGTGAGGACTCTCCTTCATAAAGCAATAACACATTAAAATAGTCCTTCTACTCCAATTTAGGCAGAGGCAGAGGTAGAGGTCGTGGTCGAGGCCAAGGTGGTGGGCCGATACAGAAATCAAACTTGTGGATAACAGTCCAAGGATTCACAGGCAACAATCATACATAGGTGGAAGAGGCCAGTCTAGAGGCAGGGGAAGCTAAAGAGGCCGAGGTGGTTGGCAAAGAAATCAGAATGCAAATAGCATAGAGTGCTATTATTGTGGAAAACCAGGGCACATGCCAAAGGACTACTATAAAAATCAGAACGACATTAAAAGTGGAAAGTTCCAGCAAGGTAACTATGCATCATCTAGTAAACAGGGAGTTGATGTGACAGAAGTGAGCAATTGTTTGTGATGCAGCACATGCTTAGTTCCATAACAAGAGATGTGTCAAGATCTCAAGATGTGTTTAGAATCAGATTTTTACATAAAGACAAAAGTTTTAGATGACAAAAAATCCTACAAGAGTGTATGAGATGCTAGAAAGGCAAATCCCTTTCATTTTTGAGTTATTCGAGTGTATGAGATGCTAGAAAGGCAAATCCCTTTTGTTTTTGAGTTATTCGAGTGCAAAGTGGGGCACTTGGCTGTTTTTGACAGTTTTATGCTGAAAATACAACTTTGACCACTTTGAATGCTCTCAAAGATACCTTAGAACTCATTTTTAGAGAACTATGAGACATGCTTTATAGAGCATTAGAAGTCCTGAAACTCTGTAGTTTTAACTTTTCTCTAATTCCAAATAAATTGGAAGATATTACTCTCCCAAAGAGACCACTTATTAGGCTTTACCTTAGAAATTGCTCTCAAGATTGACTATCTTATCTATATAAACCGGATGGACTAACACATAAGCATAGTTAAGACTTAGCTATAGTGACTAGAGATGACCTCGCTCGTTAGAACATGATAATTGCTTATGTTAAAAACAAGGATTCCCATGTGACTTAAAAGATAAAGAGAAGTTAAAGACTGTTTAAATTAAAAGCTTGTTTTATACTTGTGATTGATTTGAATATGCATGCCTTGACAGATTATGGACTAGAGATGAGTGTGAGATGTTATATATGAGTTACGATTACTTTGTTTTGAGATAAATGATTGATATGCACGTGTATGACTTATCGATGCATGTGTATGATGAGACTCGACATGAGATTTTGAGATTCGGACTAGTCGTCCCCCTTAGATAGAGAAGGTCGAACAGAGAACGAGATTTATGCCTTCTGAGAGCCATGTGGTAGAACCCAGGGAGGAGGAGATTGAGAAGGAGGCATACCCAAGATAGTCATGATGTCCAATGTGGAGGTTGGGTGGACGGACATTGGAGAAAGCCCTAAATTGGTTGGATTTTGGTCATTATCACTAACCATGTTGTTGAGTATGGTGATGATGATAGAATCTTGAGATAGACACATACATTGTGATTGATTGAGATGCTATGTTTTAATTGATAGAGATTTCTATTATGTGAATGCTTGTTTGAGATTTTAAGATTCTTTGCTTATGTGATAAGAATCTTGGATACGGCATGCATGCTTATTTTGCTATTTGAGAAGGTTGATTTGATTGTTTTGCTATGTGGAAATAGCATGATTAAGTGAGTTTCAATGTTTGCTTAGATTAAGTTTTATGCTTAAGATATGGTTAGATTTGGGACCATCACAGTTTGTATCAGAGCATAGGTTGGGCAGTCTCCGCACTTAATTGCGGATGTTGTAGGTCTTGGTGGGTGATTCTTATTATTAATTTTGGTTTTCTGTGATACAGCCATAAGTTTATTTTCGTTAAAAAAAAATATTTTACAATTTTGTTGTGCAGTCACAAGATGGCTGCAAGTCAAACAAACTCAATAATCAACCTAGAGTAAGAAGAGGACCTTATAGGGATTATTGCGTGTGGGTGTAACTCCAAAGAAAGTTATCAAACTTTTTGACAAGAATCTTGGGGGGTTCACCTCAAAAAAATTTAGTGTACCATGTGCGATCAAAAGGAGGGGTATTTTAATTCAAATTTTGGAAAAATTTTAATAGGATTACAATAACAGGAGGGGTATTTTAATTCAACGTAAAAAAAATCCGTTAGTTCATAAGAAAAGGGGTGGTTTTATCGGGGGAAAAAATTTAGTTAAGGGGTTTTTTTAAATGCCCCTTGAATGCACGTGATACATATTTTTTTTTAGAAGTGCACCCCCTGAGACAGGAATCAAGAATTGGAGGAAAGAATGAGTGCCATGCACGTTCGAGTTTCTATGGATTTGAATGAATAAGAAGGGGATGGTCGAGAAGACGGAGAAATGCAAGATCATCTAAATTTTGATGATAGATAGGGTTAATGAGAAGGACAAGGCGCAAGAAAATTCTGAGGATGAGTGGTAATAAGAACCTGGTGAAGTTCCCATAAGCCCACAACTGAGAGTTGCTGCACAGGTTGGGTTTGATCTTACAATACATCGAGCTATTAAGGGAGTTGCAGGATCGAGTCAAGGCCATGGAAATTGCAATGGATATAGGACTTAAATCTGATCATGTACATGACTTTACCCTCAAGCAAGTTACAAAGAAAAGGTCATTACCAACCATTTATGGGAAGGAGAAGAGAAGTGAAGAAGCAGAAGCATGGATTGAGCATCTTAAAGATTATTTTCAAACCTGCAACTTCAATAGTGAGATGAAGCTAAGGCAAAGACGACAATACTTGTTTTTCAAGATAGAACTTTTAAAAGTACAAAAATAAGCTATCATGACGTGAGGTACATGAGGGATTAACTACGGGAGATCAGATAACAAGGAAAAATGTGCAAGAGAATGTATGTGGATTTTCAAGTAATGACAATGCTCATGGAAAAAGAGGAAAAGTTGTTGTAGCTGTGGCTCAGGATATTGAAGAATATGCACATGTCAATGCTGTTGTTCATGTAGGTAAGGCCAAAAACCGAGCTTCAGTTATTAAAATTCCTATCAAGATTGAGAATAGTGTATTTCAAGTGTTGATTGACTTGGGAAGCACGCATAGTTTTCAACCCCATGTGGTAAAACAGTAAGGAATAACTTACTTTTATCAAAAGAAGCTTATGGTAGATCTTGCGTCGGGAAATCAATAGACATGTAAGGAGTATGTCAAGAATATGTCTTTTGTTTATAGGCAACTTTAAGTCAAAAGCTGATTTCCATGTGTTGGCTTTGGAAGATATGATGCCATATTAAGGATAGATTGGTTAGTTCTTGAAAAGGCCAAGATATTGTGTCATGAGAAGAGGGTTTGCATGATTGGAGATGATGGTAAAGATTATTACTTACAGGGTCAAAGATGTGATGTAGAACTTAGAATGATGTCTGCTTTGCAAGGAGAGCAAGAAAAGTATTTCATGTAGTATACTATTTTCTTATTAAGTAGTAAATTATCATCGTGAAGTAAATAAGTGTAGGTTTGGAAATCTATATCTATTGTGGAGGTTATAAGTCCACCAATAGAAAGATTATGTAACCACATTTGTTCGTAAAGTTTGAAAGTGTTTTGCTTTCTAAGCTTTTTAATTGAAGAAATAATAGAGGATCGCTTTCTTGTGGAGTAAATTTGACTAAGTCTAAAGCTACAAGAAAAGTGAAAATAATAGTTTAGAAATTGTTTGATTGCCTTGAAGTTTAAGACAATACGATAATAATCAAATTTATTATTATTTATTAAGTTGTGATCCCAAGAGAGCTTATTTTTATGATAGTGATTGATTTACAAGATCAAGATACTTTGTGTAATGACTCAAGATCTATCTAGTTTCTTATTTGGAGTTAAATTTTATAGAATTAAGACTAGTAAGCTCTTGTGCTAGAGTTTGGTATATACATGACTAGCTTAACATATAAAATAGTTTATCCAAGATAAGATCTATGGGAGATATGAATGGAAGAGAGCACAATACTGAGAGAAAATAATGCTATAGTATTGAGATTCTAATAGATACAATGATGACGGAGTATGTTGATTTTATCTAAGTAATAGGTAAGAAATGAAAAATAAAGTTAAGAGCTTACTATATCAAGTTAAGATCTTAGCTAAACAAGCAAGTCGTCAAGTCGTTCTTTCCAAGGCTTTTCCAAGGCGACAGTTTGAAGAAATCTCAAGATAAAGACATATGGATATTTATAGTTTTCTTGAAAGTGAAAAGCATACAACTTCTCAAGTACTATATCAAGTATAATAGCTAAGTAAGAAAAACTATTTCTCAAGATCTAATGATTGAGGATAAGATGCTTTTATCATCGGAGGATGAAGATTTCTTAATGAGGAGAGAATGTAGCATACCTCTGAGATTAACCAAGTTATGATTGAGGATAATCTTAAGTTTTGAATGCCCCATATTTTAGTAATGAATTTCAGCAGTTTTTCAGAACAGACAAAAATTCTAAGTGTTGAAATTAAGTGAAAATTCAAGATTGAATTTTCAATTAGTTAGTGTGCTCAAAGGAAGCCTTTAAGTGTGTAGATGGACATGCAAATCGAAATTTTATATTAAAAAAAAGTAAAACGTGACCTATTTTTGAAGTCGACTTTCACACACAGCTGATTTTGGCAATTCCGCTCTCGCGCTAGGTTGTAGACCGCATATGTTTTGGTAATTTTAAGTACCCACATAACTAGTTTCTGATAACTATGTGTGAAGCTATACTTGTTGCAGGTTATAGCCCTGATAGCGGATCTGAGAGGCTTGCCAAATCTACAAACAGCTCTTCCATAACTTTTGGAGAGTAGACATGGATTCCCAATTAATCAAGACATCAGCAAATATATCGAGGAAATACACGAACACTACTTCTATTAATTTTCTTTAAATTCTTTTGAGATTAAATTAATAAATCAATAAGCATGTATACAGGAGAATCTGAGTTGATGTACGGCATGCTTAACCATTGCAATGATGGGGAAACACCACGAGAAGAGGAGAGGGGGGGTTTCCCACCAAGAGCTATTATTGATTGCCTTAGTCCAACTTATAGAATAAACACTTTTGGAGTCAAAGAATTAGAAGATAGAATATTTGACTAGTTTGTGACTAGATTTTAGGTATAACCTTCATTAGGGGCTATTTTGCGAAGCATTTATCTTTCCATGTGTTTAGAATCAGATTTTTACATAAAGACAAAAGTTTTAGATGACATAAAATCCTACAAGAGTGTATGAGATGCTAGAAAGGTTAATCCTTTTCGTTTTTGAGTTATTCGAGCAAAGTGGGGCACTTGGCTATTTTTGACAGTTCTATACTGAAAATACAACTTTGACCGTTTTGAATGCTCTCAAACAGACCTTCGAACTCATTTTTAGAGAACCATCACTGAGACATGCTTTATAGAGCATTAGAAGTTCTAAAACTTTGTAGTTTTAACTTTTCTCCAATTCCAAATAAATTGGAAGATATTACTCTCCCAAAGAGACCAGTTATTAGGCTTAACCTTAGAAATTGCTATCAAGATTGACTATCTTATCTATATAAACCGGATGGACTAACACATAAGCATAGTTAAGACTTAGCTATAGTGACTAGAGATGACCTGGCTCGTTAGAACATGATAATTGCTTATGTTAAAAACAAGGATTCCCATGTGACTCAAAAGATAAAGAGAAGTTAAAGACTGTTTAAATTAAAAGCTTGTTTTATTCTTGAAATTGATTGTGATTGATTTGAATATGCATGCCTTGATAGATTATGGACTAGAGATGAGTGTGAGATGTTATATATAAATTATGATTGCTTTGTTTTGAGATGAATGATTGATATATGCATGTGTATGGCTGATTGATATGCATATGTATGATGAGACTCGACATGAGATTTTGAGATTTGGGCCAGCCATTCTTAGACAGAGAACGAGATTTATGCCCTCTAAGAGCCATGTGGTAGAGCCCAAGAAGTAGGACGAGATTCAGAAGGAGGCATACCCGAGAAAGCCGTAATGTCCAGTGTAGAGGTTGGGTGGATGGGCATCGGAGAAAGCCCTAGATTAGCTGGATTTTGGTCATTATGACTAACCATGTTGTCGAGCATGGTGATGATGATAGACTCCTAAGATAGACACATACATTGTGATTGATTGAGATTCTTTATTTTAATTGATATAGATTTCTATTATGTGAATGTTTGTTTGAGATTCTACGATTCTTTGCTTATGTGATAAGAATATTGGATATGGCATGCATACTTATTTTGTTATTTGAGAAGGTTGATTTGATTGTGTTGCTATGTGGAAATAGCACGATTAAGTGAGTTTCAATGTTTGCTTAGATTAAGTTATACGCTTAAGATATGGTTAGATTCGGGACCGTCACAAATTGACTCAATAGTACTAATTAATACTCTTAGCAATAGATGGCCATATAGTACTAAATAAAACTATTCAGTACTACATAACTACAAGGCACTACATAATACCCTATAGTCATAGTGTTGAATAGTACTCATACAATACTAATTAGTATGTATATTACCTTGTAGTCATATACTATGTAATAGTACTCATATAATCCTATTTAATACCATGAGTACATGACTACAAGGTAGTATAAACTATTAAATAGTACTATTTAACAAACATATTCAGTACTATATGATTACAAGGTACTACATAGTAGTACCCTTTAGGCATGTTGTACTGAATAGTACTCATACAGTACTAATTAGTACATATAGTACCATGTAGTCATATATTATGTAATAGTACTCATAGAGTGCTATTTAATACTATGGGCATATGACTACAAGGTAGTACATAATACTAAATAGAACTATTTAGTAGTCATATTCATTACTATATGACTACAAGGTCCTATGTAGTGATACCCTATAGTCATGTAGTCCTTGATAGTACTCATGCTAATTAGTACATATAGTACCCTCATAGTATTGAATAGTACTATAAGAGTACTAATACACAGTATATGACTACATGGGTACTACATAGTGATATATAATCTTATGAGTACTAAATAGTACTTGTGCACCACCATTTAGTAGATTGTAGTCATATAGTACTAGATAATATTGATAATGTGCTATTTAGTAGTACCTTGGTACTTCTCTCAATTAGTCGCTACATAACTATTTACTAAAATATGACAAATAGAACTACTTCTAAGTGCTAATTAAATAAGTGCTCACCTTCCACTTGATTGAATCCCATGCTAGCCACCCATTCTTGAGGTACATTTTCTTCTTCACAGAATGGTGCATGACATTGAAGACTACTAGAGAAATGAGCTTTTTCACACAGCATATGGTAGGAGTGGAGATATGGAGTAATAACTACATCCATCAATGTCTCCCTATTGAACCCAAGTCCACAAAACATACACCTGTCATACATTAAAATGGTAGGACTTTCTTCATTCTATTATTGAAATCATATATTACAAAGTACCTATGTGCAACTCATACATCATTGGTAAAGGTTTCTTACCTATCTATCTTCACAACTGCATCTATGACATGAGCGAGATGATCCATTGGCATAGGAATGAATGCTCGTACATCTTGTTGTGTGTGACAAATTCAGTAAAATTGGCTTTAATTGAACATGAACCTGGTTGTCTTAGCCAACTTCTCTTCAAGATAGATCCAGTCTCGAGTAGACTCTTGTAGCACATCAATGGAGGTTAATAATTCAACTTCAAAACCAGATAGGTCTTCTGTTAATTCATCTCATAGTGCTGCACTAGGTGAGCTTTGATTCTATTCAACATTATGGAGTTTTGTTTTATACCATGATGATGTGAATTCTATTGCTACCACATTCTTCCTTGCATCTATCTGGTATCAGAGGGAACTTAGGGTTTTAACACTGGTATCAGAGCAATCTCTAGTTAATTGTTGTTATTTTTCTTTTTTATTGTAATTTTTGGTATTTTTTGAAGTAAATTTTAATATTTACTAATAAAAATGTTATTTTGTTGATTTGTGTTGATAATTTGCGTGTGGATCATCGATATGGCGATTGGAACGCGTGTTACTACTATTCAATGGATGAATCGACGTTGCGGGGAAATTTCGTGAGTTTAATGCTATTTTTTCTTATTTTTTGTGGTTTAAAAAAAGCATTAATGAAAATTTTTACAAAAAATACCACATATTTTATTGTAGATGTTTTTGGTAGAATGGATTTCCTAAATTTCTAGATTTTTTAAGGATTTTTTAAGGATTTTTTTAGAAATATTTTGAGCATTTTTATGGTTAAAAATGTATTTTTTATACATTTTTGCAGATTTTTCCGCTGGTATGCGATCAAATTTCTATCGATTTTTTGCTGAAACTCAATAGGGGTAGCATGTTGATGCATGGAATGCTCTCCCGTGTGCGTGGGATCCTCTTCGTCTCTCAAATCAGAATTTTCTCTTCTATTTTTCTCTCCCCCGTGAGCACTCCTCTTGTTAGGCAAAAATTGATTAAATTTAATCATAATTAAACCTTGATTATGATTAAGGTAATCTTAATTATGGCTTAATCTTCTCTTAACAGAGAGACGAGAAGATGGGGTGAAAAAAAAGAATATGAGAATTGGAGATGGAGAGGAGGAGAGAAGAAAGAGAGAAGCTCTCTCTCATTTTTCTATACCGCAGACGGAAAAACAACCCCACCCCCCCCCAAAAAAAATAAAATAAAATCCATAAGCTTCTATTAAAGCTTATTAAACTTTGTTTTTTTATGTTTTTTAAAAAATGAGTTTTGATGTCATTCTTAAGGACATTGAGCTTGATGCATTGAGGGACTTCTTGTGTGATATGCAAGAAATGCTGACCGAAGCTTGGGATTCGATCAGGAGTGCTCAAGATAGGACACGGTTTTATGCTAATAGGGGATGCTCATCTTGGTCTTTTGAACCAGCAGTGTTGGTTTATTTTAATGTTCCTAAAGATTCTAAGATTTTGAACCAGCAGTGTTGGTTTATTTTAATGCTCCTAAAGATTCTCAGATTTTGTCAATAGGAAAATGCTCAAATTTATCTCCTAGATATTGTGGTCCATTTTGATTTATACATCAGATTGGCATGGTTGCATATGAACTTAAACTACCTCCACATGTTAGAGTTCATCTAGTCTTTCATATCAATAGATTGAAAGGGAAACTGGGAGGTGAGGATAACACAGCTACTCCTCAAGAACTCGTTGAAGTCAAAGAATTATTCTATGTTCCACATGAACCTGATAAGGTACTTGAATTCAGGGAAAGGAAACTTTGTAGTTGGCTAATCCCTGAGGTTAAAATTAGGTGGAAAGATAAGGAAATAGAGGATTCGACTTGGGACTTGGTTGAGATTGTTCAGTGCAGTTCTCCTTCTTTTCATTGCAAGAGTACAATGTTTTGAGAGAGGGGAAGTATGTTATATGTACATTATGTGTACTATGTTATATGCACATTATGTGTGCATACTAAGAGGCTAACCCGCATAGGCTTGTGAGCATGGGAATAATCTCTAGTGGAGCATGGGTTAGGACTCACCTTAAGGGTTAAGGTTAGGGTCAAGCATCCAAGGGTCACACATGGGAAACGGAGAGTCAAGAGTCACTTGAGGGCCCTACTATATAATAGGGTTGAGGCTTGAGGCTTGGAGGCTTAGGCTATGGTCTCTTGTGTAGAGGATCATATCTACTCACCTACCATTTCACACTATAGCTACATGCTATTGGATTGGAGTTATACCTCTTGATAGTATGGGACATCAAGGTAAAGGTATGATGTATTTCATTATATTTTATGTGTGCATCCCTTGGGCTCGCGGGTGTGGTAGGGTGGATGAGTTTATGCCTGATTTATGCATGTTTATGCATAACAATTATCTAGAGAGATCTTAGGGTTTTAACTCCAGTCCTTTGAGAATTCATCATGTATCTTTGTAGCCTCGAGGTATCTCAACCATTGGGCATCCGTAGGTCTGCTACGCAGTAGCAAGGCATTTCGTCGGGCTAGGTACTGTCTTTGTCTCCAACCATCACCTGAGGAGATGGACACTGGTATGGCTTCATGCCACATTACCTTCTGTACTTGATGCTTCCCCTCCTGATTCCTCATCCATGGTTTGCTAATTAACCATGCAGATAGAAGTTTTGGGGACGGTTCCAGATTCCAAATACTAGGTTCCCTTGGGTTGCATTACATCAATGGTAGCCAACACATGCATCCAATTTTCACTGAAGGTCGGGGGAGGTAGTGATGCATACATTCTCATTTCCTCCTCATCCTTGGTCTCCCCCTTTGTAGGTTGGCATATCTGTAGGGATGTGGTTCGCTCCGTTGTGACCGAGTCATTACCGAACAATTGCACTTCCATAGGGTGTGCTTTCCATGCTCTTAGATCAATCTTCAAGATTTGTGAGTCCTTGCGTACATATACATGACCCAAGGCCCAGTCATGCACCAATTTGGATTCCCTCATGAAGGGTTGTCCCAATATTATGTCATATATGGCGTAGGAAGTCCACAAATGTATGATGATAGCGAAACATAAAAATTTTGAATTTAATATTTTCTAGGAGCCTAATGGGTCTTGAAGATGTTCCATTAGCCATCTTAACGATTAGATCTGCTCTTTTTAGATCAGGTTTCTCCTAGTTTTCCCAACAATGTTTGGTAATGATGCTGACACATGCTCCACCATCCAGGATAGCCAATGTGCCTGGTATCCATTATGATGAATGAGGATGGTAGCGTTCGTGTCGTCACTTTCATAGTAGCATCCCAGTTGGTTAACTAGTATCTTAACGACTCGCATTTCCTTGGTATACTTCAAGGGTCTTTCTGCCAAGGGTGGTAGAGTCTCATCAATATTATCGGCTTGCCTTAGACCTCCCTCGACCCATTCTTTTACATCTGTCCATAAGGTGGGTGAACTGCGTAACAATTACCCCAAAGGCATCTGGACAGGTGTGGATAGTACGGTCGCGAGGCTTCCTATATCCCTGGGTTCCTTGGATATAGAGGGTTCTTCCCATGTAGGTGTCTCGTATTCTTCCATGGGGAAGGAATGGATGGATCCCCCCAACTCATTTTCCTCAAACATTCTTGACATTGTGTTTGTTTGGGAGTCCTCTTCTGTCCTCTCTAGAATTGGGCTTGGCATGTTCAAGACCCTATTCCAAGGTAGTTCATCTCGTGGCTAGATGGTATCCCTTACTCGACTGGCCCTTGTCTTAGTTTCATGAAGTTATTGGTACTCTTCGACTAAGGCCTTAGCATCTTCTATCTTCCTTATTTCTTCATCGGCAAAGCATTGGGATATTCACTAACCTCCTTTGGAGTTGCTGGTTGTTCTCCTTGCTTTCCCAGGTCTAATCCTCCAAGATTGATACCTTGACCCCCTTCTTCCTTTGATTGTGTGGATCTGGTATGAATTGTATCTTCTTGGATCCGTCTTGGATTGTAACCCGTGTGTCTCCCTTTCTTAATTTCTTCACTCTTCTTCTGCGACCAGATCTAGAAATAGTCGCATCCGCCCGGTTTCTTCCCTTATCTCCTAATTGAGCTTGAGCTCGTGTTAGGACATTGAGCGGTGCGATCTTCCCAGATTGTACACTAATGGTATGGATGGTGGCTTGATTTACAGTAGAAGCAAAACCACTTGCTCGCGATTAGAGACAATCTTTGATCAAATGATCAATTTCACATTTAGTGCAGGTGAGCACTGGCATGTCATTGGGTGTGGTCGCCACACTTGTTGTGGTTGGTGTGTGTACGATTCATATTCTTGTTTGGGTACCCAACTACTTAATGTGGCCCACCCATAGAGCCATAGCATTGTAAAGGTCCTCTTCCCAGATTTGAGTTTATTTCCTTGCCCTTCCATTGTACCGTGGTTTGAAACACAGGTACTGGCGTATTATTCTGTAGGACATAGTATTCTAGCGTGACCTCACCCATGTTCTCGTAGTATTCTCCACTGAGTTCTGATTCCCACACCAGATCAACATCTTCTGATGGCTCTTCAATCACTACTTGATTGATCTTAGCCTATGGTGGTTGTGGTGGTAGAACTGGTGGTGGCAAGGGCGAAGCGTCTTGTACCCGGAACATCCCCCTAGGTAAGTAGGAAGAGTTGGGTTGTCCAGTAGTGGCAGTGATCTGCATAGGTGATATTAGCAAAGCTAATGGGGCTCTATTTGCTGGTTTGTAGCAAGAGTGGCCACCAAATTCACTTGGAGAGGATTAGGCCAAAAAATAATTGAATTATTAAGAAATTTAATGTTAAATGGCTCAGGACAGAAGTAGAGTAACAGTGCATAAACACCATTAAGCTTTTGCAAAGGGGGAGGCTTCTATTTATAGGAAAAAGTGAGCCTCTAACCAAGCAAACTGATTCTAGAATTTTCTAGATCAATTTGGTCACTTTTTGATCGTTTTTAGGTCAGTTTAGCTTACTTTTTGGATCTACTTGAAACAGGAGAGAGGAGAGATGAAAATATCTCATTATTTGTGAGTTTAAAACTCATCCACACATGTGAAATAGTAACCTCCTTCATGAGGGGAATTCCCCACACTGAGGTGTCAAAAATGCATCACTTCCTCTAAATATCTCTTCTTTTTTAACTAATAAACCTTGTCCTTAGTCAACTCTTCATCTCATGTGAGTATTTACTCATTTTTGGGAGATTTTCTTTTATTCTTCAATTTATCTCCTCCCTACATTTGGATTAATCTTATTGGTCCATAGGAACCTTAATCCAAAATTTTAAAAAAATCTGGACCCTCACGATAAGGTCCTTTTTTCCTATTTTCAATTAATTCCAATTGCACATTGGAAAGTTCTTTTTGAATTTCTGTTTCAAGGGAAATCATTTTAAACACTAGGAGGATTTTTATATTAAAAAATATTTCAATTTTGAATTACCTCCCTCTAGACATTTTCTCTCTCTAGGGCCAAAACAGGGTGAAACAGGATCTTTCTTTTATTTCAAAGAGGGGAAATAATTATAAGATCAAAAGGGGAGGTTCTTACACCTGTACACCTCAAAAGCTGGAGGGAGGAATCTTACATTGTTGGAGTTGTCGAACCGTGTAGTATGCCCTAATTTTGAACTTCGTCCGATCTAGCGTGTCGCACTAACTAAGGGTGTTGAGTCGCGGGTGCACCTCTCATTAGGGCCAAAAATGTTAAAAGGGCCATATTTAATCGATTTTTAATCACTTTTATCAAATTTGAATTAAACTTTGGACCAATAGAAACCTTACATTCAAACATAAATATGACATTGGGTGTCATATCTACTTTTCACTAACTTCACTACATTTGGCTATTTTAGTGGGTTATCACCACTTTAATGTAATATGGCATGGCTATTTCTAGGGGTTCCATTTTCAAGGCCTGCCCCCATGTACCAAATGTCAGTACTTCCAAAAATAAAATTTAAAATTTAGGTTTCCCCCAAAATTAGTGGTACATTTGAGTAAATGCATTTTAAATTCACTAGTCTACCACCATTTCACCTCTTTCTCATTATATGTGCGCATCATCTTATCCTCTATTCATCATCAAAACAATTTCAATACAACAATCCAACCTAAGGTGCAATCTTGATGCATTCTTCACAATGTTAATGCGATGATTAAGGTGTGTGGAAAATCATAAACTTCAAGCCAAATGATTGACTATGCAACCATCATGCTGCAAAGATCCTCCAAGCATAAAAAGGAAAAGAAGAGGCTTACTACAATACCAGTAGAAGGGACGTATCTTGGAATTCAAGATAGCTAAAGATGCATAGAAGGCAAAGGTACATCATGTGTACATGAGAAGAGACATGCACATGCATCCTTCTACTCCAGCATCTACATTGCAAGCTCATTGTAAGATTTTTTAATAAATTGATTTATGTTCTTTATGATTCTAAAGATGGGTAGAAGACAAAGATGTATGTGTGCACGAGAAAAGACTTGCACATCTAGCATCTGCATTGCAAGCTCATTGTAAGTTTTTTCTATAAGTCAAATTATGTTATTTATGATTATAAGGTTGATTTACATGAGTTGTATATGTGATAGATGTTTATCCCCATCAATAAGCGTTGAGTGGCAGCTTGTGGAGTCATTCACTTGGACTTCTCAAGCTATGCATGCTGACGTAGAAAAAGTAATACTTTTTGATCAATCGTCTTCTTTTTTCATTAACAAGTAGATATTTTTAAACAATGCTAAGTTTATTGTTCCTCCAAGACTAGAGGACTATGGAAAACTAGAGATTTTGCCAATACCAACAACGAGGTTATAAGCAACGACGAGGGGGATCTTTCACATGGTTGTGATTACCATGTAAGTGAGTTTTTATGTTAAATGAATAATTCTCATCATATCCATGGCAAATTAATTTTTAATGTTTATGCATAGATAGTTAATTAGAGTAAAAGAGGAATTTTTAGTAATCTCATTTTTATGATAAAAGAGAAATTCCCATGATAATGGAGATCCATATATTCCAATGGAGAAAGAGAAAATTTGGAATACTAAAATAATGGATATTTTATTTAAAATAAAGAAAAATTTTAGATAAATTATTTTTATGCATGAAAAAATTAAATGATGAAAGAGGAATTTTCATCATAATTAGAATTCAATCATTTAAATGGAAAAAGTGGAATTCTTGTCATATTTGGATTAATGGACATTTTTTTTCAATTTTAAGAGAAATTTTAGTTAAATTTATTTTTATGCATAGGAAAAATTTAAATCATAAAAGATGAATTCCCATCATATTTGGAATTCAATCATTTAAATGGAAAAAGAAGAATTCTTGGTATATTTGGAATATTGAATATTTTTATTTCATTTAAAGAGGAATTTTACATGGATTTAAGTTATGATAAAAGAGGAATTCCCATGACATTTGGATTGCACTCATTAAATGAGAAAAATAGGAATTTCAAGCTTATTCAAAAAAATAGATATTGGTAGTAAAAGAAAAATTTTATGATATTTAAGAAAAGAAAGATTTGAATTAATTTTAGGTGTCAAAAGATGAATTTTCACCACAATTCTACCTAGGGAATTAAGGTTGAGAAATTAAATGGCAGAAAGAATATCTTTAGATATTTTATGTGGCTAAATCACTAAATTGGTATTTACCCAAAAGTAGATGTTTATCTGAAGAAAATCATTGTTAGAACTAAACTAAATGATTAGACCTACAAGAGGGACGGACAGTAAACCTACTTGTCCATCTCTCGATCTGAATCAAGCAAAAACTTCATGACCAATTCCAATTCCTAAATACAAAGAATAGACCACCATTGAATTAAACTAGTTTTCCTTTGACCGAAATCACCAAGAATCTAGTTGGACAATCAGTCAAATGATGGGTAGATTACCCTGATGAGAGATCAAGGATTCTCATTAATGAAATTGGGAAATTAAGGAAAAAGGGGTTTTTGTGGAACCAATCTCAAACTGTGAATTTTACTTGCATAGAACATCTATTTTTATTTAAAGGATTGTTTTACGCTAGAATACTGGAGGAAGCATTTGGCATGTGTTTTACTAAGAGGAGGTTTGTTGCCAGCTGGCGGGGAGTCGTTGAGGGACGTTACTCGTCGCAAAGCCTACCGAGGTCTTGACCTGCCTCGGTACGGTTAAAACGGTGCGCTTTCGGTACGCTTTCGGTATGATGGGCGAGGACCGACGAAGCGGTCCCTGAGTGAAGTGCTAGGACACCTAAGGAGGATCCTAGAGGGTTCTGACCAGGTGATGCATGGACTCGCTAGGACACCCATGCGTGCATCGAGGAAGATTCGGATGGACTAAAAGGAAAGATTTTTGTGAATCAAATTTTGATACTAGATCTCGTTGGTTGGCCAGTTGGTCTTCAACGAAGAGTCCAGCTCGTTGGTTGGTGGTCTTCAACGGAGAATCCAGAGGACACATTTTGTTATACAATGGACTTAGAATTTTGGAGGATGATGATCAGTAATATTATGATTTCTATTGAAGGATTGTTTTACAGCCAACCGAATATGTTATAAATGGCAATTTCATATTGGGTGTGTACGTGGTATGCCTACCTTAATTTTTGCATGAATCGCCGGAGCTAGGGGGCCTGGGAACTCTTTTCCTCAGTACTTGGGCAAAACACAACCAAATATTTATAAAAGAATCCCACCAATACAGTGGTTGGGTGGTTGGCTAACCCATGGTCCGGTTAGGCTGGATCGGAGGATTCCTGCAAAATTAAAATGCGATTAATTACGTTAGTTAGATTAAGTCCTGAGAAGGCCTTGTTCTATGGGAGGGGATCAGCGGCGACTGTGCCTTGTTATTAAAGGAGGAAAAAAGCACTGATTCCATGGACCAAGTGCAAGTCTCTTCTTGATCTGACCATGTGACTTCAGGTTTGGTTAGATCAGTTTAACTAGTTAAGACTTTGACTTGTTAGAGTAATTCCTCCGTTTAGAAGATTTTCCCATGGCGAAATCTCCCATGCCTTCCAAGCGAGGGGAGTTTTTCCGAGCTTGGTTTTGGAGGACGGTTTCGGAGGAGCCGCCTGGGCTAGTCTCTCGTCTGGACATCCGCGGGCGAGCAAGGCCCCGAGTGTGGATCCCTGCCTCGCGCGGGAGGCCGACGCTGCTTTTGCCATCGTTCGCAACCCCGGAGGGGAGGTCTCACAATTAGTATCAGAGATTTGTTGAAAGCTAATAAGAACAAATGAATTCTTATCAAAAATTTGTAATAAAAACTCAGAAAGAGCATTTACATATTGTATTTTCATTCCTAAGCTTCATTAATGAAGAATTTTTAATCAAAGAAATTGTTTTTATAGACGGAAATTCCACCCTTGTCTGGTGTTCCCGACCTCACCCAGACATGACTGCGTTCGCCTTCGAGCATCTCATCTCTTCCGCTACAACTCGAATGAGCCGAAGCTAGACTTGCAGGCCATTGGTTTTGTGGAAAAATTCCCTGTTGTATAAGTGATTGTTTATGGACGAACTGATAAAGCAAAATCTATTACTGGACATATGTCATAGATCTCCAATAAGATCATTTATCTTGTTTAAGAAATTATTTTTTGAACCTCTCAAGTCTCAGGATCTCATGGACGATATCAAAATAAAATTTAATAATATATCATTTTTGGCAGAATCATGAGGCAAGGAAATCGTGGCCATCAGCCAGACCCTCTCTCTGAAGAGGAAGAGCTTGACCCCGACGTTCACAAGGCTCTTCACAAAACTCAGCCACCAAGACCCTTCAAAGGTAAAGGGGAGAACCTGGGCGAGGCTGTGGAGAAATGGGTGGAAGCTATGGAAGAATATTTTGATGTCACAGGCTACAATGATCAGAGAAAAATTGCTCTTGCCAGGCTAAAAATAGTGGAAATAGCCACCAGGGTGGCATGGAGGAACCATTGTGACACCAACCATCTGGACAGGAATACCCAATCTTGGAACGCTCTTGAAGCCTATTTGAGGAAGAGATTTTGTCCCCCCGAGTTCTTAGAAACCAAAATGAATGAATTTTTAGAGCTAAACCAGGGGAGCAAAACCATCGAAGAATATCACCAGGCATTTGCTCTTCTACTCAAGTATTAACCACTCCTAGAGGATGAAGAGCAACTTATGGTGGCGAGGTTCATTCGGGGAATGAACGAACCCTTAGACACATTGGTCAAGAATGCCAAGCCAGTGTCCATGGCACAAGCTGTCAGAATGGCGAAGGACTTTGCCAAAGCCTTCATCGTGAAAGTCCCGCCAAAGCCAGCTCCCTTGTCCTTTAAAAGATTTCAAACACCGGGAAGTTCTTCCAACCTTCCACCTCTCCAAAGAGACACCAAGGTCCTAACCAGAATCTGGACGGGAAGCTTCAAGAATGAAGTAAGACCTTTAACACCATATTGGGGAATATGGGAATTTCCCACAAGTTTGGGACATGTGGTCAAAAGTTTGGATTAACCATAACTTGAACACCACTAATCCAAAATGAGCGCTTTATAGCTCTTTAGATTCCATTTTTCAAGCGCTTTCCAACGATAGGTCATATGATAGGGTTTTGAGAAACTTACAAACATGTTATCCATGTCCCCTTTTTTAAGTATTCAAAAATGGGAATTGGGAAATTCCCATTTTCACTAATATGGTGTTCTTTCCCTCGAAGTACTTTCTCAGGAACTCCGGCTCTCTCAAGAATGCAAAGGAAAAAGCTTCGAAGTGAGAACAGATGCTTCAGATGTCAGGGGTTTGGGCACCAGCTCAAGGATTACCCATCTCCTTCAGTGGTCCAAGGAAGCCAGGGTCCTAGAATTCAGAGACAAACTCCTTCATATCAGTCCAATCAGGGTCCCCCGCGTCAAAATCAGGGCAACCCCAGAAGAGTGCCAGCTCAGCCTCCTGCAGCCTCCATTGAAAGTAGTCTCCGAACTCCCTCCCAAAATTGGAGTAACCAAAGAGAGAGAGTTCCACCTCAGACTACAGCAGCTAGAGCAGTTAATATAGCTGAAGAAGTGGAGGAAGAAAAAGGATAGATCTATGCAACAATAGAGCATCAGGGGAATAAACCGTCAATTTTGAGTCCTCTAGACTCCAGCAGAGTACCAGGGTAAGAAATTCAAGCTTTTGATTGATTCAGGGAGCACTCATTCTTTTATTTCCTCAGGATGTCTATGTAAATTAGTCCTAAATAAAAAATCAGGGAAACCTATGCAAGTGGAATTGGCCAGTGGAAAGATTCTTTTCACACACCTTGAGACAAACCTTATTCAGTTTAGCCTATATGGAAACGTAATAGAGTGCCAGTTCAGAGTCCTACCCTTGGGAATCTATGATGGAATCCTTGGAATGGATTGGCCCCAAAAAAACCAGGCTGACATTCATTATCACAAAGGAACCATCTCTTTCCTTGACCTTCATGGGAATAAAGTTCAAGGAACTAGAATTTCCGGAACCCAGTGCTGCAATTAGTCAAGGCTTCTAAATTATTAAAAGGGCTCAAAAAGAGGCAAGCTGTTTATGTCCTTAAGATGAATCCGGTAGACATAAAATGCAAGGCTAAAGAACTAGAGTGGTAAGTGAGTATGCAGATGTGTTTCCTGAGTGAAGAGCTGATTGAGATGCCTTCGTCTTGTGAAGTAGATCATGAGATCGAGTTAACCCCCGGAGTTCAACCAGTGGCTCAGCGTGCATACAAAATGCCAGTCCCCCTGAAGCCATCAAACTTAAGGAGCAGTTAAGACAACTGTTAGAGCGGGACTCGTCAGACCCAGTGTCTCAGCTTGGGGTGCGCTCGCTCTCTTTCAAAAGAAGAAAGATGGAACGTTAAGACTTTGTATTGACTACAGAGGATTGAATCAATTAATAATTAAAAATAAGTATCCTATGCGTAGGATTGATGAACTTCTGGATCAATTAAGGGGACCCAAATGTTCACAAAGATAGATCTCAAATTTGGGTACTACCAGATTAGAATCAAGGAACAGGACATCCCGAAGACAGCATTTAATACTCGCTATGGGCATTATGAGTTCACAGTCATGCTGTTTGGATTGACTAATGCCTCGACGACATTTAATTATCTTATGCAAGATATTCTCAGGGAATACTTGGATGATTTTGTTCTTGTCTTCTTTGATAATATCTTGGTATACTCAAAGAATGCTGCATATCATGAAGATCATGTTTGTAAGGTCCTCGAAATCCTAAGGAAACACCAACTCTTTGCAAAAAAAGTAAGTGTTCTTTCTTTGTAGACCAGATGGAATACTTGGGATTCATAGTGTCAAAAGATGGGATTTCTCCTGACCTCGCAAATATGCAAGCAGTTGTAGAATGGCAAGAACCCAAGATAGTAAAGGAAGTCAGAGGATTCCTAGGATTAATCGGATGGTATAGGATCTTTATACCTAGGTATGCTCAGATAGCATCCCCTTTAACTAACCTTCTCAAGAAGAGTACACTTTTTCAGTGGACTGCAATGTGTCAGAGTGCCTTTGATAAACTAAAGAAAGCCTTAGTAACCAACCCTGTCTTAAGTTGCCAGATTTTACCAAACCCTTTGAGGTGGTTACTCATGCCAGTGGGTTTGCCTTAGGCGGTGCTCTCATACTACAGGAAGGTCATGCAGTGGCCTATGAATCCACAAAACTCAGAACACATGAGAGAAATTATGTCGTCTATGACTTGGAGTTACTCTTAGTAGTGTATGCTCTCAAGTTGTGGAGAAATAATCTTTTAGGACAAAGGTTCACCTTGATGACAGATCATCAAAGTCTGAAGTGGATCTTCACCCAAAGGGATCTCAACATGCATCAAAGGAGATGGATGCAGACCCTATAGGAATTTGATTTTGAAATTAAGTATCAACCGGGGAAAGAAAATGTAGTGGTAGATGCACTTAGCAGAAAAGCCTCCTTGCTTGCAATTACAGTGGTGTCATATCCATTGATCAGTGAAGCAAAGGAGAAAATCATGTAGGACAAATTCTTTGCCCCTATTGCTACACCCTTCTGATGTAGGAAAGCAAGACTCCTCAAGAAATGAGTCAAGTTCTTGGGTACAAATTGGATGAAGGATGCATGTATTATAATAATCGGCTATGTATTCCCAATGATGAGGAAATAAAGGGAAGAATTCTAAGAGAAGCCCATGATAGCCTGATAGCTGGACATCCAAGGTTTATAAAAACCTATATGTATGTGAAGAAAAGCTTCTTCTGGCTAGAACTCAAAAAGGATGTACTTGATCATGTGTGGAAATGCTTAATGAGTCAGAGAGTCAAGGCAGAGAGAGTCAAGATGCTAGGAAAACTGCAGCCTCTAGACATTCCAGAGATGAAGTGGGAGTGTACCAGTATGGACTTTGTCAAACTGGAGCGCCTTCAGTACAATTAGGTTACAAGTCCATTTTTGTGGTAGTTGACAGGCTAACAAAAGTTGCCCATCTGATTCCAGTGAAAGAAACATACACTACAGTGGATGTTGCAAGAGTTTTCTTTAAAGAGATCTTCAGATTGCATGACTTACCCACAGGAGGATAGTAAGTGACAGAGATCCCAAATTCACATCGAAATTCTGGACTGCATTCTTCGAAGCAGTAGGAACTTTCTTGGATCTCAGCACAGCCTATCACCCTGAAACAGATGGCCAAACTGAAAGAGTGAACCAGGTAATAGAAGATATCCTTTGGTCATGCTACGGCGGCGGCGGCAGGGAACCCAAGAAGTGGTTAAGCCATTTGCATTTGGTCGAATTTACTTTACGATGCTTCTTATCATCACGAAGCATTGGGATGAGTCCTTTCAAAGATTTGTATGGGCAAGATTGCCTTACACCATTGACTTGGTCTAACCCATTGATCAGAGTCGAAATGTCCAGACAAATGCTTGATGACATGGACCAGCAAATGCAATCATATAAAGGCAGCCCAAGATAGGCAAAAGCAGTATACAGATAAAAAGAGATCAAAGAGAGAGTTTGAAGAATTAGATATGGTCTTCATTCGAGTACGACCAAAAAGAAGTTCCTTATCCTTAGGAAAGTACAAGAAGCTCTCTCCCAGATACTGTGGGCCATATGCTGTTATAAAGAAAGTGGGCGATCTAGCCTACAAACTTCTTCTGCCTCCCCATCTCAAGGTACATATTGTATTCCATGTCAGTTTGCTTAAGAAGTATGTACCGAGCCTGAGTCACGTGCTTGATGTGATGAACAATTGATTTCTTAGAGACTCAAGGCCAGATGGTACTCTAACTTGAGGAAATTCTTGACGTTCAGGAGAAGATTCTCAGGAGCAGAGTCCTCAGAGAATTTTCAGTAAAGTGGAAGTTCTTCCCTCTAGAAGGATGCCACCTGAGAGAAAGAAGAAGAGTTGGCGAAAGATTATCCCCACTTTGCAAGATGAGGACATCTCCCGTTTTTCAAGTGGGAGAGGATGTAAGATTTCTCCTCAGCTTGAATAATGAATAAGCTTTACTTCATTCCCTAATTCTGAATACAAGAAAATATTATTTTTCCTTGTTTTTGTCTAGAGAGAAGAAAAATTCTAGAGAGTGGTAATTCAATATTGAGATATTTTTGGATATATAAATTCTACAAATATAAAAAATATGTTTTCCTAAAACAAAAAATCAAAATAAATTTTCCAAGAAGGTGCATTAGGAATCAATTAAAAATGATTTAAAAGACCTTAGCCTAAGAGTCAAGAATTTCTGAAATTTTTGGATTATGGTCCAATTAATGTTCCTATGGACCAATAAGATTAATCTAAGTGTTGGGATGAGATAAATGCAATGAATAAAAGAAAATACCCAAAAATGAGTAAATGCCTGCATAAGATGAAGAGTTGACTGAGTACAAGATTTATTAGTTAAAAAATATGAAATATTACTAAAAAATGAGATATTTTAGAGTAATCATACAATTTTGACACCTTGGTAAGGAAAGGGGGAGCCTTCAAGGAGGTGCCTATTTCACACATGTGAATGAGTTTTAAATTCAAAAATATTAAGATATTTTTTTCTCTCCTCTCTCCTGGATCAAACCAAATCAAAAAGGGAGCTAAATTGGTCCAAATCTTATCCAAATTTAGCCAAACTGAAGCTGAAAAATTCTAGAACCCAGTTGGACTTGGTTAGTGGCCTCCCTCACCTATAAATAGACCCTCATTCTTTTGTATTCTCATTTGTGAACTAGACCATGCCAATATTACATTAGAATAAGCATATTTTATATTATCCTCTAAAAATTCTCTAAAATTTGGATAGATTGGAGCTTCCCTCTCTCTTCAACATTCTTTGGAGCTTTTCTCAACATACTAACCAATTGATTGGTTGGTGGCCTCTCCTAAGAATAGAGAATCAAGCAAAACAAGAGGTAAGGTGTGACTTTATGGTTTTTTCTTAATCTTCTAAATGTTTTTCACTTCTTAACCCCTCTCAAGCTTGAGGAGTATTCCATTCAGGGTTTTTTCAATGAAAATGAAGCTCTCTAATGATCAATCACATAAAGTTTACATTTATGCTTAATTTAGGATGTTTTTTATGTATATCTCTCTCTCTCCCCCAAAGAATGGTCATTCCTATGACCAATTCTATATTCAAATGATGCTTCTCATGGAGCAATTCTTAATTCTAAAAGCAAACTCTATGCTAGACAAGCTATAGGCCAAAGAAATGGCTTTTTAATGATTTTATGTTACTTAAATTATGATAAACTTAGGAATTAAGTCCATAAATTGAAAATTGGTCCAAATGATAGTTATTCTATCATATTGTATTACTAAACCTTATGCTTTTCAAAATTATTAAAAATTATTACTAATATGGTAAATTTTTTAAACATAAATCATTTTTATAATGAGAAAAGAGGACTTCCTACCATATTCTAGGATTAGTCATGCTATGTTAAATGAATAATTCTCATCATATCCATGGAAAATTGATTTTTAATGTTTATGCATAAATAGTTAATTAGAGAAAAAGAGAAATTTTTAATAATTTTATTTTTTTGATAAAAGAGAAATCTCCATGATGATGGAGATCCATATATTCCAATGGAGAAAGAGAAAATTTGGAATACTAAAATAATGGATATTTTACTTAAAATTAAAGAAGAATTTTAGATAAATTATTTTTATGTGCATGAAAAATTTAAATGATGAAAGAGAAGTTCCTATCATAATTGGAATTCAATCATTTAAATGGAAAAAGTGGAATTCTTGTCATATTTGGATTAATGGATATTTTTATTCAATTTTAAGAAACATTTTAGTTAAATTTATTTTTATGCATAGGAAAAATTTAACTGATAAAAGAGAAATTTCCATCATATTTGGAATTCAATCATTTAAATGGAAAAAGAAGAATTCTTGGTATATTTAGAATATTAAATATTTTTATTTAATTTAAAGAGTAATTTTAGATAGATTTAAGTTATGATAAAAGAGGAATTCCCATGACATTTGGATTGCACTCATTAAATGAGAAAAAGAGGAATTTTAAGCTTATTCAAGAAAATAGATATTGGTATTTAGTTAAAAGAAAATTTTTATGATATTTAAGAAAAGAAAGATTTGAATTAATTTTAGTTGTCAAAAGATGAATTTTCACCACAGTTCTACCTGGGGAGTTAAGGTTGAGAAATTAAATGGTAGAAAGAATATCTTTAGATATTTTATGTGGCTAAATCACTAAATTAGTATTTACCCAAAAGTAGATGTTTATCTGAAGAAAATCCTTGTTAGAACTAAACTAAATGATTAGACCTACGAGAGGGACGGACAGTAAACCTACTTATCCATCTCTCGATCTGAATCAAGCAAAAACTTCGTGACCAATTCCAATTGCTAAATACAAAGAATAGACCACCGTTGAATTAAACTAGTTTTCCTTTGACCGAAATCACCAAGAATCTAGTTGGACAATCCGTCAAATGATGGGTAGATTACCCTGATGAGAGATCAAGGATTCTCATTATGAAATTGGGAAATTAAGGAAAAAGGATTTTTTGTGGAACCAATCTCAAACTGCAAATTTTACTTGCATAAAACCTCTATTTTCATTTAAAGGATTGTTTTACGCCAGAATGTTGGAGGAAGCATTTGGCATGTGTTTTACTAAGAGGAGGTTCGTTACAATAGCTGGGGCGGGGAGTCGTCGAGGGATGTCGCTTGCGCGGTAAAGCCTACCGAGGTCTTTGACCAGCCCCTCGGTACGGTTAAAATGGTGCGCTTCCGGTACGATGGGCAAGGACCGGTGAAGCGGTCCCTGAGTGAAGTGTTAGGACACCTAAGGAGGATCCTAGAGGGTTCTGACCAGGTGATGCACGGGCTTGCGGTTGCTAGGACACCCATGCGTGTGTCGAGGAAGATTCAGATGGACTAAAAGGAAAGATTTTTGTGAATCAAATTTTGATACTGGATCTCGTTAGTTGGCCAGCTGGTCTTCAATGGAGAGTCCAGAGGACACATTTTGTAATACAATGGACCTAGAATTTTGGAGGATGATGATTAGTAATATTATGATTTCTAGTGAAGGATTATTTTAAAGCCAACCAAATCTGTTATAAATGGTAATTTCATATTGGGTGTGTACGTGGTATGCCTACCTTAATTTTTGCATGAATCGCCGGCTAGGGGGCCTGGGAACTCTTTTCCTCGGTACCCGGGCAAAACACAACCAAATCTTTATAAAGGAATCCCACCAATACAGTGGTCGGGTGGTTGGCTATAACCCATGGGCCGCTTGGATCGGAGGATTCCTGCAAAACAATTAAGATGCGATTAGTTACGTTAGTTAGATTAAGTCCTGAGAAGACCTTGTTCTATGGGAGGGGATCAGTGGAGCTGTGCCTCGTTAAAGGAGGAAAAAAGCAATGATTCCATGGACCAAGTGCAAGTCTCTTCTTGATATCACCATGTGACTTCAGGTTCGGTTAGATCAGTTTAACTAGTTAAGACTTTGACACGTTAGAGTAATTCCCTCGTTAGAAAATTTTCTCATGGCAAAATCGCCCGTGCCTTCCGGGGGCGAGGGGAGTTTTTTCACCTGGGCTAGTCTCTCGTCCGGACATCTGTGGGTGAGGCCCCGAGTGTGGATCCCCGCCCCGCCCGGGAGGCCGATGCTGCTTCCGTCATCGTCGGAACCCCGGAGGGGGGGTCTCACACCTTATGGTTTAGGGTTTATGCAATAGGCCTAGGGATTAGGCTTATGCATAAGCCCTTATTCAATCAGCTTATGCATAGGCTTATGGATAAGCCCTTATGCATAGGCTTCTTCCATTAGCCCTATGCATAGGCTTCTTGCATTAGCTCTATGCATTAGCCCTTCAGGTTAGGCTTCTTGCATAAGCCCTTATTGTTTAGGGTTCTTGCATAAGCCCTTATTGTTTAGGGTTTATGCAATAGGCTTAGGGTTTAGGCTTATGCGTAGGCTTATGGATAAGCCCTTATGGGGATAAGTCCTCATGCATTAGGCTTAGGGTTTAGGGTTTAGGGTTTAGGGTTTATGAGCCCTTATGCATTAGGTTTAGGGTTTAGGGGATAAGCCCTTATGCATTAGATTTAGGGTTTAGGGTTTATGTATGAGCCGTTATGCAATAGGCATTCCACCATCTGCCATATAGTCGGCACTCGCCCCAGCAGAGGGGAGATCCAGGATCTTCTCCAGGCCCTAGCCCAGAGCGCGGCCCAGGTCCTAGCCATGAGTCCCCTGGACATCACGGGTGCTCAGGCCTTCTTCAGACCTTCGCAGCATGGCTTCGACCCAGCAGCGGCCGAGCAGGGAGAGCGCCTTTTTCATGTCACAGTTTGCTTCCCTGGACTCCGCCGTGAGTACCTTCCGCTCCTTTCTAGGATAGGGGCATTGGTGGGCTCGGTGCTTGAGACTGGCCCCACAGCAGCTTCAGTGGTGGCTAGAGCACCTGTCGGTGGTGGCTAGAGCACCTGGCCTGCCTTCGGTCAGGGTTTTGGTTCCTGACATCTCCTCCCTTCCGAAGGTCATTCAGCTACCTAGGATAGGGGGGATGGATTGATCAGAGAGTGGAGTTCTCGGGGCTCCCAAACCAGTGCTTTATATGCAGGCAGGTCAGTCACCTGGCCAAGGCCTGCCCTCGCAAGAGACCCCGACCTTCACCACAGTAGTAGCAGGCCCGCGATGGCCCGCCCCACAGATGCAGCTCGACAGGCAGCCTCTGGGACACCTGCTCAGCCCACGGAGACCTCGGATTGGTAGCCTGGACAGGGGCACCGTAGAGGGAGACAGCCACAGCAGCAGGCCCAGAGGCCAATGCAGCAGCAGTCACAGTCTCAGCATCACTGGGTTCCAGTTAGGAACAGCTTTGCTTCCCTCCAGGAGGAGACCCTAGCGCAGACTGAGGATCTGGAGATGCCAGCACCCCCTCCTTGAGTTCTTGGAACTAAAGTAGAAAAACCAGACAATTGAAGAGTACTATCAGGCTTTTGCCCTTCTCCTTAAATACTCCCCTCAATTGGATGAAGAGCAGCTGATGGCCAGGTTCATTCAGGGAATGAACGAGCCATTAGATACTTTAGTCAAGAATGCCAAACCTATTTCCATGCCCGAAGCAGTTTGGATGGCGAAGGATTTCACTAAAGCCTTTGCAAAGTTTTGCCAAAGCCAGCACCATCACCTTTCAAAAGGTTTTTATTCCCAGAAGGTGATTCCAACCTTCCTCCACCTAAGATATATCAAGGTCAAACCCAGGATATGGGAAGTTCCAAAATGGAAGAAATGTCCTTTTCCCGAAACTCAATCCCTTGGAATTCAACTTCAGAAGTTCCACCCTTGAACAAGAGAGTGAAATGCTATAACTGTCAAGGATTTGGACATTGTAGTATGGATTGCCCAACTCCTTTTGGATAAAGGATTTCAGGACAGGGAAATCAGGGGTCAAGATTCCAGACTCAAGCCCCTTCCTTCCAGAGTAATCAAGGTTTTATCCGCCAAAATCAGGGAAATCCCAGAGGTAGACCCTTTATCCAACCTGCAGTTTCAATCCAAAGTAATGCAAGAACTCCACCTCAGAATAGGGGACGTCAAAGAGAGTTGTTCCCAAATCGGCCGTCCACTTCCAAGGCAGTAATGCTGGAAGTGATTGAAGAAGAAGAAGATGATGAAAAATATCATACTCCACCTGCGAGATGAGGACATCTCGCGTTTTTTAAGTGGGGTAGAATGTAAGATTCCTCCCCCAGCCCCTCATGATGTCCAGTATCTTCCCCTGTAATCAATCCCCTCTTCAAAAATATAAAAGATCTTGTTTCTACCTATTTTGGGCCTAGAGAGAGAAAATATTCTAGAGAGAGATTATTTAGATTTTAAATATTTTTGGATAGAAAAATACCTCATATTATTAAAATACGTTCCCCTGAAACACAAGTTCATGTAATTCCTACTCAATTGGATTTATGCATGGAAAGATGCATAAAGAATTTATTTTAACCCAAAAGAGTTATTCTCATCAATTTTGATTTTATGCATAGAAAGATGCATAAAGAAATCTATTTTTAGTTCAAAAGAGTTATTTTCATCAATTTTGATTTTATGCATGAGAAGATACATAAAAGATTGAATTATAATTCAAAAGTGTCATTCTCATTTAAAATGAATTTATGCATAGGAAGATGCATAAAATATTGATTTTTGAAAGTGTTATTCTCCCTAAAATAAAATTTATGCATAAATAGATGCGTAAAGAAATCTTATATCAAAAATAAGAATTCTCTTGCATTATATAAATAGATATGAGGATGTGAAATGAATCAGACAGATGAAAATGAACGAGGAATAGATGTAGTTATATGTATGTGAAGGATGTATGTGAAAGGAAAAATGTATGTGAAAATGGATGTATGGATGTGGATGTATGAATGTGGATGTAGATGTGGATGTATGAATGTGGATGTATGAATGTGAATGTGGATGTGAATGTATGAATGTGGATGTGGAAATGGATGTATGGATGTGGATGTGGATGTATGGATGTATGGATGTATGGATGTGAATGTGGATGTGAAAATGGATGTATGGATGTGGATGTAGATGTATGAATGTGAATGGGGATGTGAATGTATGAATGTGGATGTAGATGTGGATGTATGAATGTGATTGTAGATGTGAATGTATGAATGTGGATGTGGAAATGGATGTATGGATGTGGATGTGAAAATGGATGTATGGATGTGGATGTAGATGTATGAATGTGAATGGGGATGTCAATGTATGAATGTGGATGTGAAAATGGATGTATGGATGTGGATGTGGATGTGGATGTGGAAATGGATGTATGGATGTGGATGTGGATATGGATGTATGGATGTGGATGTGGATATGGATGTGGATGTGGATGTGGATATGGATGTATGGATGTGGATGTGGATATATGAATGTGGATGTGAAAATGGATGTATGGATGTGGATGTATGGATGTAGATGTATGAATGTGGATGTAGATGTGAATGTGGATGTGTATGCGGAATAATGAATATACGAATATGTATGTGAATGGATATGAAGTCGATATGAAAACGAATGGATGAGATGAGATGTCATGAGAATCAGAATGTGAAATGAATAATATAATATGTAAACTAATGAGATGTAATGAGAAATGGATGTGATGAGACGTACTGTAAATTAAGAAAGATAGGAATGGATGTTATGTGAAGTGAATGAATCTAATGAGATGGGATGGAAAATGATGTATCTGGTCAAGAATGGATACACTTATGAATTGGATTTGGGTTAAGTAATATGGATTGATGTGGAACAAATTGGAAAGTTGTGAATTCATTATAGAAACTGTATTTGTGATCTGTTTGTAAATGACTGTTTTATGTCAAGAATGCTGGGGAAGCATTTTGACTATCTTGAGAATGTGGTCATGGAGACCTACCTGATAAAGTTGCAAGCTGACGGAGAGTCAACGGAGGACGTCTTGCGTAGCAAGGTCGGCCGAGAATGTGGTCTTGAGAATGTGGTCATGGAGACCTACCTGATAAAGTTGCAAGCTGACGGAGAGTCAACGGAGGACGTCTCGCATAGCAAGGTCGACCGAGACCTTGCTCAACCTCGGTACGATTTAAATGGTGAGCTTCCGGTACGGTGGATGAGGGACCAAGGAAGCAGCCTATGAGTGAAGCGCTAGGTGACCTGCGAAGGATCCTAGAGGGTGCTGACCATACGGTGCTCAGGCTCTGGGTCGCCGAAGATACCCACACATGCATCGTGGAAGATATTGGAACAAGGAGTAAGAGTTGTTTTCTCAAACCGGGCATGGATCTGGTTGATTGACCTTGCTGGTCCTCAACGGATGAGTCCATGGCTCTTTTATATGGATCTGTTGGTTGATCTTGCTGATATTCAACGGAGATTCCATCTTGATTTTTATAAGTGATTATATTGCTATGAGCTAGGAACTATTGAAAAGGCCCCTGAGTGAACAGGTGGTGAGCGTTCTGGTTGCCAATGATGCCATAGATACTCTGATGAAGGAATGATTGGAAATTAAGATTCAACAGGATATTTTGGAGGATTGTGATCAGTGATACTATGGTTTCATTAATGATTGTTTTAAAGATGACTGAATCTGTGAAAAAGGCAATTTCATATTGGGTGTGTAAGTGGTGTGACTAGTTTTATGTTTGCATGAACATCCGGCTAGGGGGCCTGGGAACTCTTTTTCCTGGAACCCGGGACAAAACCTAACCAAATTCCTAATTGGATCCCATCACTACAGTGGTTGGGCGGTTGGCTAACCCATGGGACTGGATGGGGTTAGGCTGGACTGATGGATCCGTAAATCGAGACTCAATTTATGTTTAGTTCGATAGATGAAGTAAATCTCGACAAAAATTGTTCTATGGAAAAAGAATCAACGGCTCTACCTCTCGATGAGGAAAAAAGTGTTGGTCTCTATGATCCAAGTGCAATCTGTCCCTTGATGTGACTATGGAACTTACGAGTTCGGTCAGATCAGTTCAGTTAGTTAAGGCTTTTGACTACGTTAGGGAAAAGTTATCCTGGTGGAATCGCCCGTGCTTTCCGGGCAAAGGAAGTTTTTCCCGGGTTTGGTTTTGGAAAAACCGATGGATTAGTCTCTTGTCCGGATATCCAAGGGCGAGGCCCTGAGTGTAGGACCTTGCCCTGTGCAAGAAGTGCTACTTCCACTGCTAGCACCCCAGAATTTGTTGCGCGGTGGGGACAGGGATCTTACACATAGACTATGAGGAGACATTCGGCCCGGTTACAAGAATGGCAACCATGAGAGCTATCATTGCTATGGATGTAGCAAAGGGTTGGTCTTTACATAAAATGGATGTAAAGAATGGTTTCTTGCATGGTGATTTACAAGAAGAAGTGTACATTTTGCAGCCACTAGGTTATGAGTGATGCACATCCAGATTTTGTGTGCAGGTTATGCAAAGCCTTGTATGGCTTGAATTAGGCACCTAGAGCATGGTTAAACAAGATTGGGGAGTATCTTGTTACCATTGGATTTCAGATATCCAATGTAGATTTTTCACTATATGGGAAAAAGAAAGATATAGGGATCATGCTATTAGTCATCTATGTGGATGACTTGATTATCACTGGTGATAGTGATGCAAACATACATGATGTCAGGAATGCTAAATGAGCCAATTCTCATCAGCCTCCTACAAGTAACCCAACACTGAGCCTCGGGGGGGTCACTCGTATAAATATGTAAGTATCACGTGGGTTCAACAGAAGGACATTTTAAATATTTAAAACTTACAGAAATATATTTACAGAGGGGATTTATTTATTGTATTTTAAAAAAAATTTACAGATTTGAATAGGAAAGGATACATTATATTCACTAAAAAATTCACAGATAAGGGACTTTTTAAATAGGCCTTGAACGCACGTGATATAGAGGATTTACATATAGTGACCCCCCCCGAGCACTGAGCCATGCTAATACAAACTAGTGTGGTTCCTTTGTGACAAGGCACTCGAATGGGAGCTTTGTAAATTGTGCTCTTCATGGTGCCTCTGAAACTTTTAGAGTTCACGTAAAACGAGCCTATGCTACTCGTACCTCCAAGTCCTCATTGACTGAAGGCTAGATATATTTTTTCTCGGTGCAACTTTCTGACCTTTTTAAGATCTTTTGAGACGAGGAGGCCCTCACAGTCCTCTTTGTCTGCACCATCTATAACAAAATCAGATGGATGGCTCAAATGACTAACCAAGAGAAATTTTGGATAAAAATCACTACAATGCGATATGTAGACAACCATTACATTCAAACAACTCATATATTGCATTGTATTGCATTGACAGTCAAAAAAACTTCAACATGCAAAATAGAATCAAACGACAAACAAGGAAAACATTTTGGATTACCTTAACTACAACATAATAGGAATATTTCCAACAAATTGAACCCCCCATATCGAGTTGTATTGAATTCACGACGATGAAGGAAATCACAACACACAAAATTGGCTCAAATGACCAATAAGGATAATTTTTTTATAAAAATCACTACAACGCGATATGGAAAAAACCAACACATTTAAACCCATACATCTCATTGTACTGCATGCACATTCAAAGGAACTCAAACATACAAAATAGGCTTAAATGACAAAAAAGGGATAAAATTCACTACAACGTGATAGGAAGACATCCAACACATTGAATCCCCCATATCCCGTTGTGTTGAATTCACAAGCAATGAAGGAACATACAACATGCAAAATCAGCTCAAATGACCAATAAGGATAAATTTTGGATAAAAAACTCACTCCACAACACGATATGCAAACAACCAACACATTCAAACCCATACATCTCCTTGTACTACATTAACAATCAAAGAAACTCCAACTCGTAAAATAGGCTCAAATGAAAAACAAGGAAAACTTTTTAGATAAAATTTACTAAAACTTGATAAGAAGACATCCAGCACATTAAATCCAACATATCACATTGTATTGAATTCACAATCAAGGAAACTCTAAACATGTTAAGCACGTAATTTACAAGTACATGTATTAAATCCAACAACACATTGTATTGAATTCACAATCAAGGAAACTCTAAACATGTTAAACACCTAATTTACAAGTACATGTACCAATCAATACAATGCAAGAAAAGAGCCCATAACTGCGTTGCCCTCGCGTTGCAGGTAATCGTGATACAGGAAGAGCGATACTAGAGTACTACATTTTTTGTTAGAGACCTCTCATGAGTCCACGCAAAAGAGGCGTGCCAAGGTCAAAGAAGACATGATGCAAGCTTACAAACATTGGATTTGAGAAATAAAAACTTAACATCAATAGAATGTCATCCACGAAGAGATGAGATGGCGTAGATGACGAAGAGAAGATCACATCAATGAAGACGAACAAAAAATAAGGCATGATGTTTAAGAAAAGTTTTATGCTTAATTCAATGATTTATGGTTTATCAGAAGAGATCCCACCTTAAGTAGGTGTGATGTTGCGTGATGACATAAGAAGTGATGGTGTTAGGTGCACGTGGCATGCAATGATGATGATCGAATGCATGAGTGACACATGTCTATCACTCATGGGAAAGAATGGGGGCAACCGTGCCAATGTATGTCTGCCATGTGTAAATATCGCACGATAATGCACGCTCTCCCACATGCATTATTTATAGCATGAGTTTCAAAAACTCTGGGCTTTTTTTTTCCCGTGAAAATATTTTTTTATACTCTTGCTTGTTCCTTTGCGATAGTGCGACTGCTGTTGGCACTTATCCTAGGCAATAATCTTTCATCGATATTGATCTGTGATAGCCTCCAACCCTTCGGCAATTTTAAGGTGAGTTCTCAAGTTGTATCAGTCTTAGAATGTTCCTTTTTATAATTGAAAAAGGATTGTGAGCATAATTCCTTTACCTATGCAAATCATGTATAGTTGAAAAATGGTGTGAGTGTCAGAAGAACGCGATGTAAGGTTTCACTTGAGAACATCCACCCTAGATTGCGTTGTATTGGCTTGCATATACAAGGGCAATATAGCGTGACCTTGGAACCTTGTGGGTGACGCCGGTCTCCATACTCGGGGGGGTCACTCGTATAAATATGTAAGTATCACGTGGGTTCAACAGAAGGACATTTTAAATATTTAAAACTTACAGAAATATATTTACAGAGGGGATTTATTTATTGTATTTTAAAAAAAATTACAGATTTGAATAGGAAAGGATACATTATATTCACTAACAAATTCATAGATAAGGGACTTTTTAAATAGACCTTGAACGCACGTGATATAGAGGATTTACATATAGTGACCCCCTCGAGTCTCCATAGTACACACATTTGTAATGAAAATAGGCTAGATTCATGAGCTTTAAAAACCACATTTTAGTGTTTCCACGTATTTGTGCAATATGGACCTTGTATATTGTAATTCAATACAACGTGGTATAGGACTTCACTCACCAACATCCACCCTATATCGCGTTATATTGACTTGCCATATAGAAGGTTAGTATAGTGCGAATATGGAACCCTACGTCCGATCACCAATCTAGCCATAATGAAAAACATGGTTGTTGGATATTTATGCAGTGTGAAACCATACGACCGAGCCCTATGTTGTAATGAAAAACTATAGTATTGCAAGATTTTGAGGCCAGTTGTCACATAATAGTGCAATATAGACCTTGTATATTACAGGTCAGTAAAATGTGATATCAGGATTTCCTTTTGCCAACATCCAACCTTCTATTGATTTTCAATATACAAGGTCTTTTTATCTTAAATATGGAACCTTATTCCTAATCATTGGCTCATAGTGATGTTTTCTTAAATTTTAACAACATAAATCAATATGGCATGAATATGGAATTTTACGGCAGATTGTTGGGGCTCGTGGCCCATAGTTGTGTTAAAATGAAAAGTTGTAGCATTGCTAGCTTCTGATGCATATTTGTGAAACGTCAACCGTGTGTATTTAGATTCAACACAATGCGATATCAAGCTTCACTTGCAACATCCACCGTAAATTATAGTGTATTGACTTTGACAACACTATAACTGCAAATCTCCATTATTCTTTCATTGCTGTGTAGTTAGTAATCATTTTGACATCTTTTTCTTCTTGTAGATGTATTCTTTTTAGATCGAGGTTGAGCCTGATCCTAGGTTAGAAGAAACTCCTAAGGAGAAATCGTTCAACTTCCTTCACAAATTCGGGTAGCACCATCGCCAACCTCAGATAGCATGTATGTTTTCTTGCAATGTTTCCATTGAGGATATGATCTTGTCTGGATGCTCATATCTCCAAGATAAAGAGCAACAATAGTAAGAGACAACTTTGAATGATGGATTCATCCTAGAGACAGTGTTCAGTATGTGCATGTGGACGATCTTGTTTCTTCCATATCCTGAATAGACAAGGTAAAACATGGATATTTTAAAGGTTTGGGAGGATAAGAAGAAGACACAGAGTAAGTGTCGAGTACATAAGCATAAATGTCATCTTGTTGACTACCACTATGGTTTTATTTGCTATTTATATTTGTTACTTGAGGATGAGAACATTTTAATAGAAGAAGGTGAGGAGAGGTCAAAGGAACCTTCAAGATCATAAGATGACAAGGTTCACAATGTTGCAAAGAACATAAACTTAGCCGTGGGTGGAGAGGGACCTCAGTGACTTGATATTGATGCCCTTAGAAGAGAAGACGCCCAAGTTGTTCAACAGCTCTACCAAGAGGACCTCGCTGTTGTGACAAAGGAAACGAAGAACATTCCAACCTATTAACAATAATTCAAGCGTTGCTTGACAGGGAGGACTATTGTCTCGCCCCATCATCAGATAGAATCTTGAAGAAGATGATGATTTTGTCAATCCACATGTGGATATATATACTATATTGGATTCAAATGTGGATAAGTATCTTGTACTTGATCCCATACTCCTATTCAGACATTATCAATGATGTACAAGGATGCTCTTCACTATGAAACCAACCTTCCCATTGAAGAGAAATTTTAAGATATTCAACAAAGACTCACTATTTTTTAATTGGAAAGGGAAGAGGAGTCTTCAACATCTGCATGTTGAGTTATCAATCAACATATGTACAAATTATTTACTTGTTAGTGAACGGAATTAAAAATGTCTGATAACAATAATTTTGAATATCGTTTTATGAAGCTTCATGTGTGCATGAGGATGATTTTCTTATGTGTGCATTAGGATCACGAGTGGCAAGACTCTAAAAGGACTCAGCGCTGGTGGGAGAGTACATTAACCGACTAAAATTTCCACAGCTTATTATATTCCACAAAATGTTTTCAAAGGATAAAGTTGAACTCCCATTGTTTGCAATCAAGACATTATCTAGATATTTTGGGAGATACCCTATCAAAAGTGGAATGCAAAAAAATCATGCTTTTGGAGAAGTAGTCAGCGGTGCAAATCTTCGATCAGGGACCTCGAGTGTATGCTCTAAGGAGAAAACATTGCTTAATCTATACCACATATGGATTAACATGCGGGATCAAGAAGAAGGGAGCTTCTCAAATTCAAAAGACCAAGAGTTCCGCCAGTTTTAACAATTGCACATGATGATGTTGAGAAATCTTCAAAGAGGGAAAAGCTTCACGTAGGATTCTAGTCGGCACGATCAGGAGTAGTAGTAGGCTTCTATCTCTTGTTAAAAATTGGTTTTTTAATGTAATACAATGACACTTCTAAAGTAAAACTGTTGATCATGGATCATGGAGTATGAGGAGGGGCTTTTTGATTTGTCTCTATTGTTATATCCATGTTTTTAATGTCCGAAAGTTTGAAAGTTTAAAAATATTCATGGGAGGTAGTGAATATAGTGAAGCATAAATTGAAACCAATCAAAATTGTATTCGTGACTAATTTATAAAGAATTAAATTTTTAATATCCACCAAAGCATTAAGCCCCATGAATTCAATGTGTTCTATTGGCTTTGGCTTCTTTCTCTTTTATCCTAACTGCAATACTCCTATACCACCACATGAGTAATTACCTCAATGCACTGACTTCATGGACTCCATGGCCATGCGAGGTGGCCTTTTGAAACCCACAACGAGCTTGCCAATGTGAGTGCTCCATGCCTTGGGTATACTAGATAGCTAAACTTCTTTGATTTGCAAAGTAGGGACCATGAGCCCCCAAAATATGCTGGAATAAAAATGACAAAATCATATGCACATTGGTTATTTTCATTAAGAATCATTGAACAACATAGGAAGATACAAAATTGGGGATCTTTCCATATAATGTGTTATGCTGCACTTGATATCCATGCTTCCAAGAGGTACTTATAAAATGTGGTCATAGCTTCTTTGAACTCGTTGCCATCTTCTTTGTTGAATGCCATTTTCTATAAAAGTGTAGTAACTTTATGAAAGGCATTCCATACATTAGCCTTTGCAATTATAGTCTCACCATTATTACTATGATATGAAACAACCATGTGTAACTTCCTCCATGTCTTGTACTTCCATGGTTGAAGAATTAATAAATGGCCTTCATGGTTCTTTGGTGGTGGCAAAAATTTTATAGCCTGGGCTCCACCAACACTTGGTTTACACAATACATTTCCACTTGCACCTAACCTCTTCTCATCTTTCCTAATTTCCACTTTCCCTTTGTGTAAATCCACACTTGAAAGAACCTCATGCACTCTCTTACGCACTGCTTGGGCCTTTGACGACATAGGTTGCATCTTATGTAAAAAAACATATATATTCATAAACCAATTTTAACACAGTTCTACAGACGACATGTAGTGTACAAGGATGAACTCGTGTTAAAAGAATGCCTGTAAGATTCCTCCCCTAGCCCCTCAAGATATCCAATCTCTCCCCTTGTAATCATTCCCCTTGTCAGAATATTAACAGATCTTGTTTCTACCTATTTTTGGCTTAGAGAGAGAAAATATTCTAGAGAGAGATTATTCAATTTTTAGATATTTTTGGATCGAAAAATATCTCTTCTTATTAAAATAAATTCCCTTGAAACAGAAGTTCAAAAAGAATTTCAGAAGGTGCATTAGAAATAAATTATAATCTGTTCTAAAGGCCTTAGCCTAAGGGTCCAGATTTTCTAAAAATTTTAGATTAAGGTTCTGAGGGGCCAAGTAGATTAATCCAAATAATGTAGGGAGGAGATAAATTGAAGAAATAAAGAAAATCCCCCCCAAAAATGAGTAAATACTCACATAAGATGAAGAGTTGACTAAGGACAAGGTTAGTAGTTAAAAAGAAGTTTAGATATTTAGAGGAAATGATGCATTTTTGACACCTCAATGTGGGGGAATTCCCCTCATGAAAGAGGCACCTATTTCACATGTGTGGTGGAGTTTTAAACTCTCAAATAATGAGATATTTCATCTCTCCTCTCTCCTATTTCAACTAGAATTAAAAAGTAAGCTAAACTGACCTAAAAATGGTCAAAAAGTGACCAAACTTATCTAGAAAATTCTAGAATCCGTTTGCTTGGTTAGAGGCTCACTTTTTCCTATAAATAGAAGCCTCCCCCTTTGTAAAAGCTTAAAAATGTTTTATGCACTTTTAGTCTACTCCTCCCCAGAGCCAAAAACATTGAATTCATTGATAATTCACTTGTTTTTGACTATTTCCTCTACAAAGAATGGGTGGCCACTCTTGATCCGAGCAAGAGTAGAACCCTCAATCCCTCAATCCCTCAAGACAAAGGATAGCTCACAAAACTCCATGTAAGTTAGAAATTCTACTTTTTTCTAATTCTATTCTATGGTTTTAATGATTTCTTGCTTCTTTTAAATTGAAATTGGATGTTATGAATTGATGGAAAGGCTTCCCCCTTCTCTTCATTGAATTCGGCCCTTCTTTATCCAAGATGTGTAATGATTTAAATAGAGTTAAACTTTTTGTATTGTTTTCTCTTTAAAAATGGGAATTGATTAAATTAGAGTGCTAAATTCATCTTGGGGTAAATTCTAACTAGATTTAGAATGTAAAAATTGAGAAATGGTCAGCCATACAAAGGAGGTTATGGTGAAATTTTCTTAAATTGTGTGAAAATATTTTTATCTTTATGTTATTCAAAAAGAGTAATCACCTCCGTTTGTGTATTCTAAAAGTGTTATTTTCATTCTATGCATAGAAAGATGCATATTGGAAATATTTTTATTATAAAAGCGTTATTTTCATTAGAACTAGTTTTTATGCATAGAAAGATGCATATTGGACAGATTTTTATTATAAAAGTGTTACTTTCACCAATATTGATTTTTATGCATAAAGTGATGCATAAAAGATTCTTTTTATTATAAAAGTGTTACTTTCACCGATATTGATTTTTATGCATAAAGTGATGCATTAAATTTTTTTTTATAAAAGTGTTACTTTCACCAATATTGATTTTTATGCATAAAGTGATGCATAAAAGAATTTTTTTATTATAAAAGTGTTACTTTCACCAATATTGATTTTTATGCATAAAGTGATGCATAAAAGAATTTTTTATTTATAAAAGTATTACTTTCATCAAAATTGATTTTATGCATAGAAAGATGCATGAAGAATTTATTTTTATTCCAAAAGTGTTATTCTCATTAATTTTGATTTTATGAATAGAAAGATGCATAAAGGAATTTTTTTTTATTTCAAAAGAGTTATTCTCATTAACTTTGATTTTATGCATAGAAAGATGCATAAAGGAATTTATTTTTATTTCAAAAGAGTTATTCTCATTAACTTTGATTTTATGCATAAAAAGATGCATAAAGGAATTTATTTTTATTTCAAAAGAGTTATTCTCATAACTTTGATTTTATATGCATAGAAAGATGCATAAAGGAATTTATTTTTATTTTAAAAGAGTTTTGATTTTATGCATAGAAAGATGCATTAAGAAATTTATTTTTATTTCAAAAGAGTTATTCTGATTAACTTTGATTTTATGCATAAAAAGATGTGTAAAGGAATTTATTTTTATTTCAAAAGAGTTATTCTCATTAACTTTGATTTTATGCATAGAAAGATGCATAAAGGAATTTATTTTTAATTCAAAAGAGTTATTCTCATTAATTTTGATTTGATGCATAGAAAGATGCATAAAGGATTTTATTTTTATTTCAAAAGAGTTATTCTCATTAATTTTGATATTATGCATAAAAAGATGCATAAAGGAATTTAATTTTATTTTGAAAAGTGTTATTTTCATTAAAATTGATTTTATGCATAGAAAGATGCATAAAGGATTTATTTTTATTTCGAAAGTGTTATTTTCCTTAAAAATGAATCTATGCATAAATAGATGTATAAAAGGATTTTTATAAAAGTGTTATTCCCAATTGAAGTTGATTTTTATAAATGAGAATGAATGGATGGATGTGATATGAATCAGATAAATGTGAATGAATGGATGGATAGATGTGATGTGAATCAGATAAATGTGAATGAATGAATGGATAGATGTGATGTGAATCAGATAAATGTGAATGAATGGATAGATAGATGTGATGTGAATCAGATAAATGTGAATGAATGGATGGATAGATGTGATGTGAATCAAATAAATGAGAATGAATAAATGGATGTGATGTGAATTAGATAAATGTGAATGAATGGATGGATGGATGTGATGTGAATCAGATAAATGTGAATGAATGGATGGATGGATGTGATGTGAATCAGATAAATGTGAATGAATGGATGGATGGATGTGATGTAAATAGATGTGATGTCATGTCATGTGAATCAGGATGTAAATGAATGATATGGGATGGATGTGGATGTATGTGAAAGAATGGATGTGGATGTATGTGAAGAATGGATGTGGATGTATGTGAAAGGATAGATGTGGATGTGTATGTGATAAGTATGGATGAGGATGTATGTGGAAGAATATATGTGGATGTGAATGTGATGGATATGAACGAGAATAGAGGTGATGAGATGTGATGTAAATTGGATAGATATGAATGATATGGGATGTGATTGAATGTGATAGCATGTGAATCAGGATGTGGATGAATGATAAGGGATGTGAATGAATGTGCTAGCATGTGAATCGGGATGTGAATGAATGTGATAGCTTGTGAATCGAGATGTGAATGAATGATAAGGGATGTGAATGAATGTGATGGCATGTGAATCGGGATGAGAATGAATGGTATGGGATGTGAATGGATGTGATGTGATGTGAATCAGGATGTGAATCGGGATGAGAATGAATGGTATGGGATGTGAATGGATGTGATGTGATGTGAATGAATGAGATGTGATGTGAAATGGATGTGATAAGATGCAATGTAAACTGGATAGATGTTAATGAATGTGATGTGATGAGATGTATGGGTAAATGTGATGTGATGAGATGTACGGGTAAATGCGAGTGGATGAGATCTGATGAGGATATTTGAGGAAAGAAGTGATGAGATGAAAAATGATGTGATTGGATGAGAATGGGAATTTATATGAAATGAATGTGGATTAAGTAATGTTGATTAATGTGGAAAGACTAGAGTTCGTTAGAAATTGTATTTATGACCTATTTTTAAATGACTGTTTTATGTCAAGAATGCTGGGGAAGCATTTTGACCGTCTTGTGAATGAGGTCGTGGAGACCTAGCTGATAAAGTTGCAACAGCTGATAGAGAGTCAACGGAGGACGTCTCGCGTAGCAAGGTTGGCGCCGAGGTCTTGACCAACCTTGGCTCGATTTAAATGGTGAGCTTCCGGTACAGTGGATGAGGGACCAAGGAAGCGGCCTATGAGTGAAGAGCTAGGTGACCTCTGCGAAGGATCCTAGAGGGTGCTAACCATACCGTGCTCGGGCTCTAGGTCGTCGAAGATACCCACAAGTACGTCAGGGAAGATATTGGAACAAGGAGTAAGAGTTATTTTCTGAATTCGGGCATGGATCTGGTTGATTGACCTTGCTGGTCCTCAACGGATGAGTCCATGGCTCCTTTATATGGATCTGTTGGTTGATCTTGCTGATCCTCAACGGATGAGTCCATGGCTCTTTTATATGGATCCGTTGGTTGACCTTGCTGGTCCTCAACGGATGAGTCCATGGCTCTTTTATATGGATCCATTGGTTGATCTTGCTGATCTTTAACGGAGATTCCATTTTTGATATGTGAATATATTACCGATTACTATGAGCTAGGAACTATCGAAAAGGCCCTTGAGTGGATAGGTGGTGAGCGTTCTGGTTACCAATGATGCCATAGGTACACCGATGAAGGAATGATTAGAAATAAGGACTTAACTGGAGATTTTGAGGATTATGATCAGTGACACAAGGGTTTCATTAAATGATTGTTTTTAAAGATAGATGATGGTGAGAAAAAAAAGGACAATTTCATATTGGGTGTGTAAGTGGTGTGACTAGTTTTAAGTTTGCATGAATATCCGGCTAGGGGGCCTGGGAACTCTTTTCCCTGGTACCCGGGACAAAACCTAACCAAATTCTTAATTGGATCTCATTACTACAGTGGTTGGGCAGTTGGCTAACCCACGGGACTGAGGTTGGACTGATGGAGACTAAATTTTTACTGGTACGATAGATGAACTAAATCCCGCATAAAAATTGTTCTATGGAAAAGAATCAACGGCTGTGCCTTTCAATGAGGAAAAAAGTGTTGGTCTCTATGATCCAAGTGCAATCTTTCCTTTGAACTGACTATGGGACTTACAGATCAGTTCAGTTAGTTTTAAGGTTTTTGACTATGATAGAGAAAAGTTATCTTGGTGGAATCGCCCGTGCTTTTCGGGCAAGGGAAGTTTTTCCGGGTTCGATTTTGGAAGAACTAATGGATTCGTCTCTTGTCTGGATATCCGTGTGGGCGAGGACCCGAGTATGGCACCCTGCCCCATGCAAGAAGTTCTACTTCCACTACTAGCAACCCCAGAATTCATTGCGCGGTGGGGACAGGGATCTCACAGCTGGTATCAGAGCAATTTGGCTAAAGTGGATCAACTGAGAAGCCAAGAATGCCATAAATTTATAAAGTAGCAGTAAAAGGTTGGAATTGTGTGATGAAACTCATACAAATTGATATTCAAAATGAAATTTCTAATTTGATAATTGGGTCTTCAGATGGAAGTACTGTAATTGTATGGAATCCCTGACTTGCTTGAGGCCTAGACATGATGGTATTTACCTTATAGTTACAAGGACCATCGTGAGTACCCGTATATACTGAGGGTATAACTGTAGCTCTTTACTTCTGGCAGTATATACGAGTAAATCTAAGATCTTGAAATTATAAGCTAAAATGCTATCCAGATGATGAATTTGAATGTGGTTGATATGATTTTAAAATTCTGGTTGAGAACTGATGAGTTGAATTGGATTCTGATTGAAAAATGATGATTCCTGAATTTTTGGTTGAAAAGCGATAAACTGACCAAAACCACAATGACGATGAATGGGATGAGTCCCTGTGTTGATATTCGTAACTCGAATGATGGTAATGACTTCAACAAATCCCTATGAGATTAGTGTATTGTGCTGACAGATTGCTACTGTTAACTCTTGACCCAATGGGTGAAGTTAAGAGATGGAAAATTAAAAATCTTTAAAATTGAAATCCCCCATGAAGGACTGTTCAGATGGAAATTTTGGTCTAATAGACCATTATTGTGTTAAAGATATGAATGATATGTTTTGAATGAATTGTTATCTGATAATGTGAGTATCTTTATCCCACGATTCTGTGGGGAGCCAACCTATCTAAAGAACCCCAGAATCAAATGAATCAAAAATCGGATTTGAATCATAAATAAAGGGACTTAACAAGATTTTCTGTATTGATAGGAACATGGATTGTGGTCGTCGTGGTAGAAATTATAACCCCCAATATATGAAGAGATATAAACCATGAGAGCTTAATTATCTTAATAATCCTTCCTAATTTTATAGACTTCTGAATATCCAAGACAATATTTGATTTAAATGCTAATAGAGTGCCTTTGTCTTGAAAATTCCAATCTAAAGAATCTAGACTTACACTAAAATAGAATGAGGGTATAGCAACAAAAATAGTAGTGCTTTGATAACTATAAGGGTAGGGAGATATCGAGCTATTTTTACTCTTCTAAAAAAGTGTTATTTTCATTGGAACAGATTTTTTGAGAGCAGCGAAATAGCATTGCTGAGTAGTAAAATTTCATTGTTTTAGCAGTGAACATAGTGCGTAATAAAAAAAATTGGGGAAGACTAGGGAGTCTACACAGGTTTCCCCATTGTGCTCCAGCTCTTTAAAAAAAAATTAAAACGGAGTCAGAGTTTTTTGACATAAACATAAACATGAAAAATAAAAAGATTGAGAAGAATGTAAGTGAGCCCAAAGTTTATTATATTTCACAAATTGTCGGGCCTTTGCCCATATATACAAAATAATATCAAAGAGGCGGTGGAAAATCGAAATCCTCCCAGCACCCAAGGGTTCAATAAAGAAAAAACATGATGTAAGCAATCAAAAGAAGCAGAGAGCTTACTGCTCCTATATGTGAAGATGAAAGAGAGGATTAGTGGAAGAGCTGTAAAACAAAAGAGGTAACAACACAAGAATGCTCTAGCAAAAGAATGATTAAAGCTTAAACAAAAGAGGAAACATGTGATATTAGAACATTGCTGAGACCTTATACAATACTGTTTAAACAAGCAGGGTGGACAATGCTTATTTTGGATGATAACTTCTGAGGACTTTCCACACGCTCCTCCCCACTATTAAAGCTAAAGGCAACTTCTCTTTTAAAAGAGAGAAATAGTGAAAATATCAAGGGCTCCCCTCTACTATACCCACCTACTCGTGCGGATAACCACTCCTAACTTGACTTAACTAGCACTCTAGTTGGCCTAAAATAATGCCCCATATCTCTATGCATTAGCCTGAACCCTAAACCTGGCACCGAAGGGTGGAATAAACATGAAGTGTTGCATGGATAACATAGCTTACCACGACAATGTTAAGTGAAAGGAGAGGACAACAATGTAAGACCTACAAAACATAACATAAGAAAAATTATTAGTTACACATTTAAACTTCATGCATGCATAGCACTACACATTAGGCTTATGTAAAAGGCATATGTATAGGCTTATATGTATAAGGAATATATATAAGCTTATTCTTAAGGCTTATGCATAAGCCTTAAGCGCTTATGTATATGCCTTAAGCATAGGCTTATACATAAGTCTTATTTATAGGGCTTAATACTTTAGCATAGGCTTATGAATTGAAAAGATGCAAGGGAGAAGAGAGCTTGAGCTCTTGCAAGCACACACACACTCTCACAAAACCCTAGAAGAGAACACACAAGGTGAGAGGCTGAAAATCTTCTTCTTCTTCTTCACACAACACTCAACACTCCATATACAAAGATAAGAGTACACATTTATAAAAAGGTACTCAACCAAATACATACTAGGGTTCTCTATAGTGTGAACCCAACTAAATGAGCTGGCGCTATAACTATGCCAGTCTCTAGAATGGCTGTCACACAACCTGTCATCCCACTCGTCACCCATGATCTCACCAACCATGCCAGTGGTGTAAGTGTGAAGCCTATCCCCCAGGCGGGTCATGAGTGTCCACCGCCTCACTAGATGAGCTCGATATCTCAACACTCCCCTTCGAGCTCAACTCCATCTCATGTACACCAAGCGAAGCCCTGAATCAGCAGAGCTTCTCTATACCCAACGCTTTGGTGAAGATGTCAGCGACCTGATCTTGTGTGCTGACATAAACAAGATCAACGTCTCCTACCAAGACCTTCTCTCTGACAAAATGGTAGTGGACCTCTATATGCTTCATGCGAGCATGAAAAACTGGGTTCTTGGCCAACAATATACTACTAATGTTTTCACAGAAAATGCAACTTGTCTATCCACCACTCATAGACCCAAATCTGCAAGTAGCTTTCTCAACCAAGCTACCTCACATGCTGCCATAGCAGCACCTCTGTACTCGGCCCTATACTTGATAGAGCAACCGTAGGCTACTTCTTGCTGCTCCAAGTCATAGCAGCACTCCCCAAAGAAAACATGAAGCCACTAGTAGATCTTCTATCTGAGATACTACTAGCCCAATCAGCATATGTGTACCCATGTACACATATCTCTATCCCAGTTTCATAAAATAGTCCACAATGCAAAGTAGACCTCACGTACCTCAGTATGTGTCTCAATGCATCCAAATGCAGCTTCCAAGGAACCTGCATAAATTGACTCACCAACCCAACAGCATAGCTCAAATCAGGCCTGGTGATCGTCATGTAGATCAAGCTTCCTACTATGCGCCTATACATAGTAGGATCCTCCAAAATCTCTCCTGAATCTACACTCAACTTGCCGTTCTGATCCAATGGCACTGAGATAGTCTTACAGCCTGTCATACCATACTTGGACAACATGTCCAAGCCATACTGTCTCTGCAGTAATCCAATACCATGTGGTGACCTAATCACCTCGATGCCCAAGAAATATCTGAGCTCCCCCAGATCCTTCATCTCAAACTTCTGTCTAAGCAAGATCTTTACATCAAAGATCTCTGCATCATGGTCCCCCATAATGATCATGTCATCTACATAGATGACAACGAGTACAACCCCTCTATCACTGTGTCTCACATACAACGAGAAATCTGCATTGGCTACATGAAAGCCAATAGTGACAAGATATTCAGAAATCTTGTCAGACCATGCTCTTGGTGCTTGTTTTAAGCCATACAAGGCTTTCTTCAACCTGCACACATGGTCGGGGTGACTCACATCCTCATAACCAGGTGGTTGCAACATATACACCTCTTCTTGCAAATCCCCATGCAAGAATGCATTCTTTACATCCATCTGATGTAAAGACCATTGCTTTGACGCAGCCACTGCTATCACAACTCTCATTGTTTCCATCTTGGCAACTAGGCTGAAAGTTTCCTCATAATCAATGCCATATGTCTGTGCATATCCTTTGGCTACCAATCTAGCCTTGTAACTGCTTATGCTTCTCACTGTTATGTTTTACTTTATACACCCACTTGCATCCAATGGCTTTCTTGCCTTCAGGAAATTACACTAAATCCCAAGTGCCTGTTTTTTCGCTCAGCAACTCCATTTTGCTGCGGAGTGTATCTGCAACATGTAAACTATCTCCGAATACCATTCTTCTTCAAAAATTCAGAGAACTCATTGGAGAAGTACTCTCCCCCTCCATCTAACAACCTTAGGCACTTTACATATTTCCCTGTTTGCTTTTTCAACCATAACTCTGAAATTTTGAAAGTGAGTGAACACCTCACCCTTCTCCTTCATGAAGTATACCCACACTTTCCTTGTGTGGTCATCAATAAATGTCACATAGTACTTGCAACCTCCCATAGACATGGTTTTCATAGGACCCCATACATCTGAATGCATAACATCTAGTGCATTTCTACTCACATTTCTGTTACGTGGAAATACATGTTTTGTTTGCTTTCCAAATTGGCATGCTTCACATATTTTTTGCATACCTTCAACTTTAAACTTTGGCAGTCCTATCACAATTCCTTTAGTCTGCATAGACTTCATTCTCTGCACATTCACATGTCCAATTCTTTTATGCCAAATGTATGTGTCTGCAACAATTCCTGAACCATTTGCAAACATCACAACACTCACTTCAAGCATGTTTACATTCAACATAAACATTCTGCCCACTCTGTTGCCTTTTGCAACCAACTTGCACTTGTCTTTAAAGTCTTCAACATAATTGGATAAGCAGTGTCATCCCCTATTTCCACAAAACCTGGTCTTTCAAGGTTTTTCATCTCCTTGAACCATTCCCCATGACTTGTAATGTGGTTCGAAGCACCTGAATCAACGTACCATACATCATCTTTATGTGGTTCAAAGCACCTGAATCAACGTACCATACATCATCTTTATGTGGTTCAAAGCACCTGAATCAATGTACCATACATCATCTGGTCTTTCAAGGTTTTTCATCTCCTTGAACCACTCCGCATGACTTGTCATGTGGTTCGAAGCACCTGAATCAACGTACCATACATCATCTTTATGTGCTGCTTCAACATTTTCAGACATGGCATTAACGACATGCTACATAACAAACAACCTTTCATTATCCTCATTGTTTCTACTTAAGGATGCATAGTTGTTTTGCTGCAATTTCCCATTTTGCATGTCAGCCTGCTTCTTATAACAATCTGCCTGCACATGTCCAGGCTTACCACAATAAAGGCATCCACGTGTATCATTATATTGCCTTTGCCAAATTCCACGACCTCTTTGACTCCCCCTACCTCTGAATTGGCCTCTTCCACCTGCGTGTTGTTGTTTGTTGTGAATTCTGGGACTGTTGTTGTTGCTGCTACTGCTGGCCATAATTCTGATTACCTGTTCCGCCACCTCCTTGATCGTGTCAACGGCCTCCTCTACCTCGTCCTCTTCTTGAACTTGTGTAGAAGGCCTGTTGCTCCGAACTGTTTTTGTTTTGTGAAGACTGTTGGTCTTCACCCAAGCTCTTCTCTTCTATAATCAACATAGACACCAAATCTGTGAAATTGGGAATGTTTTTCCGAGTCTGAATAGACGTGTTGAACGCCTTGTATTGTAGCCCGAAACCACGAAGACAGACTTCCACCTTGTCATCATCATCTATTGAAATGCCAATAGATGCAAGGGATTCCACAATACCCTTGATCTTCAATGCATAGTCATTCATAGACATACTCTTTTTCTCCAGAGTATGAATTTCATTCTTCAATTGTATCTTTCGTGCCTTGGTATTCGTTTCATAGAGTTTTACCAAGGTGTCCCACGCCTCCTTGGGGGACTTGGCATCCTGAATGTGCCCAATCATGGTGTCCTGTATAATGATAGAGAGCCAATAGATAACTTTTCTGGCTCCTTGGTTCCAATCCTTGAACTCTTTCACATCTGTAGTAGTCGGATTGATCTCCGGTATCTCCGGTGCCTCTTCATGCTCACCTTCTATGTAGTCCCAATAACCCTTTTCCATCAGGAAATTCGTCAACCTAAACCTCCAAGCATGGAAGTTGTTCTTATCAAGCTTCTCAGCAAGAATCTTGTTTATGTCATCATTTGATATCTTGCCAGACACACAAATTTACCAGAAACAGCACTTTGATTTGTCCTGCACAAACTGCTGTATTTTCTGCAGCGGTACTGTAGTACACTAAAATGTCACAACCAGTGACCTCAATGTGTATACATACACCCAATGGCAAATGTTGACCTCCTTGCAGCACACACAGTGTCTGCATAGCCAAACTATCTTCCTGCAGTTCTTAAAACAGAGTTCTGCAGAGAATCGATGACTTACCTGCAAAGCTCAAAATCGCCTGCTTTCTGAAAAACGGAGGTCGTAACGTGCCCGAAACGCCGATAGGACAATATAGTTGCCCTATAGCTTTACTCCCGCGAAGAAAGCTCCTCAATCAGAGATCATTTTTCGGTGCCTCCCGTAGAGCTCCCGACAAGGGTGTAGTTGCCAACACAAATAGGGAAGAGTAGTTGAAGTTCTTACCCTCGTACCGCTTCCTGTGCTTCTCTTGCTTTCAGCCCTTAGTATGAACCAGGCTTTGATACCATGAAAAGATGCAGGGGAGAAGAGAGCTTGAGCTCTTGCAAGCACACACACACTCTCACAAAACCCTAGAAGAGAACACACAAGGTGAGAGGCTGAAAATCTTCTTCTTCTTCTTCACACAACACTCAACACTCCATATACAAAGATAAGAGTACACATTTATAAAAAGGTACTCAACCAAATACATACTACGGTTCTCTATAGTGTGAACCCAACTAAATGAGCTGGCGCTATAACTATGCCAGTCTCTAGAATGGCTGTCACACAGCCTGTCATCCCATTGGTCGCATATCACCCATGATCTCACCAACCATGCCACAGTGGTGTGTGTGGGGCCCATCCCCTAGGCGGGTCATCAGTGTCCACTGCCTCACTAGATGAGCTCGATATCTCAACATGAATAAGCCTCAAAGCCTTAAGAATAGGCTTATGTGAATAAGCCTTAACCATAACTATAGGCTTATGTATAAGCCCTAACCATATTCATAGGGCTTATGCATAATCCTTAATCCTTAAGTTATCTCGTAAGCATAGGGTTATGCATATCCCTTCACCATAAGCCTTATTCATAAGCCTTATGCAAAGGGCCTAAGGCGTAAGTATAAGCCTTAAGCATAGGCTTATGCATAAGCCCTAACCATAAGGCTTATGCATAGGGCTTAAGGACTAAGCAAAAGCCGTATGCATAGGCTTATGTAAAGGGTGTAAGGCTTAATCATAAGTCTCAAGCATAGGCTTATGTATAATCCTTAATGATTTTCTAGGTTTAAATCACACAATCGCTGAACAAGAAGCTCAAGCATGCAAGATTATCATTGTTTAAAGATGAGTTCAAAAAATTAGAGAAGAAGGAGACCGAGGAATTGGCCACTCAATACAGTGATAAAATTGGGAAGGTAAAGAGAAGTTGTCTCCACCTTTTTTCAAAGTTTCAAAGAATAGAGTGATTAATGTGTGGTTGGAGATGTTAACTTGCAAGCCTTAAAAAAATAAGACAAGTTTTGAGTAGGTTCTCTTTTATTCGTGTATCTTTGTACGATATTTTTTGTTTAGTTTAGATTCTTAATATAATTGATTCTAAGCATGGTAATGATTGGCGATCTAAAGTATGGTCTCTAAAATGGGAATTAGATGCAACTTTGGAGAAGTTGAACCTACGTGCCTTGTGTACTGTCCCCATAGAATCTAAAATTTATTTGTTGTCTTTTCTGGAAGCAAAATAGACCACTAAATCTATATTGTTCAACCTTGCTCAAGGAGAGTCCCACATATATAGACATTGAGTTGGAGCCTTCTATTGTAGTTTGGCTTTGCACATGGCATCCTATTGTATTGGGCTCTTGCATTTGCTATCCATGCATTCTCATTTTAATATGTGGGTTGTGCACATTTATGTTTTTGTTTTGTAGTTGGCTTTGGAGAGAAGTTATTTTGGGGAAAATATTACAAAGAGCTCAGAATCCGCTGAGAGATTTTTAGGATGTTCTTGGTGGTGTTGTCCAAGGATTGTTTTCTGTACAACTACTATGAAGAGGTGAAGGTTGAGAGGAAACACTTATTTCCTTTAAATACTCATGGAGAGTCAAAGGAGAAAAAGGATGATGTGGGGGAGCTGAAGAAGCTTGAATTGATCCAGATGGCAGCCTAGAGACTAGTCTACAAGTATGACCTTATGTGAATATCTTCTTTTTCAAGTGTAGAATGGGATATTATCTAATTCTTGGTTTATTGCTACAACTAAAAGAAAACTGATGCTATTTGTGTCTTGAAAGAAAATGATCATTTGCACACTATAACAATAAGATCAAAGAAGTGGTTATTGATTAAAAATGAGGGCACCAGTATGTATCCTCCACCCATGCATAGATGCTTGAAGTGGGATATCAAAAATTTGTCCATGGTGGATAGACGTACAGAAGGGTCACATGTTAGAGAGGGAGAATGAGCTCCATGAATATGTTTTTCAAGAGCAACCTAGGGTGGTTGTGGACAAGGCTAATGTTTCACAGGATGGAGGTAAAAAAAGATTGCTTACCTCTTGTGCATACTTTATGTATATTTCTTACAGAGCAGTTATCTCTATCTTTGTGGTCCAAAGGTTGTGGTGGAAAGGAAATGAAGGTTGCAGAGAGAGACACTCTCTAGGAATGATGATGGTGGGATGTCTAAAAATATAGTATTTGGGAATGGTAAGTGTGATTTATGGCCTAGAACAAGATAGAGTAGAGAGCTAGAGCACAAGGAGAAAGAGCACACTCTCAATCAACACTTAAGGGAATGTCCCTTTCTCATTAGAGAAATTCACTTATATACAAGGGACTTATACGTTTGGGCATACACCCAATAACTCATTGGGTGCCCACTTATTGCCTAACCTTGTAAAATCTAATCTAAGAACACATTGAGTGGATGTTGGTTATCTCGTGAGTACATCATTAAGTGCAATTATGTGGAAATAAAATATGATTGGAATAAGTTATTAATTCCCACATAGGTGGACAACACATAATTGAGGGTGAACAAGGATCTTTTAGGTAGTTCCCATTATGTGTGTACATCCTTTAGTGACTTTGCACTACTTGTGCATGTTCTTAGCTTGTTGTAGATCTCTTATCTCCATGTGTGACCAACACACACTTCCACTAAGCTTATCAAAAGTAGGTGTAGATGTGCATTGCTAATGCATGTCAATGTAGTCTCTGTGTTAACCTCAACCAATGGAAAGCCCACATATACAACACTCACTAATATAAATCCAACCAAGTGAAGAAGCTCCCGCCGTCACCCCCCCTGCTCGCGCTGCTCGCCCCTCGCCATCCCTCCCTCGCGCCCTGTCCCCCCCCCGCCTGCCACCAGTGCTTATGCGCCCCCCCTTCTTCTCGCCATCGCGCCCCCCCCTTTCTCCTCGCTTTCTCTCCCTCTCTCGCGCTGAAGCGCCCCCCCCCCCTTCAATTCGCCTTCGCGCCCCCTCCCCTCGTCAGCGCCCCGTCCCCCCCCTCCGCCAGCCCTCTCTCCCCCCACCGCCTCTCTCCCCCCTCCACCAGCCCTCTCTCCCCCCACCGCCTCTCCTTTCGCGCTGCTCCCGCCCCCCCCCTTCTTGCTGTTTCTTCGCCGCCTTACCCCCCCCTTCTTGGTTGTTTTTTTCGCCCCCTGGGGATCCTTCTTTTTTTATCCTCCCGCCTTCCCTCTCCGCCCTTCGCGTGCAGCTCAGTTCTTGCAGGTATCGCATTCGCTCCGCCTTCGCCACAGCTTTAGACTCTGATGGAGGCTCCTCCCGCAGAGGGACTCTTCTGCAGCCCCCTCGACCGCCCCTGCTGAGGATACCCCCATCAGGCTTTCTCTTTCGCCAGAAGAGGAAGCGAGCCTCGCCGCCGCAGAGGTGGAACGCCTCCAGGCACATTCCACCATCTGCCGTATAGTCGGCACTCGCCCCAGCAGAGGGGAGATCCGGGATCTTCTTCAGGCCCGCCTTCTTACAGATGTGGGCAAGATCTTGGACGTACAGCTATTGGGCCGTGGACATTACCAGATCAAGTTCGAGGCCGCCCAGAGTGTTGCCAAGGTCCTTGCCATGAGTCCCCTTGACATCAGGGGTGCTCGGGCTTTCTTCAGACCTTGGCAGCATGGATTTGACCCAGCAGCGGCGGCAGAGCAGGGAGAGCACCTTTTTCATGTTACAATTTGCTTCCTTGGACTCTGCCGGGAGTATCTTCCGCGCCTCCCCAAGCTCGGAGCATTGGTGGGCTCGGTACTAGAGACTGGCCCCTTAGCTGCTTCAGTGGTGGCCAGAGCAGCTGGGCTACCTTCGGTCAGAGTGTTGGTGTCTGACATCTCCTCCCTTCCTAAGGTCATTCAGCTACCTAGGATAGGGGGGGATGGATAGATCAGAGAGTGGAGTTCTCGGGGCTCTCGAATCAGTGCTTCATTTGCAGGCAGGTCGGCCATCTGGCCAAGGCTTGCCCTCGCAGGAGACCCCGACCCTCACCATAGCAGTAGGCTACTGATGGCCCGCCCACAGATTCGGCTCGGTAGGCTGCCTCCGGGACACCTGCTCAGGCCACAGAGGCCTCGGAGTGGCAGCCTGGACAAGGGCGCCGCCAAGGGAGACAGCCACAGCAGCACGCCCAGAGACCGCTGCAACAGTAGCCACAGTCTTAGCCTCACTGGGTTCCCGTGAGGAACAGCTTTTCTCCCCTCCAGGAGGAGACCCCCGCGGCGACGACTGAGGACCAGGAGATGCCAGCACCCCCTCCTTCACCCCCCACCCCCGTCCCCTCCCACCGCCTCGCTTCCACCATCGCCTCCTCCCGTCTCCGCTCCGGTTTCGGCAGCGGCTCCCTCTCCACCCCCCTCGCCTCCCCTCCTCCCCCTCCACCCGCCTCACCTTCCCGGGAGGCCCTGGCAGTTCCCTGGCGTTCACTTGCAGTCCAAAGAGCGCTGAGCACTGACCTCGCTCGAGCATCACAGAGGAGACCTATGCCGATTAGGGCTTCACGGATTTCATCTATCCGCAGTCGGCTGAGTCGCCTTGGCATTAGACAGCGCTTGGAGGCTTTTGATTATACCTTCACACGGCTTTTTGGAGCAGAGGGCCCCCATGAGCCAGCACCCATTCGAGTTCATGTAGTGATACCTCCGGCCCGTGGGGAGGAGGCACTAGACTCAGTGGTGGCTTCTCGTTCCCTCTATGTGGCCCTTGCGACCGGGAGTGGACTCTAGAGCTCGCTCTCAGCACTTTGAAGACTCAGGCAGTTGAGTTTTCTCATCACATGAGCGATCTGGAGGTGATAGATGTGATAGGCCGACTTTGGGAGTTGGCTCATTTTTTCTTAGATCCCGGGAGTGTGGATACCTCAGGGATTCGGCATTTGGTCGTTCGCATAGTGGCAAACTTAGCACGCGACCCTGGATATGTGTGTATACACGAGGTTGCTTTGTCAGAGTGGGAGGCAGTCGCCATGGGCCACAGCCACCACTGGCGCCTGATCCGGGATTCTTGCAGCACACCGGGTGGGCAGATTCACAGCCACTCAGATGGGGACTACTCTCCATCCCCAAGCCGCTTGCGAAGGCCCGCTGTACGGCTGAGACAGCATCCACCTCAGTGGGGCATCCATGAGGATCATCTCATGGAATGTACAGGGCCTTGGCGGAGCACATTTTATACACTATCGTGGTTGCTTGAGGCAGGAGCTTCAGAGATGCCTGGTTGGTGGCAGCATTGATATTTTGATGATGCAGGAGCACCACTTGGGTGAGAGCAGGATCCGGAGATATGGTTCGGTGATGCCTGGTAGATGGGACACTTTTTGGTCTGCAGGGTTTGGTCCTTTGCGTGGACAGGGAGGAGTATGCACGGTCATTGCAGATGTATGGCGGCAGGCCATTGTGGATCGACGAGGGATCATTGTGCTTGGTAGAGCACAGTATGTCATTCTGAGGATGCATGATGAGCTATTGGGCGTGCTCAACGTCTATGCGCCCAATCATGCTAGTGCCAGAGCAGAGTTCTGGACCCAGGTTACGGATGCATTGCCAGAGGCCACACATTGGTGTGTCGGGGGAGACTTCAACATGCTTGAGGTCCCGGCAGATAGGGTGGGAGGCAGTCATGTTACAGTGCACGGCACGGAGCTTGCAGCTTGGGACCGGTTTTGCATGTCATTGAGGATCACTGATGCATGGCAGCATGGGGCTTTCTCCCGGTCTCAGGACAGTCTTAGTTTCTCTCGGTCGGATCACCGGCAAGGAGGGACTAATCTATCACGGATTGATCGCTTTTATGTGGGCGACTGGTTAGGGGAGCGAGGGGGCTCCGTCGGCATTCTCGCTGGCACCTCATTTTCAGATCATGCGCCAGTTATCTTGACATTGGAGGAGAGGACACGGGAGCCTAGCTTGCAGTTGAGGATCCCAGAGAGGGTACTTACAGATCCCAGTCTCGCTGAGGACATTGAGAGGATCTGGCATGATAGTCAGTGCTCTGACCAGGATGCAGCGGGCCAGTGTGCCCAGGGACTCATTGATCTTAGCTCTTTTCTGCACGCTGCAGCTTTGACACGGCTAGGAGAGATTCGCGAGCGGGAGCATCGGTTGAGACGCAGCCTTGCTTCGCTACAGCGCCTTCAGGAGCAGCAGCCTGCATGTGAGTGGGTGGCGTCCCAGCTGAGCCAGGCACGCCAGGAGGTTCGAGAGGTAGAGGAGCAGAGACATGAGTTTTACTATCGTCGTCAGGCCTCTCAGTGGACGCAGCTTGGTGATAGAGTGACTGGAGAGTTTTTTGAGATCACTGGGCCCCGTCATGCGCGAGCAGGAGTCTGCCAGCCTTGTAGACCGGATGGATCGATAGCTACTGAGCTCGGGGAGATCAGAGCCATCAGCAGCCTGCATGTGAGTGGGTGGCGTCCCAGCTGAGCCAGGCACGCCAGGAGGTTCGAGAGGTAGAGGAGCAGAGACATGAGTTTTACTATCGTCGTCAGGCCTCTCAGTGGACGCAGCTTGGTGATAGAGTGACTGGAGAGTTTTTTGAGATCATTGGGCCCCGTCATGCGCGAGCAGGAGTCTGCCAGCCTTGTAGACCGGATGGATCGATAGCTACTGAGCTCGGGGAGATCAGAGCCATTGCCACTACATTCTATAGAGACCTGCTTTCAGCGGAGCCAGCCACTGAGTATCGAGATGTTTGCAGACAGACTGTGTGGGCCCATGTGTAGAGGAGGGTCACAGACCGGATGCGTACAGTTCTAGGTGCTCCTCTGTCAGAGATTGAGCTTGCCGAGGCCTTAAGGGTCCTGCCGCAACATAGTTGCCCAGGGGAGGACGGAGGACTGACGCCGGCCTTTTTTATGCGCTATTGGGACCTTTTGGGGCCAGGCCTCCGCAGGGGCTTTCAGCATGTTTTGGACACTGGGGTGATGTCGCAGAGCTTTTCAGAGGGCTTGATCTATCTTATCCCCAAGGGGGAGGGAGTATCAGATGATATTCGGCATTGGAGGCCTATTACGATCCTCAATACTGTCTACAAGGTCTTAGCAAAGGCCTTGAGTTTGAGGATCCAGCCGTTCCTGGGGGAGTTGATTCATGCTACTCAGACAGGATTTGTCAAGGAGCGCAGTATCCTTGACAACATCTTTACTTTCTGGGAGGCGACGGCCCGAGCTAGATTTCTTGGCGAGGACTTGGTCATGATGCTTCTTGATTTTGAGAAGGCATACGATAGAGTTGATTGGGGTTTCTTAGAGGGCAATATGCTTCGCTTGGGCTTTGAGCCAGGATGGATCAGAGGGGTGGCGGCTCTGTATTCCACAGCTCGCAGCCAGGTGTTGATTGCAGGAGGATGGGGGCCGAGTTTTGAGCTGACCAGATCAGTCCATCAGGGTCCCCTCGCCCCTTTTCTTTTTCTCTTCTTTGAGGAGGCTATGAGCATGTATTTGACGGCAGAGGAGGTCGGTTTGAGAGGACTTCAGCTCCGAGTCCGGGGGGAGGACCTGCTTGATGCTGAGTTTGCAGACGACACGGGCTTATTTTTGCATGGCCAAGAGGCCAATCTTCTTCGGGCAGAGCAGTCGCTCCACGTTTTTAGTGCAGCTTCGGGAGCATTGATCAATTGGCGCAAGACAGTGGCCTTTTGGATTAGTAGTGCTCCCACTCCGGCATGGAGCCCGGACCCCGATTTTAGATGGATTCCTCCAGGCACAGCAGTACAGTATTTGGGATGCCAGATTGGCCTAGATTTGTCACCTGAGCAGCAGATTGCCCCGCTTCTTCTGAGCATTCAGAAGAAGCTTTTGTATTGGAGTACAGCTCGACTATCCTTGGTTGGGAGGGTGGTGGTGGCAAATCAGGTGCTGTTAGCGACCATGTGGTACATTACGTCTTGCTGGATCTTCTCGAGCTCTTGCAGCAGCCAGGTACAGAGGCTGATCAGGAACTTTCTGTGGTCTGGGCGGGACGGTCAGCCAGCTCGGGCAAAGGTTGCATGGGCAGTTATTACACTTCCGCTGGCTCAGGGAGGTTTGGGCATTGTAGATCCAGTCGATCAAAGAGTAGAGCTTTATTGGGGAAGCTTATCGTTCAGGGGTTGCTTCCAGGCACTGAGCCTTGGAAAGAGCTCCTCTTGCAACGGCTGCAGGCTCGCGCGCCCCCAGCAGGGGGCACTTGGGCACCAAAGATTCGCTGGATCTTTATAGAGATGAGGAGGACAGGCCTCAGTAGAGGATGGGAGGACAGATTTGCTTTGAGTATCCTGAGAGCTTGGGAGCTGCTGAGACCGGGGCTCTCTCAACGACCTCCTTCTTGTGTTGAGGAGCGGGCCAGACAGCCGCTCATCTGGAGCCCAGCGGTTCGCACAGAGCAGGGTCATATGCTGGGTTCTCGGCCTCGGCTAGCCTGGGGGCCTTTAGCGGCGGCAGGCCCAGCTCGTAGTTTTGGAGACTGGCAGGCCTTCTGCAGTCTACAAGAGGAGATCCAGGTGGAGAGGCTGAGTCACTTCAAAGGGGGGTTGATTATGAGGGATGATATTCAGGAGGCACTCACAGAGGAGTGGTTCACACCTCTCGAGCCAGTGGCCCCATGGTGGATGGGAACCTTTACACAGATGGAGATCCTGATTGCTGTCAGAGCTTGCACTGAGGATGGCAGTTGCCTCTACTATGAGATTCAGGATGAGGGCAGACTCCAGAGAGTGGAGGTGGAGTCGCCTTTGGTTGCAGAGTGCACCTTTCAGAGGATTCGGGTAGTGGCCGCCGCTTCTCGAAAGTGGCATATTGACCCCGACCCTGCTGATGTGCTCCCGGATTGGCGCATATGGGCATATGCAGTGCGCCCCTTAGCCCGGCTACAGTGGGACCCCGGGGAGTACGAGTGGCATGATCCTTATGCATCCCTTGAGGCCACAGAGATCACCTTTTTCCAGTATACTGTTCGCCTGGGGCGGCATATTTTGACGGCGAGGAGAACGGTCTCTCCAGCGGCAGGGGCATTGGCGACTACAAGGACTCTCACATGAGTTCCTGGAGGATTTTTGGGCTCGGCTCTGGGCTAGTCGACAGGCCCGCAGGATCTCGACTTTTTAGTGGCCGGTCGCCCACAGGGGCTCAGCAGTTGGCACTTGGCTTGTTTACATCGGTCTTCCGGCGGCTTGCATCCGATGATGCGGCCACCCTATGGAGACATAGAGACATTGCCTTTGGGATTGCCCTCAGGCGCAGCAGATTTGGCTGTGGATGCTACGTATTCTGGCCCCCCTCTCTCCAGAGGGTATGTTTACGTGGGGTGCCGCTGCTTGGTCGACTTCGTCAGGGCCTGCTATGGGCTATGAGATGGAGCAGGGCAGTCAGGCCATCAGATTTATTAGGGGCCAGCCTCACCTGGTTCCGGCACCGGATTTCTCGTCCACCAGCTGGACACAGGAGAGGGATTTACGATGGGAGCTCCTCATCAGCAGCCTCACCATCTGGTTCACCTGGAGGGCCCAGTGCTTTATGGCCTTTGAGGGGAGATTGGAGCCACCGAGACTGTACGGGGGATTCGGCAGGAGTTGATCCACACCCTGCGAGGACAGTACGACCGCATCCGGGGAGACTCGACGGATGAGGCGATCTTACGGCGCCAGGCCTTTCACACCACTTGGCGCTGTGGCCCTTTCTACACCTTACACACGGGATCCCCCGCGGCTGGCACTATCGGCTGGCACTATAGGCCACCTGTTTGGCTCTTCCCCCCCCTATTGTATGATTTAGCCTCTCAGTTCTTTGTACTGATGCTTGTATTTTGCAGCACCTAGGGAGAGTCTCCCAGGCTGCCATGCTGTATTCACTGCTCTGTCTCCCGGGCTGCCATGCTGTATTCACTGCTCTGTCTCTCTTATGAGCAGGAGAGATCTTTTGTAGCCCTACGGGCATTTTTTATATAACTAATGAAAGGATCTTTTCTCGAAAAAAAAAAATCCAACCAAGTGAAGAGTACTCACCTTTTGTGTGTCGTTGGGGAGCTTAGTAGCTTATCCGCCGTCATCTTGTGGAAGAGGCAACTACATGAATGCAAGGTAGCGCTTTAGAAGACCTCCCACTATCACCACAAAAAAGTTTTCTATGTAGAGCTTTGTACTTCCCATTGTTGCAAGACCGTGATCCACCGTGCGAAGATAATATCTCACTCTCGTTGTCTCACTAGTAAGACATGGCAAGACCAAGACGGAAGAACTCTCACACACACTCCCTCTCACATAAGCACTACTAAGAGAATAAGAGGATAGAGTAGAGAGCTAGACCACAAGGAGAAAAAGCATACTCTCAATCAATAGATTAGGGGAAATTTGGACTCAAATTGGACCCTTTAAAGATTTGCACACATTCTCTCTCTACAAAAATGGGCTCATGGTAAAATATGCAAATCAACTCAGAAGTGAGCGGATTTTAGACTTTTTGAATCTACTCTTTGAGACCTTTCCAATGATAAATAGCATGATGGGAAATTTTTCATATTCAAGAAGCTCCCAAATTTGGTGAATGACATGGCATGTAATGTGCCATGTCATCACCAAATTTAGGGACTTCTTGAATATGCAAAATTTTCCATCATGCTATATATCATTAGAAAGGTCTCAAAGAGTAAATTCCAAATGTCCAAACTCCGCTCACTTTTGAGTTGATTTACAAAAAATTTACCATGAGTGCATTTTTGTAGAGAGAGAATGTGTACAAATCCTTAAAGTGCCCAATTCAAGTCCAAATTTCCCCTAAAGCTCAAGGGAATGTCCCTTTCTCATTATAGAAATCCACTTATATATAAGGGAGTTATAAGTTTGGGCATCCACACCCAGTAATGCATTGGGCACCCACTTGTTATCTAAACTTTTCTACTAGTAGGCCAGTCTAAGCACATAATTAAGTGTATGCCACCTCTTTCACTTGGCTCGGTTATCCTTTGAGTACATCATTAAGCACAATTATGCGTAAGAAATAAAATGATTCGAATAAGTTATCAATTCCCATTTCTTAAGTGAACAACACATAAGGTATAGTGCATAAGGATCTTTAAGGCAGTTCCTATTATGTGTGTACATCCTTTAGTGACTTTAGACTACTTGTGCATGCTCTTGGATTGTTGTAGATGGCTCATCTCTACTTGTGACCAACGCACACTTCAAGTAAGCTTTTTGTAGATGCATGTGTGTTGTTGATGCATGTGGGTGGTCCGTGTTAACATTTCCCTTGCAATTCTAGGTCCATCCTCAGATCTATGGAACAAATGGATGTGGTGTGAGGCTTGAGAGGAAAGTAATTTGAGAGTTTTTGGTGGTGAAGTTACATGACATGTTGCATGGTGAGACTAGTCGGTGGTGTGCAATTAGAGAGTTGATGTTGAGGGTACATATGTCAGTGAAAATGCACGTGCATGGGAAAACACAAGTGTGCTTAATGCATGTGCTTGAATTTTGCAACAAGAACCCACCTACTTAAATGATTTACAAAATTGAATAGTATTATGCTATGCAAGAAATAGTTGATGGAAAGGGCTATCTCCATATCGAGAATCGAGGAATTGGTCAAGGTTCATAGTGCATGACTGTTGGCCAATTGTGAGAAACAATGATATATATATCCTTCACACTTCTGCCAAAAAAATAATAAGTTGGTCTTCATTCTTGTCCATGTGTAAGGCAAGCAACTTCCAACTTAGACTCTTATGAGTCTCTCCAGCACATGTGACACAGATTGACATGAAGTATGTGAGATAGTGGGACTCACAATTCTAGTCTTGTGAACTAGGTAAAGTTGGCTATGGTAGGAAAGATTTTGGATTTTTAACAAAACTTTATAGTTGATGATTGAGGATAGGAGTATGTCAAATGACAGGCACGTGCTAAGGTTCTCCAAAAATGTGTCTAGATCATATCTTCAAGTGACATGATAATGCCCGGGTAGGTACTACAAATGATAGTAGTAAAAGGTTATGTGATCCCTCATGTGACCCATATTTGGGACTTCATTGTTGATAATGCCCGCGTCTTTGGTTAGGCCTAAGAAATTTAAAAATGACACTCCACACCAAGTCTCTTGAAGATTCAGAAAGCTTGTAGGAATCCAGCTTGATACAAGACACGAAGTGTCAGATTCACCATGTGTGAATGGTCAAGTAACATCTTTCTTTTACATGAACTCAATGGCTAAACATCCATTTCAAGTAGCACCAACCTCTCCATACAGCACCACAACTATTAATGTGATCATTCCTAGTGCATGGTTATACAGCTTAGAAACAAGAAGAAACCATTCTTCATCTTTTCTTGGCTAATTAGGGTTTTCTTGTCAATCCCCATCAATCTTTTAATTTATTAAGATCATAGAGATGTGCTTGATTGCCAGGAAACCTTAAAGACACATGCATTTTTTCATCGTCTCCAAAGGATTGAGTATTCGAAGCACAAACCTTAAGGCATAGCGCATGGTCAGAGCTCCAATTGATCGAGATTCCCTAATGTTAACGTCTTGACCATTTGTTGGGATGACAACCTAAGGGGCTACCAACAAAGCCAGATTGCCATTTCCTAGTTCTTCATTTGCAATCCGTGTGCTTCAAATTATGCGAGCCTCATTAAGAAACTAGGGATCAAATGTACAGTTTCTTTCTCTAAAGATGGTTCTTAAGAGCTAATCTTCAACATCTTTCTTGCCTGAAGGTGGGGCAATAGGAAAAGGTTGCTAATATTCAACATCTTTCCTACCTCTCTTCACCTTCTACGCAACGCCCACACCACCTCCCTTTGTCAACCATCTTCTTCACCGTCTATTGGGTTTATGTTTCCTCGGCTTTGAACAATGCATTCCTCCATTCAAGTTGTCTAGGCATGGCAAGCTAGGGTTCTTTAATGAGACGAGTGGAGGCTAATATTTTGACCTTAAGGCGTGGTGATCCTGCTAGTCGGCACAAATGACTGCCCTTTCCACTTTCAAAGCAGTCCCCATGGTGGTGCTAAGGATTGTTGAGAATGCAGGGCATTTTTTTTCACTCATCTCTCATGGTTTCCAAGAGCTAAAGAAAATCTCTTGCATAATTCAGTGATGAGCTCATAAAAGGTGATTCAAGATTGTAATTCTAATTCAATGTCGTGCTGCCCAGAGTGTTGAGAATGCATGCCTTCTTTTTCACTCATCTCCCATGTAATCATGGTTCCCAAGAGCTAAAGAAGAGATGGTGCACATTGATTCAATGTGATGAGCCTATAAAACATAATTCATGATCGTAATTCCAATTCAATGGGGATAATACAAGGTTGCCTCCACCCTTGTCCCATAGTCATTGATCCATAAGTAGAAATTAAGGAACCCACTAAAGAAGCAAAAGAAACAGATATTGATCCAGTTGAACAACTAGAAGTTCAAGGATAAAATGAAGGTATATTAATTCAACAATTACTAGCACTTGAACCAGAAGCAAACACAACAGCTAATTCAAAATTTAAAGAATAAATAGAAGAACAACTTTCAACACAACTGAATATGAAATTATGAATGATGAACTTTCTTAAGTGGTCTTGGTACACCTGTAGAAGATCTCTAGGTATCATTTTCTTCTGGACAATATCATTGATAGTGCTCTTCCTGTATTCATTTTTTGAACCAGCAATACCCACTATATTTTCAAAGACCTTAACAAATACCTGCATACTCTGCTCATCAACTTCTCTTAGACAAATCTACATTTTCCTTACATCACATACATCACCTGTTCCCATTATGCATTTGTACCTATGGAAGCTACTTCTTGGAGGCATTGGGTAGAGTATAGAGTCCCAAAGAGTTGTGATACTCCTCTTACTTGAATTTTTTGATGCAAAGCATCCATTGCTGGCATTTCCATCATATTAAAGGTTTATAGTGCAGTTGCAAGTGCAAAAAAGCCCATGGATTGCAAATTTTTAAGTCCATATGTGATTTACTGGCTCATTCAGAAAAATCATCTATACATACACAATATAGCACAATAGGTGTAGCGATCCCTTTGTTTCCAGACAAAGAAAGGTTTGAACCTAAAAACAACGTTATGAGATTTGAATATCTAGGTACTTTCCCTTGAACCTTAAATAAAGTTCAACTTGGAATTAAGTTATAATGTGTTAGATATACCAACCAATATCTAGAGTAATTTAAATAAGCTTTTAAATTACCCATGGCTCACCTGAGGCTCCTCAAGAAGATGGATTAGATTGGCATATCTTCCACTTCTTTCGTTCATCTACCACCATAGTATTACTTTTAGTCACCATGTTCAACATTCTTGCTCATTGTGCTTTTGCTTTTGAAAAGCCAAGTAGTGATTTCCTACTATTCATATTAGCTTCACTTTCAGCTTCTATATTCAAGGATATTGAGCTCCTAGCCATTTCTTCAATTTGCACCATTGTTGTAGTGTTTTCAAGGACTTCAATAGTGTTGTACCTTTCAGTAGTGTTGTACTTTTCAGCAGTACTTTTCTTGCAACATGAAGATCACTTTTTAGTACTTTTTGCACTGATGAAGTGCTTTTCAGTAGTGTTGAAGAACTATCATGTGGTGATTATGCTACTTCTCAGAGGAGTAAGCAAGTATAAAGTTTTATACCTACATGATGATGCTTCTAGCAATGATAAAGTACTATTGAATTGAGCTACCATTTCTTCAATTTGCACCATTGTTGTAGTACTTTCAAGGACATCAATATTGTTGTACTTTTTAGTAGTGTTGTACTTTTCAGTAGTACTTTTCCTACATGAAGACCATTTTTTAGTACTTTCTAGCAGTGATGAAGTGCTTTTCAATAGTGCTGAAGAACTATCATGTGGTTATTACACTACTTTCTCATAGTAAGCAAGTATAAAGTTTGATACCTACATGATGATGCTTCTAGAAATGATAAAGTGCTATTGAATTGAGTTGCTAGCCATTTCTTCAATTTGCACCATTTTTCGTAGTACTTTCAAGGACTTCAATAGTGTTGTACTTTTCAGTAGTGTTGTAATTTCTAGCAATACTTTTCCTGCAACATGAAGACTATTTTGTAATACTTTCTAGTAGTGATGAAGTGCTTTTCAGTAGTGCTAAAGAACTATCATGTGGTGATTACACTACTTCTCAGAGTAAGCAAGTATAAAGTTTCACACTTGGCATGATGATGCTTCTAGTAATGCTTCTAGTAATGATAAAGTACTATTGAATCATATACTTGATATCAAATGCTCTAAATGATCTCCATAGAAGATCACTGATGAGAGATGAAAAGCTCTAGAGACTGTAGGAAGAGAAACCTTCATTCATGTGGGAAGAGAGACCTGTTAGCAAGAGATGAAAAGCTCTAGAGACTGTAGGAAGAGAGACCTTCATTCATGTGAGAAGAGTCTTGACCTGTAGCATAGTTCGCTCACAGAGAGAGAGAGAGAGAGAGAGAGAGGCGGCAAGAGAGACCTGTAACATAGCTCACTCATAGAAAGAAAGAGAGAGGGACCTTCATTCACGTGGGAAGAGAGACTTGTAGATCATAGCTTGCTCATAGAAAGAAACAGAGAGAGACAGGTTTACTTTTAGTAAGTTACATTCAAGTGTGTTAGTCTAATTGTTGTTAAATACACAGAGTGAGAGAGCAGGGCCACGCTAGGTCTATTTTCAGCAAGTTGCATTCATGTGTGGCAACTAACCTTTGCTGAATCGCCATGCAATTACTAGTGTAACCAGCAGCTTGAATTTGTAAAATTTAGAATTTTTAGTACTTTTCAAAGCCTCCTTTTAAGCACCAAAAAATGATGTCCTTGACATTCCTTTCTAGGCCACCTATATGTGCTTTCATTTGTGCCCATATGGAAGATCTTGATTCACTTGACCTTGATGACCCCTTTGATGATGGGGATGGTGATTTATTGGGCGATTAGTTTGATGAACCATGATACATATAACATGGACAACACGAAAGTTTGACAATAAAGATAAAAGAATCAAAAGAGATATAAGAAGTTATAAAATGGAAGGTGTTTAAAGATATAAGACTATCAAGACTCTTAGTAGAAAGCTTACTTATTCTGAATTTGCAAGCTCAGCATAATGGAGCAATAACTCTATATAGGTCCTTTTTCATTATGTAATGTTATTTCTTTAACAATACTTCAATTTTAAAATATGCTCATAGAAAATATTATAATGTGTCCATAACATATTGCCAAAGTGAAGAAATGAGGCAAAAACTATGTTGTCCAATTTAGGAATGGACTACAAAAATATACATGCTTGCATTAATGACTGTACTTTATAAAGAGGGGAATATATAAATTGTACACATTATCGGAATTGTAATGAACCGGGTTACAAATAAAAATATGAGAATGGCAATGTGTCTAGGAAGATTGTTAGGCATTTTTCCCTCACTCACTTGAAGCATTTGTTTGGATGTCCATCATTATCCCAATACATGGATTGGCATGCAAAGAAACAAAGTACAAATGGAATCTTGTGTGTTCTTGCTAATTATAAAGTCTTCCAATACATTGAAAGATAATGGCCGATCTTTAAAGATGAACCTTGAAATTTGAAGCTTGATGGAATTAACCCATGGTCAACATGGCCTGTTGTACGAGTCAACTATAAGATTCCTCCCTTTATGTTAATAATGAATGAATACTTGATCTTAAGCTTGTTGATTCCAGGTATGAAGCATTATCCTTATTCTTTAGAAATTTGTATCTGTAGAATAGAAAACGTTTGTAATCATCATTTGTTATCCTCACACTTAGGAAAGCGCGCCAAAAGTAAAAAACATAAACATGCTTTTGGCTCCACTAATTAAGAAGCTACACAAACATTGGACGGGTTTTGATATGTTCGATAGATTGAGGCCCCAAGAACTTCAAAACTTTATTTTACATGGTATATTAACTTGGATAATTCATGATTATCTTGGTTTTGCACTATGTTTAGGCATAGCATTGGAAGCTCTTCCTCTATAAGTATATTATCTTCTCTTGTATTTTTCCTTGATAAATTAATGAATTATAAATGAAAATTTCATCAACTAAGGGGAAAAGAGGATGTTCCTCTTGTGGAGAAAACTTAGATGAAAACTAGAGTAATAGCTTGAATAAATGTGTTATCCTCATTACATTGGATTTTCACCTATGGATCATCCATTAAGAATAGTTGAAAAACATAAGTTTCATAACAAAGATGAGTTATGAGACCAATGCCTTCTATAAGGACTCACAAGACTGGGATATACCTAGCGATTTTAAGCATGGTGTTTTCTTATAGTAGTGAGACCTTTGCGGGTGCCATTACACAACCAAGGGCCCTAGATATCACAATTGTAGGTATCACATGATGTGTGTATCTTCATTCTAAATTGTTCTCATGTCCATGATGAGTGGGAAGGGGCCTCTTCAACCACTTCCATTGGTGGTGGACATGAGAAGAGTTTGGAATGGAGTGGAGCATGATCCACATGAGGGCCAAAATTTGATGGGCATTTTGCTTGTCAAGGGAGTTTTTCCTTGTCAAAACGATAATTTTTTTATCAATGTGTCAAAAAACATGAAATGTGTTATAAGTTGCTTTTCACTATGAAATATATTGCTCTAAATTACCTTTCATTTGACATGACATTTCTAAAGTTTTCCTTTTCATTTTTTCTTGTTATATATGCATATGTATATATATAGATACATGTATTACAAAATTATTATATATATTCTTGCTAATATAAAATTTGATGTTATATACGTATTATACTAAAATTAAATTTGACTTTCATTGTTTACATGTCCATTATAAACAACTACTACCACCTGACCCCTCTTGCTCATTTCTCCTCTCCCCAACATTTCTCCCGCTCATGAGGCTTCTCTATGTTGAGAACCTAGCCGCCCTAACCATGTCTCCCCTCCCTCCCTCCCCTTGCCTAGGCAACCCATTTATTTCTTCCCTTCCACACTTCCTCTCATCCCTACCCTATGGCCCAAGTGGGGATGCATAGGTGATGTCTCGTGGTTGTGGGTTGTGTTGTGTAATACAGGGGAAGTTCCACATGTAGGGCTCTCATAGGGCTAGGATATTATGAAAGGAAAGGCCATAGAGCCCATATATTGTGAAAGGGAAGGTCATAAAAGGCCATTGGTGGTGTAAGGCATAGCAAGGAAGAAAAGAGAGGCCATAAAAGTGCGTGATTAAGAAACAATTGGAGCAATTTGTGGTGGTTTATAGGGTTTTGTGGGGATACAAAAGTGTGCTAGAAGTTTTTGTAAGGGGATCGACCTGTGAAGAATTTTACTAAAGTCGGGGGACTTGTTGCGTTGGTGTGATTAAGCAATGTTTACGAAGTATAAGTAAGGCCCCTCTTTGAAGATTGATGAGGGTTGTGTTGCAAAGATGGATTGAGGTGCGTTAAGTTCTAACAATTGTAGAAGGTGGTTTCTAAGCATGCCTAGTCTATACCATAAAAGCTTTTAATTTTGGAATCTCCCTCATCTTTTTTTGCACACCTGGGTTGGGTTCCCTAGTTCACCAACTAGTTAGTTTGCCTAGTGCACCCGTAATGGTGAGAGATGAGTTGGGCAGCCTAGCTCACCAATGATAAGAGGAGGATGCAGTTGAATAAAGGCAGGGGGATGCTTCTATATCTTGATGCCCACGAGGCTGACTCCTAGCAAGAAACATGGGTGGCGTAATAGCATCCATTCCTAATGGTTCTTCAAGGAAGAGTCATCCACCAAGGCATGGATTCTACACTTCCCCATGGTAAAGTCTTTATTCATAATGTGGGTATACTTTTTTCCGTCACTATATGTTATTAGGATGATATATGTCTTTGTTATGGGCATAAGTGTTATGTCTTTAAATATACGAGTTGCCAAAACCCACCTATGCCAGTCAATTATTGAATGGTCTAAACCATTGTTCACATGTGTTAGTGTCTATGACACATGCACATGCACGAGTCTGGCCCACTCTTAAAAGGGGAAATGTATGAATATAATTATTTTTTCCATTTTCATCACATCATGTTATATAAACACAATTGTCATATAAACATCATGTTATTTTCATCACCTCATGTTATATAAATGCAATTGTTTTTCTTGTTTCATCACACCAAACTCTCTCTATAATCAAACTTTGTTTATGTCATAGTATGTATGTATGTCAAACCCATATGTATGCTTAAACTTCTATGATGAACTTGAAGGTTTCTTTTTCTCCTCTAGTACATCAACGTATTTGAAAAACTTAAAAAAAATAAACAAAGAAACAAAATACTATTTTTCTCTGCCGATTAGTCTCGACCTACTCTTGGACGACGTGTCGAGCCTTTATACATATATACATGCATGCATGCATACATACATACATACGCACACACACACATATATTATTTTTATATTTTTATATAATAAATATAAATGTACATATTTATGATATGTTTATAATATAAATTTATATTTACTATATAAATATATGTATATTTATATAATAAATATATATATTAATTATCTCTCTCTCTCTCTCTCTCTAGACCTTAGATATATATATACACTGTTTATAATATATATATATATATATATATATATATTCATATTTATATATAAAAGGTTGAATATCTTCATTTTATCCATAACATCTAAATATTATAACATCTCTCTCTCTCTCTCTCTCTCTCTCTCTCTCTCTCTCTCTCTCTCTTTTATAAGATTTATTATAATCTAAACACATTATGTTCCTTCTATTATAAATATATATATTTATTATATAATATATATATTCATTTATTTATTATATAATAACCATATAAACACATACAAATTTTCTCTATAATACATATATATATATATTTATAAACTTATTATAAATCCACTATAAAAAATATCTATTATATATTATATACATATTTATTATAAAAATATATTTTTAATACATATTAAACACTTAGTATTATATTAAATTATTATTATTATATAAATATAAATATATACATATATATATATACATTTACGTAATAAACATATGTTATTATATCTATCTAGGAGAGAGAGAGAGAGAGTATTTAATTATTATAAAAAATAAGCATATTTAATATAATAAAACACACACACCCACGTACGTGCACACACACATATATATATTATAAATATATATGTATTTAAATAATAAACATAAAAAGTATATATGTGTGTGTGTGTGTGTGTGTGTGTATTTAAACTCTCTCTCTCTCTCTCTCTCTCTCTCTCTCTCTCTCTCTCTCTCTCTCTCTCTCTCTCTCTCTCTCCGCTATAGATATATACACAGTATACTCTTTATTATATATATATATATATATATATATATATGTATATGTATGTATGTATGTATGTATGTACATATATTTCCATACACATGCACACATATGCAGACACACACACACACACACACACACACATATGCATATATATAAATACATATACATACGTACATCTATATCATATTATATTATATAGAGAGTATAATGTATATATATCTATCTAGGAGAGAGAGAGAGGGAGAGAATATTGCAATACATACATATATACATACATATAATGGCCGATCTTTAAAGATGAACCTTGAAATTTGAAGCTTGATGGAATTAACCCATGGTCAACGTGGCCTGTTGTACTAGTCAACTATAAGATTCCTCCCTTTATGTTAATAATGAATGAATACTTGATCTTAAGCTTGTTGATTCCAGGTATGAAGCATTATCCTTATTCTTTAGAAATTTGTATATGTAGAATAGAAAACATTTGTAATCATCATTTGTTGTCCTCACACTTAGGAAAGCACGCCAAAAGTAAAAAACATTAACATGCTTTTGGCTCCACTAATTAAGAAGCTACACAAACATTGGACGGGTTTTGATATGTTCGATAGATTGAGGCCCCAAGAACTTCAAAACTTTATTTTACATTGTATATTAACTTGGATAATTCATGATTATCTTGGTTTTGCACTATGTTTAGGCATAGCATTGGAAGCTCTTCCTCTATAAGTATATTATCTTCTCTTGTATTTTTCCTTGATAAATTAATGAATTATAAATGAAAAGTTCATCAACTAAGGGGAAAAGAGGATGTTCCTCTTGTGGAGAAAACTTAGATGAAAACTAGAGTAATAGCTTGAATAAATGTGTTATCCTCATTACATTGGATTTTTACCTATGGATCATCCATTAAGAATAGTTGAAAAACATAAGTTTCATAACAAAGATGAGTTATGAGACCAATGCCTTCTATAAGGACTCACAAGACTGGGATATAGCTAGCGATTTTAAGCATGGTGTTTTCTTATAGTAGTGAGACCTTTGCGGGTGCCATTACAAAACCAAGGGCCCTAGATATCACAATTGTAGGTATCACATGATGTGTGTATCTTCATTCTAAATTGTTCTCATGTCCATGATGAGTGGGAAGGGGCCTCTTCAACCACTTCCATTGGTGGTGGACATGAGAAGAGTTTGGAATGGAGTGGAGCATGATCCACATGAGGGCCAAAATTTGATGGGCATTTTGCTTGTCAAGGGAGTTTTTCCTTGTCAAAAAGATAAATTTTTTATCAATGTGTCAAAAACATGAAATGTGTTATAAGTTACTTTTCACCATGAAATATATTGCTCTAAATTACCTTTCATTTGACATGACATTTCTAAAGTTTTCC